>NC_092281.1:25274718-25399718 GCF_036320965.1 Panulirus ornatus | reverse complement strand
AGTAACACGACAATCATCACATACTGCAAGATCCTTCCACCTCCCTTTTTATCCTTTGGGCAAGACTAGTGTGGCGCATTCAGCTGAAAACACGCTTAATCAGCTCCTCACTTTCCATTCTTAGTAAGTGCACTTTGTACCTTCAGTTGTGAGACACAGGGCACGGGTTGTGGTCTTAAGTTTTGGTTCTGTGTTTAATAAGAGTTCAGGTAAAGAGCTTCCATACAACAACTTATCTGTGAACCAGACAGAGCACAGGATTTGCAGAGAACCTATGATCAGAATTTGTTTCTTTCAACCTAGGCTGAGACCTGGACAGACCAGAGTTCCTACGCTGAGACCTGGACAGACCAGAGTTCCTAGGCTGAGACCTGGACAGACCAGAGTTCCTAGGCTGAGACCTGGACAGACCAGTGTGTGCAGGATAAGTGTAACCTATAACTAGTAATCATTTCCAATCAAGCCTTTCCTTCTTATTTCAGATACAACGAAATAAGACATATGATCCTTTACGAGTCCTGAAAATAGGCAGTGATCACTTTGTATCATTATATTACAACCGCATATTTACCTTATTTAGTAACTATACCCTTTCAGTAGTGAACTTTAACAGCACTTCACTAGCAGGATGAAATGGAAGAAGGGAGCAGTGTTGGTAACAGAAATTTTCTGGATTAAGACCCAATCATCTACCAGGCTACAAACATACCTCAGGGGCTTCAATTTTCATGGGCACTGATAAGTCTCGTTCTTTTCTTTTTGTAAATCCTCCTCTTAACTTTCAACTGTGAGCTGCAACTCGACATTTTTTTTTCAACATTCTTCTACGTCATTAACAACTTTTACGTTCTTTTTTTTCTACAAGGAACATCAATACTACATCTGTTGTAAACAGTGTCATTAAATATGCAGTCATGTCTCTTACGTCATGATCCTCCACAAGTTAAGGACGTGCATGATGCAATACGAGTTGCCAAGTTTTGCAAAATGGTGATGGGGCAGCACTTGAGCCTTACCAGCGGGCATTGCCTCTGCTCGAAGATTTGCCTCAACGATGTGATCTCGTCACTTGATGTACCTACCTCTGTCTGTGTTGCTAAAATTACAGAATCCTCTCTCTCTCTCTCTCTCTCTCTCTCTCTCTCTCTCTCTCTCTCTCTCTCTCTCTCTCTCTCTCTCTCTCTCTCTCCCCTCTGGCAGCCTCGTCCAAGAGTGCAATATTCAGGCATTGATCAAAAGAAACGTCTTCTTCCAACAGTTCTTCGTTTAACATCAGACCAGCTGGGGGTAATAGCACAGGCAACTAGTACCTCACCAGGAACATGATGTAAGAAAGAGCCAGACTTGCAGGTTGAAGCCATTCGTCTCAGACGTACACTAAATGTTGAACCAAACTCACTTATTTTCCTTGTAAGACACTGATGTAATCAGGATTCTGCTACCCCGGTCTTGTGGGTCGAAAATAAGCCCTCTGAATGCCACATATGCTATTGAAGTGACTCATCCTTACAAGTAAATAAGCTGTTTAAACTACTTGCATTTACTTGTAAGTAATCTGCTGGAATACTATGTCTACACAAATCTGGGCCACACATGTCCAGCAGTGTTCATTCGATTATTCCCTATCTAAAAAACCAGGTATCACAACAACAACTTTCTTAACTTTAACAACATCCTGCTCTGCCATTCTGTCAACCAGAAATAAAGAAATACAATAAAAGAAATGTCCTGGACTCTGTAAACACAGGAGGAAGTAAACGTCTCTGAAGGTGGGTCAAAGGAATCATCAATTGAGCCTAGTTTAGATGCCAACATGGAAACTCTCTCTCTCTCTCTCTCTCTCTCTCTCTCTCTCTCTCTCTCTCTCTCTCTCTCTCTCTCTCTCTCTCTCTCGTATTTAGATTATTCTTCTTAATCTCAAAGGAAAGGGAATCAAAACTCCCCCAAGGTAAACATGGCAGAATCATATTCCCCTAAAACAAACCGACTGTAAAATCTCAAGTGTATATACCCCGGAATGTTTCCATCTTGGCTCAAAAGACCGTATAAACACTTTCCCCTAAAACATTCTTCCCAGATTCACCAGAGCGTCCCATCCTCATCGCCAGTGTGATATTCTTGTATCTCGTGAGTTGCTCTGGCTTTTAAGGATAATGATAAAGTCCCAGTGAACGGTTATTACCGTTGTAAACAACAACCGTTCCTCCTCTGTTGGGTCCCAAGGTGATCTCATATACAGAAGTAACCAAGGTATCATGATCATAACAATATGACTAATACTAATAACTTGAGAAAAAATAGACTAAAGTAGCAATACTCTTGGAATCATTGGAAACTTTGGTAGTATATACGGAAGAATAAGTCTCAAACAAAATATTCACTCGGCAAAAAGAAGATAAAAAGATCCCTCGCTTTACGAGATTTTCATCCCCCCTTTCTTCTCCGGGTGACAGATGTACGATGAATCACACAAACCAGTAGGTGAGCTCCGCAGTTGGCCAGACTTCATCAAAGTATTAATTTCATTCCAAATGATATTGCAGTAATAAATTATGCATCATCAGTGCACACGAAATAAAGATTTTAAAATGAAGGGCATCGTTGGACTGAATTTTTCCCTTTTAAATGTTTTATAGAACCTTTGATGGCAAGGCGGCGAATATAAACACGCGGGGAAGTCGTACAATCAGTGCGGCACAGTTGGTAGGGGAGTCACAGTTGTCGATCTCAGCGTCTGCCAGGAAGATGAGGGGGAGAGGGGGCGGGAATTTCACGCGCCTTTGGTCTCACAGCTTCATCCTGAGCCTCATTACGCCCAGACCTGCCCAGGACTTCACAATGGCGTCATCAATAGTCCAGCCTTGCTCCTCCAATAACTTCAGGAGGATGGATCACGTTAGTTTCGTTTCCGTAAAGACGAGAATTGATGGTATACATTTCTCCGTTGTCTGGCGTGGGTGGGAGTATAGGAAGAAAAGACGTCCCATTTCTCTCTCTCTTTTTTTTTATTATTGACTTGGCTTATACTGTAGAGAAAATAGGCCAATTCTGTTGTTATTCATACAGGTAGGTCTGACTGGAGGATTAAAGTCGAATTATAAATGTTAGTGTTTATAATCCCTTGAGCACGACTGTACGATCCTTGAGAACAACGGTACGACTCGAGTACGACTGTGCGATCCCTGAGAACAACTGTACGACTCTTGAGTGCTACTATGCGATCCCTGAGGCTATCATGACATGACCTTAAACCTGACCCTCTAAGGTTCATGCACAAAGGTCATATGGTCGTGCTCAAGGATTTCTAAGTTGTCATGTAATGCAGTATAACTGAAAAAAATAGTTGCACATCTATCTAGAAGAATGTAGAATGGATATATATATATATATATATATATATATATATATATATATATATATATATATATATTTTTTTTTTATACTTTGTCGCTGTCTCCCGCGTTTGCGAGGTAGCGCAAGGAAACAGACGAAAGAAATGGCCCAACCCATATATATATATATATATATATATATATATATATATATATATATATATATATATATATATATATATATATATATTCCTCTACGGTGTTATATAAACATATACCTAGATACACCTAATGAATACGATGTATCATACAGAAATATATTCACTACATCTCGCTACAAACCATAAGAAAATCATGAAGACAATGAAAAAGAAACCAAGTCTGTTGAAAAACAAACATGTTTTACTTAAGGTATCTACTCTAATATGAAACCTACAAGCAGTCACATAAAAGAGGGTTGAGGAGGGATTAAGTGGGATTCATACATGCCTTTCACCCTCACCTCTCCCTTAGACCTTCATCTATAAATCCTAAGGAAACCCATTTCTCGGGAACCACTGCTTCATATCAACTGAAGCCTGGACGGAGTACCATTGCAAACATCCGGAATATCGCATCTAAGTACTGTAGTAAAACAAGTCGTCATAACATAGCACTATAAAGCCATGCAAGAGCACGTAGTAGACTACACTGCCAACCTAATCAAGTCATCCACACAAGCCAAGTTAAAACGCGTGAAGCTATGTATGGCGATCACTGTAATGGCACACGAAACCCTAATTATACAGCTTGTGGAATCCAGTAGTGTGACCCATGAGTCCCCACTCGGTGATGTGACCCCCTCGGTCCTACTCACTATTGTGACCCCCCCCCCCCCACTCCCACCCCCAGGGTTCCCTCACCACGATGTAACTCCCTGGGTCGTGTTAGCTTTCCCTGGTCCCCCAACATTCTTGAAGGCCAGGCGAGTTACCAGCACCTGATTACAGGAGGAGGACGAAGAAAAAGAAGAAGAGGAGGAGGAGGGGGAGAAGAAGAGGATGAGGAGTGTAAGGAAGATGAAAAAGAAATATGATGATGAGGAGAAATGGGAGGAAAAATTCAGGAGTAAGCGGGAAAAATGAGGAAGTAAAGAACAAAGAGCAAGATTGTGAATGGAGAAAGTTTCAGAAAAGTCCGCGATGATAAAGAAAATGGGAGAGGTGTAGCACAGGATGAAACATTAGATTACCAGGCTAACGAGGAGGGCAAAAGGATGAAGATGGAGAGAAGAGAGAAATTCGCATAAGTGCTCGGAAAATGATGGGGATGACGAAAAAATGAAAATGAAAAGGGAGGCAAATGATGTTGGGAAAGTGCGCAAGGACCTCCAGTTTAAGGTAGGGCTTTTAAAAGCTATCTCTGATTATGATGTATAAGCAAAGTCTTGCCTTGAGCATAATGACGTTTGTCTCATGACTTCTCCTCATAAATGAGAGACGATATGTAAAAACAAATCCCGGATTTATAAGAACAAAAATAAGCTGCAAAAATATACGTTAATCCTGGTATCAACAATGCTGCTATCTGGATGAGTTTTTACATTTTTTGTTCACTTCCATCGTTCTTATATTTCAGTTTCTTTGTGTTCTTGTCTTTTCCTACGTTTATATCATCGTTTCATTCTCGCATATTTGTCTTTTTCATGATCTTTACTGTCATCGGTGTTCAGTATTCCTTCCTGCTCTTAATTCACACATCTTGTTCCAACACCTTTTAGATTTCATCCCATAGCCATCAGTTTCTGTACCACATTTGCGCTTCAGTGTACCTCTGATTCCGTGATCTACTGCAATGTCCACATGAAGAATACCTGGGCTTTACTAAGGATGATCCCAGAGGGTTCAAGACCCATTTTCTTTTCCTCTTTAGCGATCTGGAGGAAATAACTCAACTCCCTACATGTGTATTCCTGACCGTTGCAATCAACTCATCCAACACCACTCGATTTTGTTTTTCTTTTTTTTTCTTTACCCCTGAGCACCTCCCTCTAATCGTACACTATTTCCACCCCCCCTATGGGATCTCCAGCCATCATCATATCTTTCTCACCTTTAACTGGGCACGTACACCTGCTACCCTCCCACTTCAAACTCTGGCAGTTTGGAAGAGTTCAGTGGTCATCACTGTGCAAAATTTAGACCAACTTTCCTTAGGGGCGGTAATGCTTCGCCGGCTGAGATGCCTCCAGCTGTGCTGGTCGTGTAGCGGAGGTTATCTTTCACTGGAATGGATTCCTAAGCCAAATCTCATACGCTGCCTCTCTGATGTCTGCCCTATCAGGGACAGAGCGCATTAAGCTATGAAACCTTTCCCTCCTTATGAATTTCACTCCGCCTACATTTCTGCGACGAATTAGCGCACAGCTTTTATCAGTAAAGTCCAACACACTTTCACGAGCATAAGTGTTCAGATTTGACTACTTCTTGTGATTGTTTTCTCTGGTCCTTGACCAAAAGAACCTCCAGTTATTTCTTTATCAAATGCAGCTTTTCCTCCCCTCTTTTTTTTCTATCTGATTGGTCTACAGGTAACACTCTTGCTGATTAAACTGTTCTTTTCAGTACCTTATTTTTCTTAAACTTTGAATAACCTCATATCTAGGTTCCCCCACTCACTTACCCTCCCCATCCCCAACACACACACACACACACACACACACACACACACACACACCACCTCTTGCTAAACTTCTGGCTCTTCCCAGTATCTTCCCCGTGTTAGGCGTTCCCTGTACCCTCCCAGCTACAAGTGAGCAAGGCGTATGTATGACCTGGATGGCATACCTCCTCTGGTCGCAATAGAGCGTGTTGCTGTGTTAGTCTCGATACTCGCTCGCTCATTTCATCTTAGCTTAAGAACTTACATTTGGCCTTCTTGGAAATATGTCTTCGCCTAGCCCATCTCTAAGAAATAAGACTTTTCTAATCATCTCAATCATTGCTCTCACTTCTGATACCTTCAAAGTCTTTGGAGTTCTTCCCTCAACTCTCACTTTACTAAACATTTAGAATTTCATTCACTTCTCTCAGATTACAAAAATGGATGTTGCAGTGCGGGGTACAATGATAATCTTTCCTATGTGACTTACCACTGGTCCTCTTCTCTCTCGATGATTTTGGTCATTTCTTCTGTCATGACCTTCGCCATCTCAAGCACTTGTCAGCGTGTGACATTAAGTACTTGCTTTTTACACTCCCTTCGTTTGCCTTTTTTTTCCCCGTCTCTGATTATTCTCTAACGCATAGTTCCCTCTAGTTGGTCCACTGCATGGTGGCTGAAGGAGCGACTTTATCCTTTGATCCTATCAAAGAAGGCGTTCCTCAGGGTCTCTCCTATCGCCTTCTGTCTGTCTTCTCTCCGTGCTCAAGTGAGATACCGTCGTACTTAAGGGTCGTTCCGTCGTGCTCAAGTGAGATACCGTCGTAATTCACAGTCGTTCTATCATGCTCAAGTGCAATACCGTCGTACTTGAGGGTCGTTCCGTTGTTTTCATGTGTAATACGGTCGTACTTAAGGGGTCGTTCCGTCGTGCCATGAGATGGTATTGGTCATAATAGTTACATGACCTAACCCCCATCCCTCTGTCCAAACCCAGCCCCACCATAACCTCCCTCCCGTCACGTACCAACCTCCTCCTCCTCCCCCACCCTACACCACCCTACACCCACCCACTGGACGTTCCACCCACCACAGGGAAAAAAACCCACCACTGATAAACGCGTGGCTGTGTAGGCACGCGCCCCCGTCCATGTACGCAATATGCTCATGGTGTACCAACATTGTTTTCCTATTTTGGAAGATTATATGACAGAATGTGATTGCATAATCTGTTACATTAATGCAAAAATGATCTAATATAATGTCAGTTTACACGCCATCCCAGTCAGTGTGTGTGTGTGTGTGTGTGTGTGTGTGTGTGTGTGTGTGTGGGTGGGTGGGTGTGTGTTTGTGTGCGTGTGTGTGTGTTTTACCCTTCCTACCTTTTAAATCTATGAAGTTAATATGAACTAAATCATCCTCATCAGGACAATTAAGCAAATTCCATGAGCATCTTAGGCATACTGAAGCAAAAGCAAGCTTTTATAGTTTTTATTTTATATTTCATGATTTTTAAGATTTCCAATTTACGACGAAGAAAACGTTGATCACTTTGTTGATCATGTCTTGTGTACCGCATCATCAACACTCGTCAACTGTGTACTTATAGGAAGACATTTGATCTAAGAATACCTGGGTGTTGTGGCTGGTACCAGTATACATATTGGGTGTTGGACACACCATCGTTATCACTTTATATATATATATATATATATATATATATATATATATATATATATATATATATATATATGAACACACATATGGATAGTATCATTAAGTGACAAATGTTTAGGATTATTTTAGAAGTATTCAAACACACACAGAAAGTTAAGAGTAAATGTGAATAAGAGCAAGGTTATTAGGTACAGTAGGGTTGAGGGTCAAGTCAATTGGGAGGTGAGATTGAATGGAGAAAAACTGGAGGAAGTGAAGTGTTTTAGATATCTGGGAGTGGATCTGGCAGCGGATGGAACCATGGAAGCGGAAGTGGATCATAGGGTGGGGGAGGGGGCGAAAATTCTGGGGGCCTTGAAGAATGTGTGGAAGTCGAGAACATTATCTCGGAAAGCAAAAATGGGTATGTTTGAAGGAATAGTGGTTCCAACAATGTTGTATGGTTGCGAGGCGTGGGCTATGGATAGAGTTGTGCGCAGGAGGATGGATGTGCTGGAAATGAGATGTTTGAGGACAATGTGTGGTGTGAGGTGGTTTGATCGAGTGAGTAACGTAAGGGTAAGAGAGATGTGTGGAAATAAAAAGAGCGTGATTGAGAGAGCAGAAGAGGGTGTTTTGAAGTGGTTTGGGCACATGGAGAGAATGAGTGAGGAAAGATTGACCAAGAGGATATATGTGTCGGAGGTGGAGGGAACGAGGAGAAGAGGGAGACCAAATTGGAGGTGGAAAGATGGAGTGAAAAAGATTTTGTGTGATCGGGGTCTGAACATGCAGGAGGGTGAAAGGAGGGCAAGGAATAGAGTGAATTGGAGCGATGTGGTATACCGGGGTTGACGTGCTGTCAGTGGATTGAATCAAGGCATGTGAAGCGTCTGGGGTAAACCATGGAAAGCTGTGTAGGTATGTATATTTGCGTGTGTGGACGTATGTATATACATGTGTATGGGGGGGGGGGTTGGGCCATTTCTTTCGTCTGTTTCCTTGCGCTACCTCGCAAACGCGGGAGACAGCGACAAAGTATAATAAAAAAAAATAATATATATATATATATATATATATATATATATATATATATATATATATATATATATATATATATATATATTAGTCTTTTCAAGTACCTTCTAGCTACGAAGGAGTCCAACTCTGCTCCTGGGTGGGGTGCAGCGTCAGACCTGTCGTACCCCTTACAAAAAAGCGCTTCTTGTATTAATGTAATCACAAAATTCTATGACGAAAATTGGCTTTTTTCTGTCATACTGATAAAACCTGAATATCACTATAGGAAAGAAACGGCTGGTGAATAAATAGCCACGTGACATTTCCGCAGACAAAAATATTGTCATCGGTATTTCATAAAGGTTAGAATTATACATGTATACATTTATGTTACCGCCCTCCCCTGCTGATGAAAGATGCAGCCACACAAATTGCATGAGAGAGAGAGAGAGAGAGAGAGAGAGAGAGAGAGAGAGAGAGAGAGAGAGAGAGAGAGAGAGACGCACACACAAGCAATGAAATATTTGACGTTACAAAAAAATTCCTCAATTGTCCCACTTCCTACAGTTAACAACGGGATGATGATGAGAACGAATGAATGATCAACATGATACTACTGATGGTTATAATGATATTAATGATACCAGTGATAAAATCATTGATAACAATAATAGTGATGATAATAATAATAATAATAATAATAATAATAATAACAATAATAATAATAATAATAATAATAATAATATTAATAATAATAATGATAATAATAATAATGATTATAATAATAATGATAATAATAATAATAATAATAATAATAATAATAATAGCAACAACAATAAGGTGAGACTGAGTACAGAATGGAAAAAGGTGAGAACAATGGAAGTAAGGGGAGTGGGGGAGGAATGGGATGTATTTAGGGAATCAGTGATGGATTGCGCAAAAGATGCTTGTGGCATGAGAAGAGTGGGAGGTGGGTTGATTAGAAAGGGTAGTGAGTGGTGGGATGAAGAAGTAAGAGTATTAGTGAAAGAGAAGAGAGAGGCATTTGGACGATTTTTGCAGGGAAAAAATGCAATTGAGTGGGAGATGTATAAAATAAAGAGACAGGAGGTCAAGAGAAAGGTGCAAGAGGTGAAAAAAGGGCAAATGAGAGTTGGGGTGAGAGAGTATCATTAAATTTTAGGGAGAATAAAAAAGATGTTCTGGAAGGAGGTAAATAAAGTGGGTAAGACAAGGGAGCAAATGGGAACTTCAGTGAAGGGCGCAAATGGGGAGGTGATAACAAGTAGTGGTGATGTGAGAAGGAGATGGAGTGAGTATTTTGAAGGTTTGTTGAATGTGTTTGATGATAGAGTGGCAGATATAGGGTGTTTTGGTCGAGGTGGTGTGCAAGTGAGAGGGTTAGGGAAAATGATTTGGTAAACAGAGAAGAGGTAGTGAAAGCTTTGCGGAAGATGAAAGCCGGCAAGGCAGCAGGTTTGGATGGTATTGCAGTGGAGTTTATAAAAAAGGGGGTGACTGTATTGTTGACTGGTTGGTAAGGTTATTTAATGTATGTATGACTCATGGTGAGGTGCCTGAGGATTGGCGGAATGCGTGCATAGTGCCATTGTACAAAGGCAAAGGGGATCAGAGTGAGTGCTCAAATTACAGAGGTATAAGTTTGTTGAGTATTCCTGGTAAATTATATGGGAGGGTATTGATTGAGAGGGTGAAGGCATGTACAGAGCATCAAATTGGGGAAGAGCAGTGTGGTTTCAGAAGTGGTAGAGGATGTGTGGATCAGGTGTTTGCTTTGAAGAATGTATGTGAGAAATACTTAGAAAAGCAAAGGGATTTGTATGTAGCATTTATGGATCTGGAGAAGGCATATGATAGAGTTGATAGAGATGCTCTGTGGAAGGTATTAAGAATATATGGTGTGGGAGGCAAGTTGTTAGAAGCAGTGAAAAGTTTTTATCGAGGATGTAAGGCATGTGTACGTGTAGGAAGAGAGGAAAGTGATTGGTTCTCAGTGAATGTAGGTTTGCGGCAGGGGTGTGTGATGTCTCCATGGTTGTTTAATTTGTTTATGGATGGGGTTGTTAGGGAGGTAAATGCAAGAGTTTTGGAAAGAGGGGCAAGTATGAAGTCTGTTGGGGATGAGAGAGCTTGGGAAGTGAGTCAGTTGTTGTTCGCTGATGATACAGCGCTGGTGGCTGATTCATGTGAGAAACTGCAGAAGCTGGTGACTGAGTTTGGTAAAGTGTGTGGAAGAAGAAAGTTAAGAGTAAATGTGAATAAGAGCAAGGTTATTAGGTACAGTAGGGTTGAGGGTCAAGTCAATTGGGAGGTGAGTTTGAATGGAGAAAAACTGGAGGAAGTGAAGTGTTTTAGATATCTGGGAGTGGATCTGGCAGCGGATGGAACCATGGAAGCGGAAGTGGATCATAGGGTGGGGGAGGGGGCGAAAATTCTGGGGGCCTTGAAGAATGTGTGGAAGTCGAGAACATTATCTCGGAAAGCAAAAATGGGTATGTTTGAAGGAATAGTGGTTCCAACAATGTTGTATGGTTGCGAGCGTGGGCTATGGATAGAGTTGTGCGCAGGAGGATGGATGTGCTGGAAATGAGATGTTTGAGGACAATGTGTGGTGTGAGGTGGTTTGATCGAGTGAGTAACGTAAGGGTAAGAGAGATGTGTGGAAATAAAAAGAGCGTGATTGAGAGAGCAGAAGAGGGTGTTTTGAAGTGGTTTGGGCACATGGAGAGAATGAGTGAGGAAAGATTGACCAAGAGGATATATGTGTCGGAGGTGGAGGGAACGAGGAGAAGAGGGAGACCAAATTGGGGGTGGAAAGATGGAGTGAAAAAGATTTTGTGTGATCGGGGCCTGAACATGCAGGAGGGTGAAAGGAGGGCAAGGAATAGAGTGAATTGGAGCGATGTGGTATACCGGGGTTGACGTGCTGTCAATGGATTGAATCAAGGCATGTGAAGCGTCTGGGGTAAACCATGGAAAGCTGTGTAGGTATGTATATTTGCGTGTGTGGACGTATGTATATACATGTGTATGGGGGGGGTTGGGCCATTTCTTTCGTCTGTTTCCTTGCGCTACCTCGCAAACGCGGGAGACAGCGACAAAGTATAATAAAAAAAAAAACAATAATAATGACAATATTAATGGTAATAACAATATTGATAATAATAATAATAATAATAATAATAATAATAATAATAATGATGATAATAATAATAATAATAATACTATTAATGATGATAATAATATTAGCACCAACAATAATAATGATAATGATAATAATAATAATAATAATAATAATAATAATAATAATACTATTAATGATGATAATAATATTAGCTACAACAATAATAATGATAATGATAATGATAATAATAATAATAATTTTTTTTTTTTTTTTTTTTTTTTTTTTTTATACTTTGTCGCTGTCTCCCGCGTTTGCGAGGTAGCGCAAGGAAACAGACGAAAGAAATGGCCCAACCCCCCCCATACACATGTACATACACACGTCCACACACGCAATATACATACCTACACAGCTTTCCATGGTTTACCCCAGACGCTTCACATGCCTTGATTCAATCCACTGACAGCACGTCAACCCCTGTATACCACATCGCTCCAATTCACTCTATTCCTTGCCCTCCTTTCACCCTCCTGCATGTTCAGGCCCCGATCACACAAAATCCTTTTCACTCCATCTTTCCACCTCCAATTTGGTCTCCCTCTTCTCCTCGTTCCCTCCACCTCCGACACATATATCCTCTTGGTCAATCTTTCCTCACTCATTCTCTCCATGTGCCCAAACCACTTCAAAACACCCTCTTCTGCTCTCTCAACCACGCTCTTTTTATTTCCACACATCCCTCTTACCCTTACGTTACTTACTCGATCAAACCACCTCACACCACACATTGTCCTCAAACATCTCATTTCCAGCACATCCATCCTCCTGCGCACAACTCTATCCATAGCCCACGCCTCGCAACCATACAACATTGTTGGAACCACTATTCCTTCAAACATACCCATTTTTGCTTTCCGGGATAATGTTCTCGACTTCCACACATTTTTCAAGGCTCCCAAAATTTTCGCCCCCTCCCCCACCCTATGATCCACTTCCGCTTCCATGGTTCCATCCGCTGACAGATCCACTCCCAGATATCTAAAACACTTCACTTCCTCCAGCCTCTCACCATTCAAACTCACCTCCCAATTGACTTGACCCTCAACCCTACTGTACCTAATAACCTTGCTCTTATTGACATTCACTCTTAACTTTCTTCTTCCACACACTTTACCAAACTCCGTCACCAGCTTCTGCAGTTTCTCACATGAATCCGCCACCAGCGCTGTATCATCAGCGAACAACAACTGACTCACTTCCCAAGCTCTCTCATCCCCAACAGACTTCATACTTGCCCCTCTTTCCAAAACTCTTGCATTTACCTCCCTAACAACCCCATCCATAAACAAATTAAACAACCATGGAGACATCACACACCCCTGCCGCAAACCTACATTCACTGAGAACCAATCACTTTCCTCTCTTCCTACACGTACACATGCCTTACATCCTCGATAAAAACTTTTCACTGCTTCTAACAACTTGCCTCCCACACCATATATTCTTAATACCTTCCACAGAGCATCTCTATCAACTCTATCATATGCCTTCTCCAGATCCATAAATGCTACATACAAATCCATTTGCTTTTCTAAGTATTTCTCACATACATTCTTCAAAGCAAACACCTGATCCACACATCCTCTACCACTTCTGAAACCACACTGCTCTTCCCCAATCTGATGCTCTGTACATGCCTTCACCCTCTCAATCAATACCCTCCCATATAATTTACCAGGAATACTCAACAAACTTATACCTCTGTAATTTGAGCACTCACTCTTATCCCCTTTGCCTTTGTACAATGGCACTATGCAAGCATTCCGCCAATCCTCAGGCACCTCACCATGAGTCATACATACATTAAATAACCTTACCAACCAGTCAACAATACAGTCACCCCCTTTTTTAATAAATTCCACTGCAATACCATCCAAACCTGCTGCCTTGCCGGCTTTCATCTTCCGCAAAGCTTTTACTACCTCTTCTCTGTTTACCAAATCATTTTCCCTAACCCTCTCACTTTGCACACCACCTCGACCCAAACACCCTATATCTGCCACTCTGTCATCAGACACATTCAACAAACCTTCAAAATACTCATTCCATCTCCTTCTCACATCACCACTACTTGTTATCACCTCCCCATTTACGCCCTTTACTGAAGTTCCCATTTGCTCCCTTGTCTTACGCAATAATAATAATAATAATAATAATAATAATACTATTAATGATGATAATAATATCAGCACCAACAATAATAATGATAATGATAATAATAATAATAATAATAATAATAATAATAATAATAATAATAATAATACTATTAATGATGATAATAATATTAGCAACTACAAAAACAATTTTTTTTTTTTTTTTTTTTTTTTTTTCATACTATCCGCCATTTCCCGCGACAGCGAGGTAGCGTTAAGAACAGAGGACTGGGCCTTTGAGGAAATATCCTCACCTGGCCCTCTTCACTGTTCCTTCTTTTGGAAAATAATAATAATAATAATAATAATAATAATAATAATAATAATAATAATAATACTATTAATGATGATAATAATATTTGCAACAACAATAATAATGATAATAATAATAATAATAATAATAATAATAATAATACTATTAATGATGATAATAATATTTGCAACAACAATAATAATGATAATATCAATGATAATCCCTGTAATGGTAGACAACATCCCAGAACACCTGCTGGCTGGCTCCTCAGGCTACTCACTCACTCACTCACTCACTCATGCTCACCACCATCAACATGGCAGCAGTCAAGGACGGTGCAGTACCACGACAACGCACCGTATAACTATGATACCATGGTGACTGGAAGGTACCTCATCCAGGCAGCCACAAACGGTACACCAACACAACGTACCTCCTGGCAATGGTACCATGGAAATCGGAAGGATACGTTGGTTTAGTTCTCAGCGACGAGTTAGTGGCAGCTGGTAAACACACAAGGAGGTTGACATACAACAACACAATACAAGATATTATGTGTGAAGACCTGGCATTTGCTCTACACCTCGACGACCACCAGAGAACAGAGTCGAACACACAGGTTCAGAGGATAATGGAACAAGTTCAGAGACTGACAACAAAGATATGGCAAGAGGACTTGTAGTAGAGGTGGTCAGGAGGTCATGTGGGTCAGTAGACCACATGGATCATTATGGACGTGTGACACAGGTTCTCCCCAGGTTCCTCCCGCCAACCTGATGGTTCTGTACGACACCAACACCTCCACAAGTCTCTCTGTACCCCAGCATCTAGAGGCAAGAAGACACTCATGTATCCCATATACAGAAGCTCGTAGCATCCACGTTATCCCATGTGTAGAAGAACTTCATTCTTGTACTCTGTGCCCAGAGAACACTTAGTCTTGTACCCTATATTCAAAGGCATTCATCCTGTATTTCAAAAAAAAAAAAAGAAAAAATCAGGTAATTGTTTCTCCACTTCTCTCACGTTTGTAGGCATTTGCAACACCTTTATAACCTATTTTTGGAGAGGGAAATTACCTGCTGCTCCCAGTAATCAAGGGGAGCTGCTTCTGAAAGGGACGAGTGAGACTGTTGGGTCTCAATCAGCTAGAGCGTGTCCATCACACTCCAGATGATATTTCCAGTTAGGAACGTTCATTTGCTATCAAAGCCGGTGAACAGATTGCCTGTGAAGTGTAGGAGGTCGTCCCTCTTAATCATGGAGTTAAAAGGTCAAGGGAGAAGATAAGGGGCGACCTGGGCAGAGGTAATGAGACTGGGTGTGTTGGGGGGGCCGCTGGTATTGTCTGTTCCTGTCTCACTTGGGTGAGAGTCTCCTGCTATCTATGGCAGCAGGGACCATCTCCTAACCAGAGCAGCAGGGACACCCCTGCTAGCCATAGCAGTAGGAATCTCTTGCTATCCAGGTTCAGCAAGAACTGCCTGCGAGTTAGGACTCAATAGATAGTTTACTTTCCAGCGTTAGGGATGAAGGTGGTTTCGATCGAACGACTCATTTTGTTGAATCACTTACAAAAAAAGTCAAGAGAAAAAAAAAGAATTATCTTTCTGTATCCATACGTGAAAAAAAAAAACCTGAGTCACTGTGTATCTTTACCTACAACCTCTATCAAATCCCCTTAACGTTTACCAGAAGTCGTCTGTATTATTCACAGCAGGACTCAAACATCCAACATTCGTAGTCGTAGTATATGGTATGGACGAACCGGTACACCACATGACGCACCTTCTGCCACCATTTTCCGCTGGTGTGAAGGGACCCTCGACCCAACTCCTACAGGATGTTCCCCTGCTTCATCCCCTCGCCCGATGGTTATCTGGTGTTCTGCCTTGGCGGGCAATTGTGTGAAAACTGAAGTCAACGATGTGTGGCCTCGAACTGAGTGAGACCCATTAGGGCTGGCTCTCACTGTCTTTGGTCTGGGCTAACCGGCTATATTGATCAAAGAACAAGGAATATCATGATTGCTTTGTCCCCCTCTGGTAGACACGAGCTGGGAAAGTGATATTAATTGCAGGCACTTCGGTCCCTGTGGGTATTAAACGGCACAGACCATGGCAGGCAGCGAACTGGCTCATATTTAACCCATTTTTATCGACACTTTACCTTTTGAGGTATAATTTCCAACCAATTCCTTGTCCTTCGTTGTACTCTACGTCACTTAATTTCATTCAACAGTCGTCACGACGACTGTTGCCTGATTACAGTAGTATGACCTGTGATTGTGGAGGATGAATGGCCTTGTTGATATGTGGACACATGCTGTTTACAAGTTAATCTAGACACAATCACTGCTACGTATACGTACGCTACATAACTTCATTATGCATACGTCCAACACTAACACTTTTGCATAACTATGTATAAGTATGTATATTTTTTCCCTAAGATACACATATTAGACAATCATGCGCACAAACAAGCATTTATACATACATATACACAAAAAATATATGCACATATACTCACATTAATACAATGGAAGAAAACGCATGTTCCTAGTATGAAATTCGAGATAGAAAGAAAGGCATTGACAGCGTAAATCATAAACACTACAAACCTTAGCATATGCATCATTCACAGTATAACACATACCGACAAGGAAGAGAGCGAGAGAGGAAAGCAGATTGTGTATGACAAAAAAAAAGATAGAGCGACTGTGAAAAAAGTAAAGACTGTGTGTGTGTGTGAGAGAGAGAGAGAGAGAGAGAGAGAGAGAGAGAGAGAGAGAGAGAGAGAGAGAGAGAGAGAGAGAGAGAGAGAGAGAGAGAGAGGTAAAAGTAAAAAGAAAGAGAAAGTCGAGATATTCATGAAAAACATTGGCGGAGGATTGGAGGAGTTGGAGAGAGTTTAAAATTAGATCGCTTAAAGGTGAGGGTGGGGGGAGGTGTGGGAGACGGGCTTAGGGTACGGTAAAAAGACAGGGTCACAGAGGTAATAGTAAGAGGCTCTGTAGGAGAAGGTAGCAATGAAAGAGGGAGGATTCCTCATCTAATACTACTACTACTACTACTACCACCTCACAACTACGACCACCTCACACACGATAATGAGACGACGGGGGCAAGCAAGTCACTCATCACATCTGCTCTGGATGAGGAACACATAACTAAGTCACAGGGATAAAGGTGTGTGTGTGTGTGTGTGTGTGTGTGTGTGTGTGTGTGTGTGTGTGTGTGTGTGTGTGTGTGAGGTTGGCTGGATGAATGAGGTTATACATGCCACAGACGGGAGGGAGGAGAGTGGTCCATGTAGACATCACTGGCAACCAGAGAAGAAAATGAGAGATCATATTGATAAAAAGAAAAGATACTATTGATAACTAATGGTAACTGAAAGTGAACAGTAAAGTCGAAGCTAAGTCGCTGGCTGGCTGTCCAGCTTGTGGTGACTAGACCTGACGATCCAGCTGGGTAAGCCAGAGAACGAGAGGAGGGTATAAAAAACGGGAAGATTTAGAGAAAAGACTTTAACAATCGTAGGACGAGATGCGGCTACTGGCGGGGAGAGGAGAGAGAGAGAGAGAGAGAGAGAGAGAGAGAGAGAGAGAGAGAGAGAGAGAGAGAGAGAGAGAGAGAGAGACAGCTGGTGTAATGGTGGACAGGCTAAGGAAAGACTACAGCAATTCCATTTAGAGTGACAATGTCTAAATCAAAGGCGTCAATAGATTGGGATGAATTAAAAGGTAAAAATGATGGGAACTCACTTTGAAATATTGTAAACGTGAGATTAATCCACTAAGCAAGACGGTTCGACCTTTGAACACGATGGTACGATCCTTTAGTAAGACGGTACGACCTTTGAACACGATGGTACGATGCTTGAGTAAGACGGTACGACCTTTGAACACGATGGTACGATCCCTTAAGCAAGACGGTACGACCTCAGAACATGATGGTATGATCCTTGAGTAAGACGGTCCGACCTTTGAACATGATGGTACGATCCTTGAGTAAGACGGTATGACCTTTGAACACGATGGTACGATCCCTTGAGCAAGACGGTACGACCTTTGAACACGATGGTACGATCCTTGAGCAAGACGGTACGACCTTTGAACACGATGGTACGAGCCCTTGAGTAAGATGGCAAGACCTTAGAACATGATGGTAGTACGACCCCTTGAGCACAACGGCACGATCCTTGTGTATGATGACCAAGACCGTCCAACCTTAACTTCTAAGGGTAAGGTCAAAGGTCACAACATTATATCTAAGGGTTGTTCTGTCGCGCCGGACGGGGTGAGGATCGAAGTAAAACAATGGGCCACACAAGTGTTTTGAGAGGATGACGGTGTTATGTAATATGCCACCAAGACTGTCTGAGGTCTGGATGGAGGTAGGTGTGTAGGGACGAGCTTTGGCTGGTGAAGTGGATGAAGAACAATCAGGAGACAAAGAATGTGGAAGGAGGTAGAATTCTTTGAAGTATTTAGTACCTACTAGTAACCCAGTAACACTACACTCAGAGGAGACAAAGAATGTGGAAGGAAGTAGAATTCTTTGAAGTATTAAGTACCTACTAGTAACCCAGTAACACTACACTCAGAGGAGACAAAGAATGTGGAAGGAGGTAGAATTCTTTGAAGTATTTAATACCTACTAGTAACCCAGTAACACTACACTCAGAGTAATTCTCCGTTCGTCAGTTGGTGATCAACTTATGGCTTCTGCGAGGTGTCTGGTCCAGAGAGTTATGTAACGAGATAAGTCGTGTATAAAGTAAAACCTTTCTTTTTTAATCTATAGTCGTTGTGGGTTGTTTGAACCCACTGTCGTGCACGGGAGGGTAAAAAAAGGAAAAATAAAATCAGTTGTGAGGTAACAGAATGCCCACGAGGAAGGCCATTATTATTGGACATGGATTCTATGAGGTCTGGACGTGCCGTAAAGTCAGGGTACAAAGTGAGGAAAGAGAAAAATGAGCGGTTGGTACAGTGAATGATGGATGTGCGGGGAGGGTGTGAGGTGGAAGGAGGTATGAGAAATACTGAGGACTGAAGACATGAGGAGGAGGAGGAGGAGGTAGAGGGCGACCAGGGAAGCGAAGGGTTAGAGGAAGATAAGGAGGAAATGTGTAGGTGTGAGGTGTGTTAAGAGAAGTGTGTGTGTGTGTGTGTGTGTGTGTGTGTGTGTGTGTGTGTGTGTGTGTGTGTGTGTGTGCGCGCGCTAGGAGTGGTACCGTTTTGTTTAAATTTTGTAACGCCGTTGTCATAGATCGTATCGTTATGCTTAAAGGTCGTAACGCCTTGCCCAAGCTGCGTAACGCCGTACCCAAGCGTCGTACCGCCTTGCCCAAAACCTTACCACCGTGCTCAGTGAGGTCAAGCCTCTCGTACATCTAGTGCACACAACAACTTTGCATAACAACTCCCCACAACCACAGGTGTTCCTGGCCGTAGCGGACACTATATAGACTCCAGGACAGTGAGGATAAATTTCCCTGTGTTTGCTCGTTATGCTAAAGTCCAGGACAAGTTTAAAAGACTTTGAGTAGATCTAACAATAATCCTGTTGTCTCTTTACTTACCGGCAGAGCTGCCTCGGGCCACTACCCCCGACCTGCAACCCCCGAGATTTCTTTGCGACTCAATCTAAGTTGAGGCTGTTAGGTGTGTGTGTGTGTGTGTGTGTGTGTGTGGGTGTACTTGACTGGGGGGGGGGTTAGTTGGCCCTCTTGATGGAGGTGGTGAGGCTGTTACATCTGGAGAAGGACAAAGAGGAGGAGGAGGAAGATTTGATGATTAAAATGAAAGCAAAGTAAAAGTGGAGTAAAAGCGAAGGAAGAGGAAGAAAAGAAGATATTAGTTTAAAAAGAACACGACGGCTGAGGTGAAACACTGGTAAAAACAAAGTACAGAAGCAAAAAGCGAATTTTTACTCTTGGTTCTCGACATTTTCTAAATCGTCTGAGAAAACGTGGCACAAGTCTATCCTCACTAAATTTCCTTCCATTTTTTTTTTATCTTATTTCGTTTTCATTTCCCTCCGTTCTCTAATGCATGGTTTCATTTCCAGTCGTTTCATTATGGTAGTCGTTCAAGAAACGACATCTCCTTGTCATCCTGTCAACACTGGTGTCTGCAAGGGTTTTACCTTATCGTCTGCGCTATTTCTTCTCTCCATAAACTATATTTTTTTTTTCCTCCCCTTCCTCCTATCCTTCATCCTCTTCCTTTCTAAGCCAAGTGATCCACTTTACAATAACTCACTCTCCCATCCTACATGTATCTATAACTCCGAATGAGAGATGGGAAATCTTTTTTAAATCAAACAGACCAAAAACGTGATTTCTATTTACATATAAGTCTCATTCGTTTCCTGCTACCAAAGCTCTACATATCAGTCCTGCAGTAACATCAATACCCAAGACATGGTTACCATGTCCTCCATTCTCTCCTTATCCATTCTCTCCTTACAACACAATATCATAAATCAGCTCCCTGAAAGCGATGTATAAGTGCCACAATTACTTAGTTATGATCCACTCATTACCGAGGTCATTTTCGCCCCAGCATGGAACACTCTTCGTCAATATTTCTCTCCGAGCCGAAATGGCATCAGAAACCTTCCACATTATAAACTCTCTCTCTCTCTCTCTCTCTCTCTCTCTCTCTCTCTCTCTCTCTCTCTCTCTCTCTCTCTCTTCATATGTCTCTCTCCTTCCGCTGTGATGTCGTTTCCCTTCCTTTGTTCTACAGATATTATTTCGTTCACTGTTCTCGTGAGTTGCCTTCACGAGTCCCAACCCTTATGATCCGGACCTAATGCTCATGGCCGGGCGTTTCTTCCCTTAATTTGTGTGTGGAGAACAACCAACTGGTGAAGTCTCCTCATATAGCGAGATCTGTAGCATTCTCTTCCCCCTCTTGTGTCTTTTCCTTTTCCTATAACATTTACCCTTTTATAAGTCGAGCCGAAAACCACCCTAGTTGCTCAGATCAATCCCGTCTGCGTGTCTTATTTCATTTCTAATACTCATTATTGTAACCTTTTTCAGGGCATACTTGTTGGTGTCCCGTGCTATGTCTGCTACAGTGAAAAAAAATATGAATCGCTATAGCAGTAGCGAGCAGCAGGAGAGAAAAAAAGAAAGACCAAAAGTAGCAGGAAAAGGAGGAGGAGATGGAGCAGTAACAGCAGCAGTAACAGCAGCAGTAACAGCAGCAGGAACAGCAGCAGTAACAGCAGCAGCAAATGAGATGCAAATAAGAATTAACGACATCTACCTCACTCCACGAGTACACACACCTACAACAGCAACATCACAATCATCACCAACACTAACTTCTATTTCCCGACCAAGTCCACCCAACATCGCCATCCCCACCAAACCTCTACCGCCCTCAACACCAACACTATCCCCACCAACCTCAACTACTCTCACCAACATCATCACCACCAAACCTCTACCACTCTCACCAACACCATCATCATCATCCCCACCAAACCTCTACCACTCTCACCAACAAACACCATCATCATCCCCACCAAACCTCCACCACTCTCACCAACAACATCATCACCAGCAAACAGCCGTAAGAACCATCAGCCTCTACCATCAACATTACCCTTTACCACCATCTCCACCACCATCAACGTTAGGACTATCCTCTCCATCTCCACCATCCTGTCCTCAACCATCATCCACACCACCACCACCACGTTCCCACAACAATCACCAACACTTTCACTACAGCAACCTCCTTAACAATCGTTCCACAATCAGGAACTTCTCACCTTCAGCCCCTCCACCACCACCATCACCAAGCACCAACTACATCTCCAACAACAGTACACAGCGGCTGGCAACTTACGAGCAATTTAGAGTTGACAATATGTAATCCGAGGCAAAGTATGCGCCATCTTCCTGGGCAAAGAATTCAATTTTGCAAGTCCTTGGTGCACGACAATTTTGCAAGGCGCCTCTCCCACGTAGAAGATGAACATACTCCTGATAATGTATCTAACTACATGTAATCTGGAAATTAAAACCCCCCATTTTCTTTCTTATATTGGCATAATAAACCTTCTGGTACTGCATCACCTCACTGACATGACTCACTCGACCAGCATTATATACTTTTATCTCTATTGTGAGACAAATAACCTCCCGGGAACGACAACTTCACTCCTAACGTACGACAGCTTCACCCCATGTGTATGGTGGCTCAACCCTTTGGGTACGACAACTTAACCCCTTGAGTACGATAACCTAATACCTTACGCGCTATCGCTTAACCACTTGAGTACGATAACTTCACTTAATGTACAACGGTTTTACCCCTTGAAAACGACAGCTTAACCCTTTGAATTTCATGTGGGTAATAGTTCTGACGACGTTGTGTCCTGTTTGTCAAGTCATCGTGCTCAGTCATCATACTCAATGAGTTTTTAAACTGAACATTTATACGTCAAATGTCAGTATTTGTATTGAATGTTTGAACATTAAAAGCATTCTTTACCTTTATTCAAACCATGAATTTCTCTCTTCAGCAGTAGTTTGTCGTCATGATGAAACAAATATCAAGAAACCATTTAGATAAAGGCGTCCTAGCTACGTCTTTTCGTTGTATATCAACTGACTGTTATATTTCTTTCTTGTATCTCCCCTGATGATGTGATTATTACACGAAAGTGCACTTGGGAACTTATCGTGTTTCATTTCCCCCGTGGACTCTTAGGAATACAGTAAATATTTTTTTCATTATACTTTGTCGCTGTCTCCCGCGTTAGCGAGGTAGCGCAAGGAAACAGACGAAAGAATGGCCCAACCCACCCAAATACACATGTATATACATAAACGCCCACACGCACATATACATACCCATAAATCTCAACGTATACATGCATATACATACACAGACATGTACATATATACACATGTTGGAAAGGATCACAATTTTGCGAGAGATCATGTACATTCCTTAGAGTCCACGGGGGAAATGAAACACGATAAGTTCCCAAATGCACTTTCGTGTAATAATCACATCATCAGGGGAGAACACAAGAGATAGATATAACAATCAGTTGATATACAAGACAGACAATGAGCTTATTATAAACGTGTCATTTTACAAATTTTATCAACAATAAAGTTATCTAATTTGTAAAGACCATCACTAATATTAAGATTGTAATTCTTTGTGTATTTAATAATAGAAGATTCAATGATATTTCTCGTGGTAACAGAGTTAGAGTTAATAACTGAGATGGCATTACTCCAGTCAATACAATGATCATAGTTTTTAACGTGATTAAATAAGGCATTTGATTCTTGTCCCGTTCTTATACTATATCTATGTTGCTTAAGTCTAACAGAAAGAGCCTTACCAGTCTGCCCAACATAAAACTTATCACAATTTCTACATGGCACTTTATAGATGCACCCAGGAGAATTTTCTGGTGAATTCCTGATTAAGTTATTCTTTATAGTATTATTGATGCTGAAGGCAACATTTACATTAAAGGATTTAAGCAACATGGAAAGTAAAGTAAAATTAGTATTGAAAGGGAGAGTACATTGATGATGAGTTTGAGAAGATATATTTTATTGGATCTAAGTTAAAGTACCCTAGATCTTTCATTGATAAATCCCTTAAGTTAGCAAAGGAATCATTTTATAGAGTTGAGCCCAAACCTCCCATTGACATCAAGAATCTTTTAGTTCTCCCTTTTAATGATAATGTGGGTGGGTTGGGCCATCTTTTCGTCTGTTTCCTTGCGCTACCTCGCTAACGCGAGAGACAGCGACAAACTATAATAATAATAATGATGATAATAATAATAATGGTAATAAATAAATATATATATATATATATATATATATATATATATATATATATATATATATATATATATATATATATATCATTTCATTTCATAACATACCAAAAAAGAGAATTAATCATAAAAAGGTAAACAATGTTGTTTCTTTCTGAACACGTGGGGGGAAAACAGTCCAATCCAGCACGAGTCACGTGTTATATACACCTTGTAAATATAGTCCAAAGAATAGGCTGTAATGAATACACATACTACATAAGCTTTAATAAACAGAAAATGAAATATTAAAACGCAACAGTCATTCCCTGGGAAGAACATCTGCTGATGTGATTAAAAATATTTGTTTTCATTCACATAAAATTCTTAATCTTAATATATACAATATCATAATACCTTTTAAGGGGCTTCGGTAACTTAGAGGCTGCGATAGAATCAGTGGCAGGGAAAGGTTGGACTCCTCTGGAGTGAAAAATTTGAGATTGTGCTCCATTTCGTCCAGGAAAAATGGTACCCCGCCGAAGGTGACTTTTCACTCACGGCGTAATACAAATGCGGGCGAAATTCGGTAACGCCTATATATATATATCTATCTATTACACAAGGCACTCCAACGGCAAGGATTCATATGGGCTCCACAGCCTAGTTGTTACGTCCCCCAGCTCCAACACAAACGGTAGATTGTTCGATTCCTTGCTGCTGTAGGGTATCATGTGATCTATGAAAGTGCACAATCAATGCACCATATTCGTATATATATATATATATATATATATATATATATATATATATATATATATATATATATATATATATACTCCTAGGAGTCCACGGGGAAAATGAAACACGATAAGTTCCCAAGTGCACTTTCGTGTAATAATCACATCATCAGGGGAGACACAAGAGAGAAATATAACAGTCAGTTGTATCACTGAGGTAGCGGTAGGAACAGAAGAACGGCCACCTTAGCGCACATTCATTTTCTAGCTGTCATGTGTAATTCACCGACACCACAGCTCCCTTTCCACATCCAGGTCCCACAGGCCTTTCCATAGTTTACCCTGAACGCTTCACATGCTCTGGTTCAGTCCACTGACAACACGTCGAACCCAGTATACCACGTCGTTCCAATTCACTCTATCCCTTTCACGCCTTTCACCCTCCTGCATGTTCAGGACCCGATCGCTCAAAATCTTTTATTTACTCCCTTTCCACATCCAATTTGGTTTTCGCATCCCCTTGTTCGCTCCACCTCGGACACATATATCCTCTTGGTCAATTTCCTCACTCATTCTCTCCATATGTCCAAACCATTTCAACATACCCTCTTCTGCTCTTTCGGCCACACACATCTTATTGACACACATCTCTCTTACACTTTCATTACTTACTCGATGAAACCATCTCACAACAAAATTTTCCTCAATGATATATATATATATATATATATATATATATATATATATATATATATATATATATATATATATATATAATCGTACAAGCCCAAGAACGTTTCTAGATCAAAAAGCTCACACAACTTTAAGGCTGCGCTCCAAGCAGCAGCAGGGAAATGATGGAAACCTATATAGCGAGAACGTCCTTCATAACACTACACTGCTATCCGTGCACTGACGATAACGAACCCTTGCGGTGCAAGCATCTGCAGGCAGAGCCCGGTAACACCACTGCATAACTAAACACCAACTCCTAAGCAATACATATATATACACATTAAGCCATGTTTCTCATATCGTCCTAGCTTCCTGGTTAAACTGTCATATGTCTTCTTCAACTGTTTTTCTGCTATGTTCCATGGATTTTCTTATAGATCTAATAACTCTGTATCTTTCTCGTTGAGATGATTATAAGTTCTATACGGTTTCCTCTATATCTTCAATCAATTATCATGTATAGATTATCATATATCTTTCTCATCTTCTTCTTCCTGGATTATACAGATGCGGATGCACTGGGTACACCTGGAATAGACAGGGTGTAAAGGGTGTAGACAGGATATGTACTGGGTGTAGGGTGGGTGTACAAGTTGTACGTAGGGTATACTGCTTTCCATTGCAGTTCATACGTTCCTTTGAGATTCCCCGTCATGTGCGTCTGAAGTTTCTATCTCATTTCTGCTTGTTTTCATGGTAAGCATATACGACACTAACAATAACCAGTGTGTCTTCTTATGTTTGAATTCATCATTTGTATGAACAGTCTGTCTGTCTGCTACATGGTTCTCCCAACTCTACCATCTACCTATGGCTCGAGGGTGCTATCTTCCCCGTACGTTCTCTGAATTGGTGTTTCGTTTCTGAAGACGATTAGAATCTCTTCTAACAAATGTTTCACTTTCTATCATCGTCTCTGCCGGGGGACGGGTGTGTGTGTGTGTGTGTGTGTGTGTGTGTGTGTTACGTGGAGGAGGAGGAGTGGGGGAGGTCGTCTTACTTTATACAGTGTCACTGAAGTAGTTTCACTCGCTCCGTAGTAACTTATTCGCTTCGAATATATCTTCGTTAATTTCCCGACCGGTTCAACTTGTGCCCCATTCGTCGTACAGTGTGTCTAGGTCATTCTTGCAACTCCACTGGCTCAGCTTTAGACGCGGTAATTTTGCTTACTCACAGAGGAGAGAGAGAGAGAGAGAGAGAGAGAGAGAGAGAGAGAGAGAGAGAGAGAGAGAGAGAGAGAGAGAGAGAGAGAGAGAGAGAGAGAGAGAGAGAGCTGCCTCACATAAAGCATGAATATTGATGACTTAAGTTTGGGTGGAGGTAATGGTTCAATGTTGTCATGGATTTTTGTACAGGAGTTGTGGGAGACCATACCTCATCTCTCTTCAGTACTGTAGCAATCTGTTTACCCGTCCAGGGTGTAAGGTCAGAATCAGGGGGACTATTAGGGTGCAGGGTGAGGCGCAAAGTAACTGGTAGGGTGCAGGGTGAGGCGTAAGGTAACTGGTAGGGTGCAGGGTGAGGCGTAAGCTAACTGGTAGGGTGCAGGGTAATGCGTAAAGTTACTGGTAAGGTGTAAGATAAGCCTAGGGTGACTGGTAGGGTGCAGGTTAGTGGTTGGGATAGGTCAGTCCTGACAGTGGTAGGGTGAGTGTTGGGTAGACTGGGTAGCGTACCTGGAGTTGTCTAAGGTGGATGGTATGCACTGCTAACGGTAGGGTGCAGGACTGTGGGTAGGGCGAAGTGTGAAGGGTGTAGTAAACAGGGTATAGTGTAAACAATGTTGACTGTTAGTGTACTGGGAGTAAGGCGGTAGGTAAAGTGTAGGGTAGTAGGTAAGGTTTAGGGTGGAAGACAAGATGTAGGGTGGAGGGTAAAATGTAGGGTGGTGGGTAAGAAAAGTGTAGGGTGATGGGTAAGACAGAAGGAGCATATAACGTAGATTGATGGGTATGATCGAGCTAGGGTGTTGGGTCAAGGCGATACTCATGTCAACACTTAAGGTGAGAAAGGGTGAGTTGAAGTATGAGGTAATGAGTATGGTCTGGGAGGGTGTAGGTTAGGCGAGGGAATAATATAACAACATCTGTCGCAGGGATTGACCCATGACCCATGACCTACACACCCAGAAGCCCTGGGCGGGATCGTGACAGAGCACCAATACCTTCCCCCCCCCCCCCCCCCACCCACACACACACACACACACACACACACACACACACACACACTAAGTTCCTGGAGAAACTTCAGGAACCCTAAGACACGTACAGACAATATCTTCACAGAAAACGTAATGGACAAACGATCATCACTAATACTAATTACAGATTAGCATACTCATATGAGACGTATAACGAGATGAGGAAAATCTGACTTAAACACTTGTACTTTTCATCTCTGAAATCCAAATCACCCGTGACGTAAGTAGGTTACGCTGGCTTGAAGAACTTGTAACATAATACTACTACAGTGTGTGTGATAATACTCCGTGATAACATCACTTAACTCAAGAACTTCCACATACATGGCTCTATAACGTACCATGGGTTGGTTGAACTTGTGACATATATCACAGCCAGTAAGACCATCTATCACAGTTATGTTCCAACTACATGAATATCTGCAAGATTGAGTAAGGCAATCCTTATGGGTACACAAGACTCTCTCTCTCCCTCTATAGCACCAACACTCTAAGGACATAAACGAAGAGCGTGTATGGTCTTAGAATCACATATCTCGATTCGTGGATGGAATTGACGTTAAGGACCTCAATGGCCTCGGCAGTTTATAAGCCTAAATCCCAGAAAAGCATTCAAATTGCATTCAAACTCGACTCTGTACCCCAGAATCCTCCTCACTCGCGGCCTTCTTGGGACGGGCCTCGAATCCAGTGCGGTCTATACACAGTACCTCGTCCACTACCGTAACTCAGCGAGACAAAAGAAAATAACGAGCCTCAAGCTGCTAAGCATCTATATGTGATCCAAACCCAACTCCTGAATCCAATAGACACGGTGATCTCATGTCATGCACTATAGTACATGTTCCAGTACGTGTTGCTCACATCAACTATCGTTCCTCCTGCCTGCACAGGTTAGTTAGAGTATATCAACACATACAGGAGACAATTCCAGCAGGTCCTGTGTCACATTCCTTTATCAGCAGTAATGATACTTTCGCTCTACAGACAACACACTGAACAAACTCACTTGTACACTTACATACATCTGGTCCCATACACTGAGATGTTTTGTCTCTTTGAAGATATATGTGTCGTAAATACGCCTATCTCTTAGTGGCGTCGCTTAAGACATATGAGCAAAGATAAGCAGATGTCTGAGCAGAGATAAGCCAGTGAGCAAATATGTGCATATGTCTCGGAACAGATAAGTAGATTTCTTAGCACAGGTAAACAGACGTCTGAGTATAGATAAGCAGATTTCTTAGATATGACTAATATTTGGGTTAATGTCTAGGGGACTCGAGAATAATCGTCATGTCGTCAGGGAAGAAAAAAAAAGTCAAAAATCTATAATCCTTTTCTCAAAGGTTGATGCACTATATAGAAAACATTTTTCTTCATTTCCACGTCTCGATTCTTTCTAATTTTGCAGTCTTTGTCTTTTGCAGTTCTTGCAGGAGCCTGGCAGTATTACCAGGTAAGACGAGGGTGAAGTGAAAATTAAAATCGTAACTCGTGTGGCAACAACTTGCCCTGATACGGCAAGGAAAAGTGGAGTGGGGGATGAGTCCCTCCCTCTGGCTCACCTCCCGGATGAACTGATCTTCTCAAACACAGTTGACTTTCTCAAACACACTTGACCTTCTCAAACACACTTGACCTTGATTCTCAAACACACTTGACCTTCTCAAACACACTTGACCTTCTCAAACACACTTGACCTTCTCAAACACACTTGGCCTTCTCAAACACATTTGACCTCAAACACACTTGACCTTCTCAAACACACTTGACCTTCTCAAACACACTTGACCTTCTCAAACACACTTGTCCTTCTCAAACACATTTGACCTTCTCAAACACACTTGGCCTTCTCAAACACATTTGACCTCAAACACACTTGACCTTCTCAAACACACTTGACCTTCTCAAACACACTTGACCTTCTCAAACACACTTGGCCTTCTCAAACACATTTGACCTTCTCAAACACACTTGGCCTTCTCAAACACATTTGACCTTCTCAAACACACTTGACCTTCTCAAACACATTTGACCTTCTCAAACACACTTGGCCTTCTCAAACACATTTGACCTCAAACACACTTGACCTTCTCAAACACAATTGACTTTCTCAAACACACTTGACCTTCTCAAACACATTTGACCTTCTCAAACACATTTGACCTTCTCAAACACACTTGACCTTCTCAAACACATTTGACCTTCTCAACCACACTTGACCTTCTCAAACACATTTGACCTTCTCAAACACATTTGCCCTTCTCAAGCACACTTGACCTTTTTAAAAACACTTGACCTTCTCAAAGACACTTTACCTTCTCAAGCACACTTGTCCTTCTCAAGCATACTTGTTGTCTTCAAACACACATGATTCAGCTTAAGCACACTTGTCAGGGTTTCTCCTAACATGTTTTCCATTTTCCTCACACTGTCTTCTTTTCATCTTTGCACCTCAAGTTCTCTATTGTCCTTCAAGGTCTCTCAATGATTCTCAGCGTTTTCTGCTCCCACCGAAGTTTGCTTTTACTCTTTATGTTTCCACACTGTTGCTGTATTGACCCTTAGGTAAGGGCAACAATGTGCCTCAGTCGAAAGCCAAGGAAGGAACAAAGTCAAAGTATGTGAGAAAGAACGTAGAAATTAAGCTGGGTTCCACAGCTGTTTATTTGTAGAACTCTCTCTCTCTCTCTCTCTCTCTCTCTCTCTCTCTCTCTCTCTCTCTCTCTCTCTCTCTCTCTCTCTCTCATGTCTTTTCCTGCTGTGCACTAACCTTCAAGTTTTCGCTACAACCAGCCTCCCTTCCCTTGCCTTACACACACACGCACACACACAGACACAGACACACACACACACACACACACACACATATATATATATATATATATATATATATATATATATATATATATATATATATATATATATATGGGAGCGGGGGCTGCGTTACCAAGGTAGCGTTGAGAACAGAGGACTGAGCCTTAGAGAGAAAATCTTCACTTGGCCCCCTTCTCTGTGCCCTGTTTCGGAAAAGCAAAAACCGGAGGGGAGGATTTGCAGCCCCCCCCCGCTCCCAGTATATATATATATATATATATATATATATATATATATATATATATATATATATATATATATATATATATATATATATATATATATATATATATCGTATATTTTTTATTATACTTTGTCGCTGTCTCCCGCGTTAGCGTAAGGAAACAGACAAAAGAATGGCCCAACCCACCCATATACACATGTATATACATACACGTCCACACACGCAAATATACATACCTATACATCTCAACGTATACATATATACACACACACAGACATATATATATATACACATGTACATAGTTCATATTGCCTGGCCTTATTCATTCCCGTCGCCACCCCACCACACATGAAATGACAACCCCCTGCCCTCGCATGCTCGCGAGGTAGCGCTAGAAAAAGACAACAAAGGCCACATTCGTCCACACTCAGTCTCTAGCTGTCATGTATAATGCAACGAAACCACAGCTCCCTTTCCACATCCAGGCCCTACAAAACTTTCCATGGTTTACCCCAGACGCTTCACATGCCCTAGTTCAATCCATTGACAGCACGTCGACCCCGGTTTGCCACATCGTTCCAGTTCACTCTATTCTTTGCACGCCTTTCACCCTCCAGCATATTCAGGCCCCGATCGCTCAAAATCATTTTCAATCCATCTTTACACCTCCAATTTGGTCTCCCACTTCTCCTCGTTCCCTCCACCTCTGACACATATATCCTCTTTGTCAATCTTTCCTCACTCACTCTCTCCATGTGACCAAAACACCCACTTCTGCTCTCTCAACCACACTCTTTTTATTACCACACATGTCTCTTACCCTTTCATTGCTTCCTCGATCAAACCACCTTATACTACATCTTGTCCTCAAACATCTCATTCCCAATACATCCACCCTCCTCCGCACAACTCTATAGCCCACGCCTCGCAACCATATAACATTTTTGAAACCAATATTCCTTCAGACATACCCATTTTTGCTTTCAGAGATAATGTTCTCGCCTTCCACACACTTTTCAACGCTCCGGAACTTTTGCCACCTCCCCCACCCTGTGACTCACTTCAGCTTCCATCCACTGCCAAATCCACTCCCAGATATCTAAAACACTTCGATTTCTCCAGTTTTTCTCCATTCAAACTTACCTCCCTATTGACTTGTCCCTCAACCCTACTGTACCTAATAACCTTGTTCTTATTCACATTTACTCTCAGCTTTCTTCTTTCACACACTTTACCAAACTCAGTCACCAGCTTCTGCAGTTTCTCACCCGAATCAGCCACCAGCTGATATTCATTTATCTATTTATTTATCTATTCATTTATTATACTTTGTAGCTGTCTCCCGCGTTAGCGAAGTAGCGCAAGGAAACAGACGAAAGAATAGCCCAACCCATCTACACAAATGTATATACATACACATCCACACACAGCACATATACATATCTGTACATCTCAACATATACTTATGTATATATATATATTTTTTTTTGCTTTGTCGCTGTCTCCCGCGTTTGCGAGGTAGCGCAAGGAAACAGACGAAAGAAATGGCCCCCCCCCCCCATACACATGTATATACATACGTCCACACACGCAAATATACATACCTACACAGCTTTTCATGGTTTACCCCAGACGCTTCACATGCCTTGATTCAATCCACTGACAGCACGTCAACCCCGGTATACCACGTCGCTCCAATTCACTCTATTCCTTGCCCTCCTTTCACCCTCCTGCATGTTCAGGCCCCGATCACACAAAATCTTTTTCACTCCATCTTTCCACCTCCAATTTGGTCTCCCTCTTCTCCTCGTTCCCTCCACCTCCGACACATATATCCTCTTGGTCAATCTTTCCTCACTCATTCTCTCCATGTGCCCAAACCATTTCAAAACACCCTCTTCTGCTCTCTCAACCACGCTCTTTTTATTTCCACACATCTCTCTTACCCTTACGTTACTTACACACACACAGACATATACATATATACACATGTACATAATTCATACTGTCTGCCCTTATTCATTCCCGTCGCCACCCCGCCACACATGAAATGAAAAACCCCCTCCCCCCCATGTGCGCGAGGTAGCGCTAGAAAAATAAACAAAGGCCACATTCGTTCACACTCAGTCTCTAGCTGTCATGTATAATGCACCGAAACCACAGCTCCCTTTCCACATCCAGGCCCCACAAAACTTTCCATGGTTTACCCCAGACGCTTCACATGCCCTGGTTCAAACCATTGACACCAGCTGTTACATATATATATATATATATATATATATATATATATATATATATATATATATATATATCCCTATCGTTTATTTTTCATATGTTCTGTATGGCCTTATAAAGTCTCTATTACCACTAGTTCATTATCAGCCTCTTGGTTGATGTCTGTTACTCTTTCATGGTTCGCCTTGATGGCTTCTTGTTCAGTAATCTCCTTATGTTTCTACCTCGTCTTAAGGATTTCTCGTCCTCTAAAAGACCGGTATTGCTCATTTCATCGTTCATGAATGTATAAGAGCAAGGTTATCATCACTGCCCATATCTTGATGCTTTCTACTTTCCTTCCCTTTCCCAAACGCTCTTAGCTCTCTCTCTCTCTCTCTCTCTCTCTCTCTCTCTCTCTCTCTCTCTCTCTCTCTCTCTCTCTCTCTCCCTGCCTCTTCTCGTACCTCTACCCCTTTTATCAATATCGCTTTTGGCTGTGTTTTATTCTTCTGGTGCTCGCCCTCTACCATATCGCTCTCGATTTCTGCATATCTACCTTTCCCTATTGTCTGTCTCATCTGTTTCACGTGCGCCGCCTCTGCTTCCCCTTCCATCAGCCTCAGTTCCACTTTTGTGATTACTCTCTCTATATATATCTCTTCCCAGGCTGGGCTGTCCGTCCATTCGCCCGTCCCTTTTTCTCCTCTTGCCTCGAACGTCCCTCTGTATGTCTATGTGTCTGTCTGCATGTTGGCTCGTCTCTCTGTCTGTCTGTCTGTCTCTCTCTCTCTCTCTCTCTCTCTCTCTCTCTCTCTCTCTCTCTCTCACTCTTTGTTTCTTCTATCCTTCCTGCTCTCCCTCTGTACCATTCGACCTCTCTCTCTCTCTCTCTCTCTCTCTCTCTCTCTCTCTCTCTCTCTCTCTCTCTCTCTCTCTCTCTCACTTCCCAGCTCCCATAAGAGACGATTGTCCCACACGGGGTGGTGAGAGAGAGAGAGAGAGAGAGAGAGAGAGAGAGAGAGAGAGAGAGAGAGAGAGAGAGAGAGAGAGAGAGAGAGTCAGAAAAACAACCTGTTTTATCTCGTTTTGGACAATTAAGCAAAACTACGCCGGCCAGCAACTAGTAAATCCAGACAACTTTGGCAATGAGGTTAATTTCCATTTGCATTAAGGAAATTTTCTCCGGAGGGGAAAGCCCCCGGGCGCCTTGTAAACTTCCAGATGTCTTTTGGTTATTGTGGAGAGTTGGCGTGAAGCGGGCCAGCGTGAGGAACCCGTGTTGGTTGTCCCTTATGCAATGAGAAAAGGTAATACAACTCTCATCTGTTTATTACAACCTGAAATGTCTTCACTCGTGTTTGGGTGTCGAAGATAGTGAAGATAACTCTTTGTCTGTACGTCAGACAGACAGATGTCTGTAGTTCAGTTTCTTTGATATTTAGGGAATCTATTGTTAGAAGGAAAACAATTGTCAGACTCTAGTCTTTGTTTGTGGGTGATGATTTTAGCTGTGTTTATTGGTTTGTGGTTTTACTATAGGTATTTTTGGTAATTAGTTTTGTTTGCCAGAGGTTTTAAGACAATCTTGTTTTCGTTGGCTGTCTTAGGGACAAGGACATTGAACAAGGACACTTGCTGTCTTAATCTTGGTTTGTCGGAAGGGAAATAAGTCTTGCCCTCCTTTGTTTGTTTGTTTGTTGCCACGTTGCCAGGAGGAGGGAGGTGTTTGGCAGCTCTTCTCTCGTGTTTGTTGTAAGGGTAATGATGCCAGTCCAGTTTGTCGACAGCCTGACAGAGGGGCTTTGCCGGTAATCCAATCCTTTGTTTGTATTTTGTTAGTGTGGTTGTGATGGACGGGGAAGGGGAGATATTCCCCCTTTTTCTATATTTCTTTTTTTTTTTAGCCAGGTCCAACTACAGCTACCCTTTAGTTAGGACAAAAGTCTGGCACGCACACACACACACACACACACACACACACACACACACACACAGTAACAAAGCCAGGTGTGGGACAAAAAAAAGTTACGTGCAATAATGAATAACACCATGAACTCCTCTCTCTCTCTCTCTCTCTCTCTCTCTCTCTCTCTCTCTCTCTCTCTCTCTCTCTCTCATACAGGATCACCATTTGAGAAATGAATGACTAACCGGCCTCACGAAATTTTCCCTTCCTTGATGTATGCAAATTGGCCGGTTATCTGATTCTGGGTGAACTTCTCAACTCGAACTGGCCCAAGTCTTTTTTTTTCTCTTTTTTCGGGGCATTACCTGGCGCAGCCAACACCCCCCCTCCCCTAAAACCACCATGTCTGGGGAGGACAAGGGAAAGTCGAGGGCAACATTCTGGGAGAGTTGAGAATGTAAAGGGATGGGTAGGGGAGTGTGGGTATTCTGGGAAAGTTGAGATGGGAGAGTAGGTTGTGGGAAGGACGGAGAGAGAGAGAGAGAGAGAGAGAGAGAGAGAGAGAGAGAGAGAGAGAGAGAGAGAGAGAGAGAGAGAGAGAGGATAACTTATTTGAAGGTGGCTTGTGATGAAGATAGAGAACACACATGGAGAACACGCGGGGAGAAAAGATAACAAGATCTCTGACGGTGAACGACCACGAGGCTGGAGGACAATAACAGTGTCCCGCGTTCCTTATGAGTGATAGTGAGAAGATGGTAAAGTAGTCGGGAACCTCCTCACTACACCCACTGCCCACCACTCCCACCCCACAGGCACATCAGCCAGCATATATATATATATATATATAGATGGAGCACCAATCAGTATGTTGAGGGTATACTGCAACGGAAATTCTACAGTTTACTGTACGTGGTGAAATATTTTCAGTTACATACAACAAGCAGATCCTGTAGGGAAGATACATAAATATGAAACTAATATGAATAGAGGTTGAAACTCTTGTGTTTACATTAAGTTTTCAAGGGTGTGTGTCTTTTTTCCTTAATAAACTGGTTTACTGAATGATAACAGAGAACATTAAAGTATGTGTCAAGTTGTGAGTTAAAGTTATTGGGAAGTTCTACCTTAACAACAATTTGAGGAAATCTATGCTAATGTTTGACAATTATACAGATGAACATTTTGTTCGACCACATTGGTTTTCCTTCGCTTCAACTTCAAATAATATTTTTTGATCCATGATTTTTCTTTGCTAGTATACAAAAATGGAGTGTATTATACACTGTATAACGTTGCTGATACTATGTAGTACTTCAGGAACGTCAATGAAATTTCCTTTGAATTCTTTTCAAAGAAAATAAGTTTGGATGATGCTAATCTGAGTCTTTTTCTCATGAGGTATATTTCTGAGCAACATGATCATTTTTCTGTCTTCTTTGCATTTGTTCTATTTTCTTTATCTTTTCGTCTTTGATCAGATTTGGCGACCAGACTCAAATAGCATATCGTCGATGAGGTCTAACCAAGACACTGTGAAGGTCAAGTATTGCTTAATTCGTTTTATGATTTATATTTCCACTGTGTTGTTTGCTATATCATATGCAGCTCAGAATTGCTTTGAGTATTTGAGGTTATTAAAGATTTATAATTTCTTGGTCTTATCTTCTTGAGCTTTTGGTAACTGCTTACTGAAAATATATATGGTCGTATATCTATTTCTTTTTTTGGTAATGCGTTACTTTGCTTTCGTCAACCCTGAAATCCATCTACCAAGTCTGTGGTTGCAGCTGAGTGTGTAGGTGGGAGGATAACTTGTAGGAAGGATGAACATGGGATGGGGTAGCTTGTAGGAAAGGTGTGGACGGGTAGGTAGCTTGTAGGAAGGGTGTAGATGAGATGGCAGTTTCATGGAAGGGTGTAGATGGGAAGGTAGCTTGTGGGAAGGTGTGATGATGGGCGGGTACCTAGTAGAAAAAAGAAAAAGTGATAGGGGGTTAGTTTGTGGAAAGGGTAGAGATGGGAGGGCAGCTTCTGGGAAGAGTGAAGATGGAAAGGTAAGTTTTGATGAAGGCAGGGCTACGAGAACAGCTGTGGGAAGTGTATAGATGGGAAAGTAGCTAATGGGAAGAGTGGAGACTGGAGGAGTAACTTTGGGAGGGTGTTGGTGGTGTAGCTTGTGGAAAGGGTGTAGACTGGAGGGTATCTTTGGGAATGGTGTAGATGGGAGGGTAGTATGTGCTTGTGACAAAGATGAGAACGTAACTTGTGGGAAAGGTAGAGATGGGAGGGTAGCTTGTGGGAAAAGAAGATGAGGGTAGCATGTGGGAAGGTTGTATATTAGAGCGTATCTTGTGGAAAGGGTCGAGATGGAAGGGTAATTTATGGAAAGGGTCTTTCCCAGCCTCTCACCTTGAGAGTTACACGTCTTTCCCTTCTTAAGCTGTCCGTCCTTGCTTAAGCTGTTCGTCCTTGCTTCAAGCTTCAGAAAGCTTACTTTTATGTGAACCTCCTCAAACTTTCTCCTTTGTCTCATTACAATGGTTTTTCTCTCTCTCTCTCACTCTTATCATCTCAAGCCGTTACAACTTCTGCCAAACACCATCTTTAATTTGAAGAACATTTCATTCTCTCACACTTTTGTATATAGCCTTTCCTCACAAACGCGTTCACATGCTTGCGTACCTCTCTCTCTCTCTCTCTCTCTCTCTCTCTCTCTCTCTCTCTCTCTCTCTCTCTCTCTCTCTCTCATGCACTGAGCGCGACGCGTTAGCCCTACTTCATGAGAAAACCATGTAGTAGATCCTCTAAGGTTAGCTAAGTAGGAAGGTCTCTACATTGTCAAAAAAAATTAACCCGTTGTACAAAAGGTCAAAAAGTCTATTTTTTTTTTTTTGTTTTGTCTTTCATTTCTGTCTTTCTTTCTCTGGGAGTTCCTGCTTGTCTATACAACGCATGACGATTGCCATTACCGTCTGTCTCAATCGTGTAACATTGTTTCTCGAACTTCTGCCTTGGTAACCAAGACTTGGGCCCACTACCACCGTTCCTCTCTCTCTCTCTCTCTCTCTCTCTCTCTCTCTCTCTCTCTCTCTCTCTCTCTCATTCCTCTAACCAAGCTTTTCTCCGTGGCTTCTTGTCCTTCTTCTCAAAGTTTCCTCCTCCACAGCCTCCACTCACGAACGACCCGGGCTAAAGTTACTTTACAGGGTCACCATTTACCACTTCCCCTCACTTATCTCCCTCAACTTTCTTCATCACAATGGGGGGGAAAAGAATATCCCACCTTCCTCCTCCCTACAAGTGCCATTTATTCTCTCTCTTATGTCTCATATCATGTCTATATTCTTATCTCTCTGGCTTTATTTGCATCGCCAGAAGAATCTCTCTCTCTCTCTCTCTCTCTCTCTCTCTCTCTCTCTCTCTCTCTCTCTCTCTCTCTCTCTCTCTCTCCATACATGACCTCAACTAGCAAGGTCGTTGTGTGCTTGACTCGTGGCTCTCCCTAAACTATGACCTTTCACAACTCTTTTCTTACCCTGACCCTTGACATTCCTATGACCCTGACCCCACACTCGACCTCTGGCTATCCCCAGACAACCATTCCCTACGACCCCTGACTCCCTCACAGTAGCCACAACTGCGGGTATATCTCATCAGGTAGACCCATGTAGCCAACGAGTCTACATCACCTCTGAAAACCTTGGCAAATCTCTCCTGGTACTTCAGTCTGTTGTCCTGCCTTTGCAGTCTGTACAGTTATCTTCTTGTTCTCTCCTCCTTGATCCTCCTCCTTGTTTAGTCTTCTGTTTGTTTTTTGCTACTTGTACACCTCTGGGTTGCCTTTACTCTCGTCCTTTTCATAACTGGAGTCAATAGCGTATTTCATTATCTCCCTTGTGTTTGGTTCTTGATGTATTTCAGTTATTTTCTCTTCTATCGCTTCTCTTTCCGTAGAAAGTCTATCAGCAGCTTGATATTTCAGTTTGTTTTGTTTATTGTAAGTTTTGTAAGTTTTTCTTTGACTTTTGGTCACTTGCCACATCCATGGGCAGCTTCCTCAATAACCTCCCTCTAGTGACAGCTTTACCCACTCTTGACCCTTCTCTTTGACCCATTCCCCCTTCCCTTTGACTCATTCTTGCATCGCTTCAACCCTTACTTAACCCGACCACCATTTCTCTGGGCCTGTCTCTCTCTCTCTCTCCCCTCACTCTCTCCCCTTCCAATTTCTCTTAATTGTCCCAAATTTCCTTTATTTCATTTTCCTTTGAGCCATCACCTCTGCTCTACTCCCGCACCCTCTCAGTTGTTTTATTTTTCCACCTGTCTCTCCTGACCTTCCCACTGGCCTTTCAGAACATTGATACATTACCAGAGGTACTGGCACCGCTGGAAGGGTCGTAATGGCACCACTGGAAGGGACGTACTGGCACCACTGGAAGGGCCGTACTGGCACCACTGGAAGGGCCGTACTGGCACCACTGGAAGGGTCGTACTGGCACCACTGGAAGGGACGTACTGGCACCACTGGAAGGGCCGTACTGGCACCACTGGAAGGGTCGTAATGGCACCACTGGAAGGGACGTACTGGCACCACTGGAAGGGCCGTACTGGCACCACTGGAAGGGCCGTACTGGCACCACTGGAAGGGTCGTAATGGCACCACTGGAAGGGACGTACTGGCACCACTGGAAGGGCCGTACTGGCACCACTGGAAGGGACGTACTGGCACCACTGGAAGGGTCGTAATGGCACCACTGGAAGGGCCGCACTGACTGCACTGGAAGGGCCGTACTGGTAGCACTGGAAGGGCCGTACTGGCACCACTGGAAGGGCCGTACTGGCACCACTGGAAGGGCCGTACTGGCACCACTGGAAGGGCCGTACTGGCACCACTGGAAGGGCCGTACTGGCACCACTGGAAGGGCCACAAGTTCCTCGGCTGAAAACTTTTTATACAACTAACGTCCGGAAGTCATGTGGGAGATGCCAATAAGACCTATGGGGCTGATAGCCCCAGACCTGTGGGGCTGACAGTCCCAGACCTGTAGGGCTAATAGTCCCATGGTAATCAGTCCTAAACCTGTAGGGCTGATAGTCCCATGGTGGTCAAGCTCCACAAACCCCAGATCAGTAAAGTCACATTTCCCTGGTGAACAGGTCACACTCACATGAGAAACAAGGATGAACAATCTTTAAGTTCACAGTTTGTTAACTTACATTTCTCAAGTCCTAAATATCGAGTAAATCACCCAACCTTCACTGAAGAAATATTGTGTATCATCAAAAGCCAAAGATGTTCACACTCTCAAAGGAAACTGCACTGTGCCTCAGCAGACTAAGTTCACCACGTCTGAACCAAATGAGTTTAAAGTCTGACCACGTAAAACCTAGTAGGTTTGTACCACTACCCACAGTTGGTCAACACACAAGGCTCACATCCCTGTAAGAAGCAAGGTTCACACACACACACACACACACACACACACACACACACACACTCTCAACAAGCACAATAATCACGACCACCAAGAGAACAATACACACCGTACCTACACACACACACACACTATAGACAGTTCCCTCATCAACAATGTTCATAGCTTCTCGAAAACTAAGGCTTATACTCCTTAAACAGACAAAATGAGTCTCTATGTCGTATATTTCTTTCAGAATTCCCCTTCAGCAAACTCCAGTCTCTTTTCTTACAAGTAGATTCACCGTCCCACATCACTAAAGATGGGAGAAGAAGGTAATGTCTCGCCAAGAACAATTGTCCTTCTTACTTACTCAGGGAGACGCAAGAAAGTTTGGTCCATAAATTGGAGGCCTTCATTTCGCAAGCCGATCTCAAATAAGATCTTAAATTTTCTCCTCTGTGATTAAATCTTTTGAGAACAAAAAGAATAATCTACGTTTTAACAGTCATCAGCAAAAAGATAAATAAAAGTTGTCTTTGGAGAAGAAAAATATCCTAAGATGTCCTCCAGACTTTGGCTCGTACTTGAACCACTAAACTGTAAAACTTTTCAGGAAATGATGGTTACCAATTTTTATTTCCTCGCCAGCCAGATAAATATATTTGTAGTCTTACGTTTTCTTTTCCTTGGAAGAGGAGAAAAATATATATATTATTTTAACTAGAGTAACTCTTTCACCTGGTAACTCCCTAACTAGAATAACCTATAAATGTCATAGTCCCTCTATTTTCTGTATTATTTTATATCTTTTTAATTGATCAGACGGAGAGATATTAGGGCCAAAACATATTTTTCCAAATGCTAAATGCATGTAGGGTGTGGGAGCATGAACAGCGGAGTGGATCAGGACACCGAGGGTTGTGTGGCAAGCCAAGGGATGGCAGGGGATGGAGTCGAGATGGACGTGTAGCATGATGGAGAGAGGAGGCGGTGGAGGTGTTAGGAGGAAGTCTCTGGGGCGGTGGGAAGTGGGAGAGAGACAAGGATTCTCTGAGATGCTGAGGAAGGGAAGAAGGACGATGAGTCTCTGAGGTGGTGTGGAAGAGGAGAGAGAATAGGACATTCTCTGGGGTGGTGTGGAAGAGGAGAGAGACGAGATTATATGGGGTGCTGGGGAAGAGGAGAGAGGGAGACGAGGAGGTTCTCTAGGGTGGAGTGGAAGAGGAGAGAGAGAGACGAGGAGGTTCTCTGGGGCAGAGTGGAAGAGGAGAGAGACAAGGACATTCTCTGAGATGCTGAGGAAGGGAAGAAGGACGATGAGTCTCTGGGGTGGTGTGGAAGAGGAGAGAGAATAGGACATTCTCTGGGGTGGTGTGGAAGAGGAGAGAGACGAGGTTATCTGGGGTGCTGGGGAAGAGGAGAGAGAGAGACGAGGAGGTTCTCTAGGGTGGAGTGGAAGAGGAGAGAGAGAGACGAGGAGGTTCTCTGGGGCAGAGTGGAAGAGGAGAGAGACAAGGACATTCTCTGGGGTGCTGGGGAAGATGAGAGAGGGACGAGGAATATCTCTGCGATGCTAGGTGTTAATTACTGATGTGATTATGAAGAAAAAGCTAAGGAGAGAGACTACACACATACGTCACACCCTCACACATACACTAATAAGAACGACTGTGTATCATGCCCCGTGTGTGTGTACTGTGCGAAGAGGGAGTTCTACACTATGGTTCCCCACCTCTCAAACCATCTCTTCGATCTTTCAATTTCTTTAAACTTCTATATGCTGTCCAGATTTACAGTTTCATCACTCATTTTGTTCTATTCATCTACAATTCTTAATCTCTAATAGAAAACACTTCTTTCTATCCATTCTAAAGATGAATGTGTGTGTATGTGTGTGACTGTTATGTGTGATTGCTATCTGTGTGGTACGAGGAAAGAGTTATACACTCGTGTTGCCCCGTCTCTCAAACTTGTATATATGTACTAAGTCAGTAATCCTATGTACAACACACACACACACACACACACACACACACACACCAGCCTAAGCCAAGTACTGGACCCGTCCTGAAGTTAGGATGAACAACTGAGATTGGCTGAAGACCGACCAAGAACCCAGGCTTTGAACCTGGGTGGACCCGTGCGTGAATCATGGTCATCAACGCCGTCCAAGACTCTCTCTCTCTCTCTCTCTCTCTCTCTCTCTCTCTCTCTCTCTCTCTCTCTCTCTCTCTCGTGTGTGTGTGTGTGTGTGTGTGTTCATACAGGAATATTTTTCTAAGAACTAACGTTTAAAGAATAATTCATGATTTCAAGATTATCAAAATGTCATTTAAAGTGGAAGGGAAGGAGTGGAGTGGGAGTGATGAATATATCCATATCTATATCTATATATATATATATATATATATATATATATATATATATATATATATATATATATATATATATATACATATGCCATGGTTGTCTTCTTACAAGGGTGTTAACATGCAGGAAGGTGAGCCAAGTTTTGTGTTCCCTCACAGTCACCATCGAGACAACTATGACTACTACCCCAAACTTTCCTGCCTGGAATATATCATAATCTCCTGAAGGTATATTTTTTATACCCAGGACGGTTGACAGAAGTACCCTAAAGTCTCCAGTCTGTTATAGATCATAATATCCTCAAGTTTTTCTTTCCTAGGATGGCAGCTACATACGAGGGGGGAATCTGAAGGCCCCGGAAGGCTCATAAGATGGGACGGATCCCTCAACTTTGTGGTTCTGGAAGGTTGGTAACGAAGACTAACTCACTCGCCCTCCACCAGACTCGTCCCTCAGGCCAGGTCTGAGGTCCACCTTCCCACAACTACCTCGCCCCACCCACACCTCCATCTGGTCTGGCCATAGCACAGTGGGATACTCCTGCCTCCCCACCCGACCCCACTCTCTGGTTGTCTTCACAGCACACACGAAAAATCCGGACCCCTTAAAGCATGACAGTACGATCCTTGGATGCAGTGGTCATACACTCTCTCTCTCTCTCTCTCTCTCTCTCTCTCTCTCTCTCTCTCTCTCTCTCTCTCTCTCTCCATACATGACCTCGCTGCCAGGGTCACTGCACGTAGGACTTACGACTCTATATCAGCTTTGACTTTCCATAACTGTCTTAACCTGACCCTTGACTTTTTATGGACACAAACTCTCACCCAGCCTCTGACCCTCCCCAGCCAATACCTCTCCCCGGCCTCTGGCCCTCCCCAGCCAATACCTCTCCCCGGCCTCTGGCCCTCCCCAGCCAATACCTCTCCCTAGCCTCTGACCCTCCCCAGCCAATACCTCTCCCTAGCCTTTGACCCTCCCCAGCCAATACCTCTCCCCGGCCTCTGACCCTCCCCAGCCAATACCTCTCCCCGGCCTCTGACCCTCCCCAGCCGATCCTTCTCCCCGGCCCCTGACTGTTCACAGAACACGTTGGTTTATATCCTCAGGTAGGTAGGCCTATGTGGCCCATAAGCCTGTACATATGTGTGTTGGGAACCTCAACTTTTCTGTCTCTTACGTTCCTTCTTCATGTCTTCATGTTACCCTGTCCTCTCTCTCTACACTGTAACCCTTCTATGATCTCTGTCTTTCTCTTCCTTCTTGTTCTGTCTACGTCTCTTTTCTATTGTTTTTCCTATATATCCATTATTTTCCTTAGTCTTCTTTTGATAAATCTATTATTTTCCTTAGTCTTCTTTTGATAAATCTATTATTTTCCTTAGTCTTCTTCTGATAAATTTAATCATTAGTGTAGTTCACATTTTCCCTCATTTTTTTTTCCTTCATTTCATTTATTTCACCTTTCATTTCTGCTGCTTTTGACAAAGTAGGTTAGCAGGAGGTTAACCTTTTTTGTAAGTTTTATAAGTTTTTCTTTCACTTTAGGTCACTTGCCACATCCATGGGCAGCTTCCTCAATAACCTACCTCTAGTGACAGCTTTACCCACTCTTGACCCTTCTCTTTGACCCATTCCCCCTTCCCTTTGACTCATTCTTGCATCGCTTCAACCCTTACTTAACCCGACCACCATTTCTCTGGGCCTGTCTCTCTTTCTCTCTCCCTCACTCTCTCCCCTTCCAATTTCTCTTAATTGTCCCAAATTTCCTTTATTTCATTTTCCTTTGAGCCATCACCTCTGCTCTACTCCCGCACCCTCTCAGTTGTTTTATTTTTCCACCTGTCTCTCCTGACCTTCCCACTGGCCTTTCAGAACATTGATATATTACCAGAGGTACTGGCACCACTGGAAGGGTCGTAATGGCACCACTGGAAGGGCCGTACTGGCACCACTGGAAGGGCCGTACTGGCACCACTGGAAGGGCCGTACTGGTAGCACTGGAAGGGTCGTACTGGCACCACTGGAAGGGTCGTAATGGCACCACTGGAAGGGACGTACTGGCACCACTGGAAGGGTTGTAATGGCACCACTGGAAGGGACGTACTGGCACCACTGGAAGGGTTGTAATGGCACCACTGGAAGGGCCGTACTGGCACCACTGGAAGGGCCGTACTGGCACCACTGGAAGGGCCGTACTGGCACCACTGGAAGGGCCGTACTGGCACCACTGGAAGGGCCGTACTGGCACCACTGGTAGGACCGTATTGGCACCACTGGAAGGGCCGTACTGGCACCACTGGAAGGGCCGTACTGGCACCACTGGTAGGACCGTATTGGCACCACTGGTAGGACCGTACTGGCACCACTGGAAGGGCCGTACTGGCACCACTGGAAGGGCCGTACTGGCACCACTGGAAGGGTCGTACTGGCACCACTGGTAGGACCGTATTGGCACCACTGGAAGGGTTGTAATGGCACCACTGGAAGGGTCGTACTGGCACCACTGGAAGGGTCGTACTGGCACCACTGGTAGGACCGTATTGGCACCACTGGAAGGGTTGTACTGGCACCACTGGAAGGGCCGTACTGGCACCACTGGAAGGGCTGTTCTGGCACCACTGGAAGGGCCGTACTGGCACCACTGGAAGGGCCGTACTGGCACCACTGGAAGGGCCGTACTGGCACCACTGGAAGGGCCGTACTGGCACCACTGGTAGGACCGTACTGGCACCACTGGAAGTAAAGCAAGCACTGTCTACTTATTCTTTAGGTAAACAGGTAAACAAAAGCTCTCCAGAGCATGATTCAAGATGCTCTTATCTGGCAAGATATATTCCCAAGATCTGGAAGGCTAACAGTCCAATGGAATCTGTCCCGAGACTTACAAGGATAATTGTCCCAGGGTAATCAAGATATACCATCCTCACTCCAGTAAGGCTCAGTCCTAGGATCTGTAGAGTTTATAGTCATATGGGAAACCGTCCCAAGACCTTAAGGGTTTACAATCAACTATTCTAAGAACAAGAAATTCACGATTCATTGGTGAACAGTTTACAAGAAACAAGTTAAACAGTTTCAAGGTTTCACAGTTTTATCAGTTATACTTCTCGGTTCCTTTAGACTTCAACGTTTCAGTCCTTCAAGAAGGAATATTGCATAGTTTCAGAAACTAAAAAAATTTGAATTTTGAAAAGACACAGGGCACTATGCTTCAGCAGAAAAAGATCAATACATATGAAGCAAAAACTTTTGAAGTTCTACCAAGCAGACCTTCCTAACACTGTTCACAGGTGGTGAGTGAACAAACTTCACAACTCCTGCGTAGCAAAGTTCATTATCATTAAGCAAACAGTGATCACAACCACCAAACAAACAAACAATGCCCAACCCTTTCTACTCAAACAAGATCCACAATCTATCAAACAAGATTCAAACAAGATTCAAAATGTAACAAACAAAATTTACTGCCTACAAAACAAGATTTATTATCTACAAAACAAAATTTATTATCTTCAAAACAAGATTTACTATTTACAAAACAAGATTTACTATATATCAAACAAGCTATAAAACAAGAGAAAAACAACCCTTAAAAAGACAAGGCTCACAGTTCTTTAAGCATCGAAACCCACCTTCCCATGAAGAAACAATAAGACTCTTTATAAAGCAATTGTTTTCGTTCAGAATCCCTTCAGGAGCACGAGGAAGAGGAGGTGAATGTCTATAAGGGCAAAGATGAGCAAGTGCGAAGATACATTACTTCCAAGAGTGTTGTATCTGCACGGGTCTTGAGCCCTGAGCTCCATAAGAAAGGAGGAAGGTGGATGTGTTGGCAACGAAATGGCTGGTGACGATATGTGATGTGATGTGGGTTGAGTGTGTTAAATACATAAAGCAGTAACTCCCAGCCTGGGTGACGAGATAAAGTTTAAGGAATATAATACGTGTTGGGGGTGCCGCGAATTATGCTAGACATGGGTTTACATCGCTTAAGTGATCTAAGGTTTAAAACAACTGGAATAAGTAGAGAGAACGTCAAAGACAAGTGTGGCAGAATGCTCAGTTTAGCTGAGGGTGCCGACCAGGGTACGCTGATATGGTTTGGGCATATGGAGAGGATGATCGAAGAAAGATTGACTAAGAAGATCTGAGAGTCAGAAGAAGAAAACAAGAAGGAAGACTGAGAAAAACTTGGAAATATAGAGCAAAGAAGCCTATATCAGGCATAACATTCTGGATTAAGAGAGGCGTACACTGGGCAGAATGAATTTGATCGATGTGGTATGTAAGGGGCAACGCACTGTGGATGGGCTGAACCACAGCATATAATCCAGTCAAGGTAAACAATGGAGTAGTCTGTGGGGTTTGGCTGTGGATGACTGGGTATAGTTCCGGCACATTATACATGACAGGCTGATATCATGTGTGCAAAGGAGGCCGTTGTTCGTTTTTTACTGACAATGTCTCTTTAAAGTGGGATAGATATTGGGTGTATTCATATATATATATATATATATATATATATATATATATATATATATATATATATATATATATATATATATATATATATCACTTGTTATCACCTCCCCATTTGCGCCCTTCACTGAAGTTCCCATTTGCTCCCTTGTCTTGCGCACTTTATTTACCTCCTTCAAGAACATCTTTTTATTCTCCCTAAAATTTAATGATACTCTCTCACCCCAACTCTCATTTGCCCTCTTTTTCACCTCTTGCACCTTTCTCTTGACCTCCTGTCTCTTTCATTTCTACATCTCCCACTCAATTGCATTTTTTTCCCTGCAAAAATCGTGCAAATGCCTCTCTCTTCTCTTTCACTAATACTCTTCATCCCACCACTCACTACCCTTTCTAATCAACCCACCTCCCACTCTTCTCATGCCACAAGCATCTTTTGCGCAATCCATCACTGATTCCCTAAATACATCCCATTCCTCCCCAACTCCCCTAACTTCCATTGTTCTCACCTTTTTCCATTCTGTACTCAGTCTCTCCTGGTACTTCCTCACACAAGTCTCCTTCCCAAGCTCACTTACTCTCAACACCCTCTTCACCCCAATATTCACTCTTCTTTTCTGAAAACCCATACAAATCTTCACCTTAGCCTCCACTAGATAATGATCAGACATCCCTCTAGTTGCACCTCTCAGCACATTACCGTCCAAAAGTCTCTCTTTCGCGCGCCTGTCAATTAACACGTAATCCAATAACGCTCTCTGGCCATCTCTCCTACTTACATACGTATACTTATGTATATCTCGCTTTTTAAACCAGGTATTCCCAATCACCAGTCCTTTTTCAGCACATAAATCTACAAGCTCTTCACCATTTCCATTTACAACACTGAACACCCCATGTATACCAATTATTCCCTCAACTGCCACATTACTCACCTTTGTATTCAAATCACCCATCACTATAACCCGGTCTCGTGCATCAAAACCACTAACACACTCATTCAGCTGCTCCCAAAACACTTGCCTCTCATGATCTTTCTTCTCATGCCCAGGTGCATATGCACCAATAATCACCCATCTCTCTCCATCAGCTTTCAATTTTACCCATATTAATCGAGAATTTACTTTCTTACATTCTATCACATACTCCAACAACAACTGTTTCAGGAGTACTGCTACTCCTTCCCTTGCTCTTGTCCTCTCACTAACCCCTGACTTTACTCCCAAGACATTCCCAAACCACTCTTCCCCTTTACCCTTGAGCTTCGTTTCACTCAGAGCCAAAACATCCAGGTTCCTTTCCTCAAACATACTACCTATCTCTCCTTTTTTCACATCTTGGTTACATCCACATACATTTAGACACCCCAGTCTGAGCCTTTGGTGATGCGAGAAGGAGATGGAGTGAGTATTTTGAGGTTTGTTGAATGTGTTCGATGATAGAGTGGCAGATATAGGGTGTTTTGGTCGAGGTGGTGTGCAAAGTGATAGGGTTAGGGAAAATAATTTGGTAAACAGAGAAGAGGTAGTAAAAGCTTTGCGGAAGATGAAAGCTGGCAAGGCAGCAGGTTTGGATGGTATTGCAGTGGAATTTATTGAAAAAGGGGGTGACTGTATTGTTGACTGGTTGGTAAGGTTATTTAATGTATGTATGACTCATGGTGAGGTGCCTGAGGATTGGCGGAATACGTGCGTAGTGCCATTGTACAAAGGCAAAGGGGATAAGAGTGAGTGCTCAGATTACAGAGGTATAAGTTTGTTGAGTATTCCTGGTAAATCATATGGGAGGGTATTGATTGAGAGGGTGAAGGCATGTACTGAGCATCAGATTGGGGAAGAGCAGTGTGGTTTCAGAAGTGGTAGAGGATTTGTGGATCAGGTGTTTGCTTTGAAGAATGTATGTGAGAAATACTTAGAAAAGCAAATGGATTTGTATGTAGCATTTATGGATCTGGAGAAGGCATATGATAGAGTTGATAGAGATGCTCTGTGGAAGGTATTAAGAATATATGGTGTGGGAGGCAAGTTGTTAGAAGCAGTGAAAAGTTTTTTATCGAGGATGTAAGGCATGTGTACGTGTAGGAAGAGAGGAAAGTGATTGGTTCTCAGTGAATGTAGGTTTGCGGCAGGGGTGTGTGATGTCTCCATGGTTGTTTAATTTGTTTATGGATGGGGTTGTTAGGGAGGTGAATGCAAGAGTTTTGGAAAGAGGGGCAAGTATGAAGTCTGTTGTGGATGAGAGAGCTTGGGAAGTGAGTCAGTTGTTGTTCGCTGATGATACAGCGCTGGTGGCTGATTCATGTGAGAAACTGCAGAAGCTGGTGACTGAGTTTGGTAAAGTGTGTGAAAGAAGAAAGTTAAGAGTAAATGTGAATAAGAGCAAGGTTATTAGGTACAGTAGGGTTGAGGGTCAAGTCAATTGGGAGGTAAGTTTGAATGGAGAAAAACTGGAGGAAGTAAAGTGTTTTAGATATCTGGGAGTGGATCTGGCAGCGGATGGAACCATGGAAGCTTAAGTGAATCATAGGGTGGGGGAGGGGGCGAAAATCCTGGGAGCCTTGAAGAATGTGTGGAAGTCGAGAACATTATCTCGGAAAGCAAAAATGGCTATGTTTGAAGGAATAGTGGTTCCAACAATGTTGTATGGTTGCGAGGCGTGGGCTATGGATAGAGTTGCGCGCAGGAGGATGGATGTGCTGGAAATGAGATGTTTGAGGACAATAAGTGGTGTGAGGTGGTTTGATCGAGTTAGTAATGTAAGGGCAAGAGAGATGTGTGGAAATAAAAAGAGCGTGGTTGAGAGAGCAGGAGAGGGTGTTTTGAAATGGTTTGGGCACATGGAGAGAATGAGTGAGGAAAGATTGACCAAGAGGATATATGTGTCGGAGGTGGAGGGAACGAGGAGAAGTGGGAGACCAAATTGGAGGTGGAAAGATGGAGTGAAAAAGATTTTGAGTGATCGGGGCCTGAACATGCAGGAGGGTGAAAGGAGGGCAAGGAATAGAGTGAATTGGATCAATGTGGTATACCGGGGTTGACGTGCTGTCAGTGGATTAAATCAGGGCATGTGAAGCGTCTGGGGTAAACCATGGAAAGCTGTGTAGGTATGTATATTTGCGTGTGTGGACGTATGTATATACATGTGTATGGGGGTGGGTTGGGCCATTTCTTTCGTCTGTTTCCTTGCGCTACCTCGCAAACGCGGGAGACAGCGACAAAGCAAAAAAAAAAAAAAATATATATATATATATATATATATATATATATATATATATATATATATATATATATATATATATATATATATATATATATATGAAGCCGCTATAGAATGACATTGCTGAAGGCAGTGGGACGCTCTGTAAAAGCAAGTACTGTACAAAAAAATAAAGCTGCTGCTGTTGAGAAAGTTACAAAATTTAAGTATCCCTTATACACATCCTCTTGTTTACAGGTCATTTCCTAATGTCTCGTCGTCACTCTCGGCTTCCTCGTTCGATCTCTTGTGTTGTATACAGCCATGTGCCGTAAGCAGGATGCTGCTACATGTACCAAGGAAATTCCCAGGCGTGGGGGGAAGCACAGGTAACTTATAAATAAGATTAGACCCCGACCCTGTCTCCAGCCGCACCACGAGAAGAATAAAACCCCCTCGAAAATAAGGAACTGTGGGCGGAAGAACATGTTCCTTCGTCGGGAGAAGCCAAAGACGACCCGAAGTCAAGATAAATGACCCAACTTTAGACCCTTCAGCCCGCCAGGGACGCCGGGGGCGTCCGCCATCCGTCCAGCTCAGGTGAAGGGTGAGGCCAGAGCTCGGGGTCTGCAGGGAGAGGGAGCGGCACGGCAGGTCTTGCTCACGTCAAGGTAAGGCCACGCCGGGGCAAAGGGAGACTGGGGAGAGGAGTGGGACTTTCCCACGTGAGGTAAGGCTCAGGGCAAAGGGTGGATGGACTTTGGACTCGTGTCATTATTTGAGAACGAACAGCGAAGTTGAGGGGATGAATCTGTGAAAAAAGGGAGTGGAACATCGGAGATGGGATAAAAAAAATATTTCTGACGGGACCACACTATTGCCAGGTGAAGTGTATGGGAGTACATGGGAAAGCCAGACAACAGGGGACCTAATGGTCTATGTCGAGGCTATCTGCTGCAGGACACTGCATGGGAAGGCCAGACAACAGGGGACCTGATGGTTCATGACGAGTTATCTGCTGCAGGACACTACATGGGAAAGCCAGATAACAAGTGACTTGGAAAAGATCACAATTGAGCGCGTGATCAAGTAAATTCCTTGTAATCCACAGGGAATGAAATAAAGTAAGTTCCCAAGTGCACTTTCGTGCATTGATCACATCTTTAGGGGAAATACAGGAAAGAAATATAACAGTCAGTTGATATACAAGGAAGAGACGTAGCTAGGACGCCATTTGGTAAACATCATACCTATGTGTATATCATCGTGTTAAGGGGTACTATCCTGGCGCTCAAGGTTAATACCGTCGTGCTCAAGGGTTCGTACAGTCATGCTCAATGGATCGTAGAGTCGTGCTCAAGGGTTCGTTCACTCGAGGGTTCGTACAGTCGTGCTCGAGGGTTCGTACAGTCGTGCTCGAAGGTTCGTACAATCGTGCTCGAGGGTTCGTACAATCGTGCTCAGTGGTTCGTACAGTCGTGTTCAAGGGTTCGTGCAGTCGTGCTCAAGAATACTACCGTCGTGTTCCAGAGTCAGAACGACTTTCTCAAGGAGTCAAAATAACATCAGCAGAAATTGACTGTTCCAAAGGAGCGGTTACGTGCAGTGGATCACAGCTACGTGTGGTGAATTCAAGCGTGCCATCAATACATTCATTACACATGAAAGTAAAGAGAGGAAAAAATGTAACAACAGCCCCCAGTTTTCGCAAAAGACCATCTGAAAGAAATAAATGAAAGGTTAAAACTAAAACTTCAAAGGAAAACTTCAAATACTCTGGGTTTCCAGGGAGTGACTCTGACGAGAAAATATGAAAGAAGATGAAAGATGTGAAATAAGGAGTTTAACGCTGATCATTTCTGATTCTGACGTATTTTGGGAAAAGAAAGAGAGAAAACTTAAAAATTTCTCGACTGCAATAAAGGTGTGTAATCAGGATCATTAACTTCGCCAAGCTCCTTAAATATTTCATAATCTTAGGGCAAATGAGAACATATATATATATGAAAAAGACAGATGGATGATTCTATACACAAACCAGTAGCTCAAGAGATATAGATAAAGAGAAAATTAAATGAAAAGTCTGAGAAAAAACATATAAGGCTTTTCCTGTCATTTTTTTTTTTTTTTTTGATAAGTGCAAGAACAGATATAACAAGTTTAAAGAAAAGGAAAGTTCTTGAGAGCGGAGAAAGAAGGGGGGAAACAGTGGAAGTCTGAATAACACCTTTGCCGATCAGAAACCCGAATGTGAGGAAGTTAGAAGAGTGTGTGCACTCCTGCAGAAGGCGCAGACGATCCCTTAGTGGATCACCTGCGTAGGGGGCGGTGCGGCTCGCCGGCGAGAGAGTTCGAGTGAGTCACTCCCTGCGGGTCAAGGATGACGGTGGCGGGAACTGGGAGAGTGGAGTGTCTTTGCGCTAAAAAAAACTCGACAGATTTAGGGCTTCTTCCTGACCCTCTAGAAGGACCCTGTGGCTGTGAAGAAGGATAGCAGCGACGGCGTCCTAGAACAATGGTGAAAATATCCTGGAATAGCAGTGAGGATGTCCTGGAATAGCAGTGAGGATGTCCTGGAATAGAATGAAGATGTCCTGGAATAGAATGAAGATGTCCTGGAATAGAATGATGTCCTGGAATAGAATGAAGATGTCCCGGAATAGCAATGAAGATGTCTTGGAATAGAATGAAGATGTCCTGGAATAGAATGAAGATGTCCAGGAATAGCAATGAAGATGTCCTGGAAAAGCAATGAAGATGTCCTGGAATAGCAATGAAGATGTCCTGGAATAGAATGAAGATGTCTAGGAATAGAATGAAGATGTCCTGGAATAGAATGAAGATGTCCTGGAATAGAATGAAGATGTCCTGGAATAGAATGAAGATGTCCTGGAATAGAATGAAGATGTCCTGGAACAGCAACGAAGATGTCCTGGAATAGCAATGTATATGTTCAAGATTGACTAGAAACATCCATTTATAATGTCCGATGATAACTGACCAAGGCGATTTAATAACTGAAAAATGTCCTATGATAGAAGTGAAAAAGGCTTAGACTAACAATGAAACTGTCTAAGAATACGTGGAAAAAATTGTCCTACAACACCTGTAGACGTCTTAAACCAACAGTGAAAATGAACTACGCTAACACCGAAAGTGTCTTGGAAAAACAGTGAAAGAGTCCTAGAATAAATACAAATCTCCTAGAATAGCAGTGATATTTCTCTAGAATAATATTAAAAAAAGGCTCTATAACAAAAGTCAAAAGTCAGAGCAAATGTTACGATAAGTTCAAAAAGATTAAACTTTTACCTCTGATGGCTTGACCTTTGGCCTGATCCTTTCGGGGGTCTGAACAAAAGCCAGGCCTTCATACCCAAGGGTCTTATCGTCGTGCTTGAGGATCGCTCCGTCATGTTCAAAAATCGTATCAGTGTGCTCAAAAATCGTGCAGTCGTGCTCAAAAATCGTGCAGTCGTGCTCAAAAATCGTGCAGTCGTGCTCAAAAATCGTGCAATCGTGCTCAAATATCGTGCAGTCGTGCTCAAAAATCGTGCAATCGTGCTCAAAAATCGTGCAGTCGTGCTCAAAGCCGTACCGTCGTAATCAGTGATCGCTCCGTCATGCCCAAGGGTCGTACCGTCGTGCTCATTTATTGCTCCGTCATACTCAAGGGCCGTATCGTCGCGCTCAAAATCGTACCGTCGTGTTCAAGGATCGCTCCATCATGCACATGGATCGCACCGTCGTGCTCAAGGATCGCTCCGTCGAAATAAAAGGATCGTACCGTTTGCTTTACAAGTCAGATTAAGAAAACTGTGCAGAGTTTTTCGTGTGTGCTGTGAAGACACCAGAGAGTGGGGTCGGGTGGGGAGGCAGGAGTATCCCACTGTGCTATGGCCAGACCAGATGGAGGTGTGGGTGGGGCGAGGTAGTTGTGGGAAGGTGGACCTCAGACCTGGCCTGAGGGACGAGTCTGGTGGAGGGCGAGTGAGTTAGTCTTCGTTACCAACCTTCCAGAACCACAAAGTTGAGGGATCCGTCCCATCTTATGAGCCTTCCGGGGCCTTCAGATTCCCCCCTCGTATGTAGCTGCCATCCTAGGAAAGAAAAACTTGAGGATATTATGATCTATAACAGACTGGAGACTTTAGGGTACTTCTGTCAACCGTCCTGGGTATAAAAAATATACCTTCAGGAGATTATGATATATTCCAGGCAGGAAAGTTTGGGGTAGTAGTCATAGTTGTCTCGATGGTGACTGTGAGGGAACACAAAACTTGGCTCACCTTCCTGCATGTTAACACCCTTGTAAGAAGACAACCATGGCATATGTATAATCTTTTTCTTTCAAACTATTCGCCATTTCCCGCACTAGCAAGGTAGCGTTAAGAACAGAGGACTGGGCCTCACCTGGCCCCCTTCTCTGTTCCTTCTTTTGGAAAATTAAAACACAACAAAACAAAAATATATATATATATATATATATATATATATATATATATATATATATATATATATATATATATATATATATATATATATATCATCCCTGGGGATAGGGGAGAAAGAATACTTCCCACGTATTGCCTGCGTGTCGTAGAATGCGACTAAATAGGGAGGGAGCGGGGGCTGGAAATCCTCCCCTCCCGTTTATAATTTTTCAAAAGAAAGAACGGAGAGGTGGGCCAAGTGAGGATATACCCTCTAAGGCTCACTCCTCTGTTCTTAACGCTACCTCGCTAACGCGGGAAATGGCGAATATGTATGAAATAAATACATACATACATACATATATATATATATATATATATATATATATATATATATATATATATATATAGATAGATAGATAGATAGATAGATAGATAGATAGATAGATATATAGATACAGATATATAGATATATAGTGATTTTAAAGACAGTTCCTTCCACGGTTCAGTCGCTCGCCTGACTGCTCTTACGAAAACGTGGCTGAGGTTCCCAACACATTAAAAGAAAACAACTTGCTATACATCGCTTGATTCATCACTCCCCACCACTCACCACCCCCTTCCTCCCTCCCTTCCTCTGTTACCCCTGGCTGGTTTGAGAGTCTCAGTATTTTCAATGGCGTGTTGATAATGTCCAAGTGATGGATCATTATTTCAAATGATTAGTTCCTGAAGATCTAAATCTATGTGACGACACACACACACACACACACACACACACACACACACACACACACACACTAATAATGGGGGATTTCAATCATGAAGGGACAGTGGAAATTTGTAGATTTCCTGGTCACAGTGAACCATGGAGACACAAGGCTATAGAGTGTGTGTAAGGGAAATTCCCTCTTCCAATATGTTTGTTAGCACACTAGGATGATGGGGGAGTGATATGCCTCATCATTACAGGGCCTTATCCTCACATACGATACACAACTTGGAAGAAGAGATCGTGCTATGCTTAAGTCTGATGATGTGGTAAATGAGGAAGTTCAATGAGATGAAACAAAAGTGAAAGAGATATAATCATGGAAATCATGCAGAACTTAACCTTCTATACTGTAACATATACTGGGACATTGGAGTTCAGTGGGCCAGGAACCTCGTTACTGCGGTGAGAGATTCTGCGAAATCTACTGTGAAGGAGTAGGACTGTTTGTATAGCTAGCCTCAAACATAGAGGAAAGGTTAAGAGAGACGAAGGAACGGTTCAATATAGGATGTCCAAAAGCAAATGAGCTTCAAGATTCAGGTGACACTCTAGCCTAACAGCCTTTGTAACGCATGAAAGTGCAAGAAACGAGGACAGCAGAACGTACAATGAAGCAAGAAATTTCTTATGTAAAATGTGAAAGAGTTTTTTAATAGTATAAGAAGTGAAGACGAATGGAATAATATGACAGAAGACATGGTTAATGCAGACACCATATCGAAATAGATGAAGTTGTGTCGTGGTAGAAAAAGTTCAAGAGTAGTACATGGCTCCCACGAGTGCAGAACTCCCTCCCTGTATAGAACACGGGTCATTACACACCATCCCTCATATTCGTGTACGTGTGAGATACAGAGTACAGCATTTCTGTAGTCTCTCTTACTTCTTTCTTTTGATAATCAGACCAGTAATTAAAATCCAGCATCCTAGAGATACTTCTCGTTCCATTTCCATCTTCCCCAGCACCACGGAGAATGTCTCTCTCTCTCTCTCTCTCTCTCTCTCTCTCTCTCTCTCTCTCTCTCTCTCTCTCTCTCTCTCTCTCTCCTCTTCCTAGCACCCCAGGGAATCTCCTCGTCTCTCTCCTCTTCCACACCACCCCAGAGACTCTCATCGTCCTTCTTCCCTTCCTCAGCATCTCAGAGAATCCTTGTCTCTCTCCTCTTCCACTCCACCCCAGAGAACCTCCTCGTCTCTCTCTCCTCTTCCACACCATCCCAAAGAATGTCCTATTCTCTCTCCTCTTCCACTCCACCCCAGAGAACCTCCTCGTCTCTCTCTCCTCTTCCCACACCCCAAGATGTCCTATCTCTCTCCCCTTCCAGTGTGCCATTACAACCCTTCAGTGGTGCCATTACAACCTTCAGTGGTGCCATTACAACCCTTCCAGTGGTGCCAGTTACGGCCCTTCCAGTGGTGCATTACAACCCTTCCAGTGGTTGCCAGTACGGCCCTTCAGTGGTGCCAGTACGGTCCTTCAGTGGTGCCAGTACGGCCCCTTCCAGTGGTGCCAGTACGGTCCTTCCAGTGGTGCATTACAACCCTTCCAGTGGTGCCAGTACGGCCCTTCCAGTGGTGCCAGTACGGCCCTTCCAGTGGTGCCAGTACGGCCCTTCCAGTGGTGCCAGTACGGCCCTTCCAGTGGTGCCAGTACGGCCCTTCCAGTGGTGCCAGTACGGCCCTTCCAGTGGTGCCAGTACGGCCCTTCCAGTGGTGCCAGTACGACCCTTCCAGTGGTGCCAGTACGGCCCTTCCAGTGGTGCCAGTACGGCCCTTCCAGTGGTGCCAGTACGGCCCTTCCAGTGGTGCCAGTACGGCCCTTCCAGTGGTGCCAGTACGGCCCTTCCAGTGGTGCCAGTACGGCCCTTCCAGTGGTGCCAGTACGGCCCTTCCAGTGGTGCCAGTACGGCCCTTCCAGTGGTGCCAGTACGACCCTTCCAGTGGTGCCAGTACGGCCCTTCCAGTGGTGCCAGTACGGCCCTTCCAGTGGTGCCAGTACGACCCTTCCAGTGGTGCCAGTACGGCCCTTCCAGTGGTGCCAGTACGGCCCTTCCAGTGGTGCCAGTACGACCCTTCCAGTGGTGCCAGTACGGCCCTTCCAGTGGTGCCAGTACGGCCCTTCCAGTGGTGCCAGTACGGCCCTTCCAGTGGTGCCAGTACGGCCCTTCCAGTGGCGCCAGTACGGCCCTTCCAGTGGTGCCAGTACGGTCCTTCCAGTGGTGCCATTACAACCCTTCCAGTGGTGCCAGTACGGCCCTTCCAGTGGTGCCAGTACGGCCCTTCCAGTGGTGCCAGTACGGCCCTTCCAGTGGTGCCAGTACGGCCCTTCCAGTGGTGCCAGTACGACCCTTCCAGTGGTGCCAGTACGGTCCTTCCAGTGGTGCCAGTACGGCCCTTCCAGTGGTGCCAGTACGGTCCCTTCCAGTGGTGCCAGTACGGCCCTTCCAGTGGTGCCAGTACGGTCCCTTCCAGTGGTGCCAGTACGGCCCTTCCAGTGGTGCCATTACGGCCCTTCCAGTGGTGCCAGTACGGCCCTTCCAGTGGTGCCAGTACGGCCCTTCCAGTGGTGCCAGTACGGCCCTTCCAGTGGCGCCAGTACGGCCCTTCCAGTGGTGCCAGTACGGTCCTTCCAGTGGTGCCATTACAACCCTTCCAGTGGTGCCAGTACGGTCCTTCCAGTGGTGCCAGTACGGCCCTTCCAGTGGTGCCAGTACGTCCCTTCCAGTGGCGCCAGTACGGCCCTTCCAGTGGTGCCAGTACGGTCCTTCCAGTGGTGCCATTACGACCCTTCCAGTGGTGCCAGTACGGCCCTTCCAGTGGTGCCAGTACGGCCCTTCCAGTGGTGCCAGTACGGCCCTTCCAGTGGCGCCAGTACGGCCCTTCCAGTGGTGCCAGTACGGTCCTTCCAGTGGTGCCATTACAACCCTTCCAGTGGTGCCATTACAACCCTTCCAGTGGTGCCAGTACGGCCCTTCCAGTGGTGCCAGTACGACCCTTCCAGTGGTGCCAGTACGGTCCTTCCAGTGGTGCCATTACAACCCTTCCAGTGGTGCCAGTACGGTCCTTCCAGTGGTGCCATTACAACCCTTACAGTGGTGCCAGTACGGTCCTTCCAGTGGTGCCATTACAACCCTTCCAGTGGTGCCAGTACGGCCCTTCCAGTGGTGCCAGTACGGCCCTTCCAGTGGTGCCATTACAACCCTTCCAGTGGTGCCAGTACGGCCCTTACAGTGGTGCCAGTACGTCCCTTCCAGTGGTGCCATTACAACCCTTCCAGTGGTGCCAGTACGGCCCTTCCAGTGGTGCCAGTACGGCCCTTCCAGTGGTGCCATTACAACCCTTCCAGTGGTGCCAGTACGGCCCTTACAGTGGTGCCAGTACGTCCCTTCCAGTGGTGCCATTACAACCCTTCCAGTGGTGCCAGTACGACCCTTCCAGTGGTGCCAGTACGGCCCTTCCAGTGGTGCCAGTACGGCCCTTCCAGTGGTGCCAGTACGACCCTTCCAGTGGTGCCAGTACGACCCTTCCAGTGGTGCCAGTACGGCCCTTCCAGTGGTGCCAGTACGGCCCTTCCAGTGGTGCCATTACAACCCTTCCAGTGGTGCCAGTACGGCCCTTCCAGTGGTGCCAGTACGGCCCTTCCAGTGGTGCCATTACAACCCTTCCAGTGGTGCCAGTACGGCCCTTCCAGTGGTGCCAGTACGGCCCTTCCAGTGGTGCCAGTACGGTCCTTCCAGTGGTGCCATTACAACCCTTCCAGTGGTGCCAGTACGGTCCTTCCAGTGGTGCCAGTACGGCCCTTCCAGTGGTGCCATTACAACCCTTCCAGTGGTGCCAGTACGGCCCTTCCAGTGGTGCCATTACAACCCTTCCAGTGGTGCCAGTACGACCCTTCCAGTGGTGCCATTACAACCCTTCCAGTGGTGCCAGTACGGCCCTTCCAGTGGTGCCATTACAACCCTTCCAGTGGTGCCAGTACGACCCTTCCAGTGGTGCCATTACAACCCTTCCAGTGGTGCCAGTACGGCCCTTCCAGTGGTGCCAGTACGGCCCTTCCAGTGGTGCCAGTACGTCCCTTCCAGTGGTGCCATTACAACCCTTACAGTGGTGCCAGTACGGCCCTTCCAGTGGTGTCAGTACGGCCCTTCCAGTGGTGCCAGTACGGCCCTTCCAGTGGTGCCAGTACGACCCTTCCAGTGGTGCCATTACAACCCTTCCAGTGGTGCCAGTACGGCCCTTCCAGTGGTGCCAGTACGGCCCTTCCAGTGGTGCCAGTACGGCCCTTCCAGTGGTGCCAGTACGGCCCTTCCAGTGGTGCCATTACAACCCTTCCAGTGGTGCCAGTACGGCCCTTCCAGTGGTGCCATTACAACCCTTCCAGTGGTGCCAGTACGGCCCTTCCAGTGGTGCCAGTACGGCCCTTCCAGTGGTGCCAGTACGGCCCTTCCAGTGGTGCCAGTACGGCCCTTCCAGTGGTGCCATTACAACCCTTCCAGTGGTGCCAGTACGTCCCTTCCAGTGGTGCCATTACAACCCTTCCAGTGGTGCCAGTACGGCCCTTCCAGTGGTGCCAGTACGGCCCTTCCAGTGGTGCCAGTACGTCCCTTCCAGTGGTGCCATTACAACCCTTCCAGTGGTGCCAGTACGGCCCTTCCAGTGGTGCCAGTACGTCCCTTCCAGTGGTGCCAGTACGTCCCTTCCAGTGGTGCCAGTACGGCCCTTCCAGTGGTGCCAGTACGGCCCTTCCAGTGGTGCCAGAACGGCCCTTCCAGTGGTGCCAGTACGGCCCTTCCAGTGGTGCCAGTACGTCCCTTCCAGTGGTGCCATTACAACCCTTCCAGTGGTGCCAGTACGGCCCTTCCAGTGGTGCCAGTACGTCCCTTCCAGTGGTGCCATTACAACCCTTCCAGTGGTGCCAGTACGGTCCTTCCAGTGGTGCCAGTACGTCCCTTCCAGTGGTGCCATTACAACCCTTCCAGTGGTGCCAGTACGGCCCTTCCAGTGGTGCCAGTACGTCCCTTCCAGTGGTGCCATTACAACCCTTCCAGTGGTGCCAGTACGGCCCTTCCAGTGGTGCCAGTACGTCCCTTCCAGTGGTGCCATTACAACCCTTCCAGTGGTGCCAGTACGGCCCTTCCAGTGGTGCCAGTACGTCCCTTCCAGTGGTGCCATTACAACCCTTCCAGTGGTGCCAGTACCTCTGGTAATATATCAATGTTCTGAAAGGCCAGTGGGAAGGTCAGGAGAGACAGGTGGAAAAATAAAACAACTGAGAGGGTGCGGGAGTAGAGCAGAGGTGATGGCTCAAAGGAAAATGAAATAAAGGAAATTTGGGACAATTAAGAGAAATTGGAAGGGGAGAGAGTGAGGGAGAGAGAGAGAGAGAGACAGGCCCAGAGAAATGGTGGTCGGGTTAAGTAAGGGTTGAAGCGATGCAAGAATGAGTCAAAGGGAAGGGGGAATGGGTCAAAGAGAAGGGTCAAGAGTGGGTAGAGCTGTCACTAGAGGTAGGTTATTGAGGAAGCTGCCCATGGATGTGGCAAGTGACCAAAAGTCAAAGAAAAACTTACAAAACTTACAATAAACAAAACAAACTGAAATATTAAGCGGTTGACCGACTTTCTACGGAAAGAGAAGCGATAGAAGAGAAAATAACTGAAATACATCAAAAACCAAACACGAGAGAGATAATGAAATACACTATTGACTCTAGTTATGAAAAGGAAGACAGTATAGAAATACGATGGTTATAAACGAACAAGAAAAGAGAGAGAGAGAGATTAAACAGTGAAGAATAAAACGGATAAAATAATACGGTAACAGTGTAGAGATCAGAGACAGGACAACGTGAAGGAGCAGAGAACAACGGCCTGGACTGACGTGTTGTTAAGGTTCCCAGACGTGTACTACAAGCCAACAAGCCATGCAAGCCTACCTCAGGGAAACACCAGCAGTAGCATCATCTGTGCAGGGTGATGGGGCTCGAGCGAGGAGGCAAAGTGGTTGTGGAGGGTCAAGGGTCAGGGTATATGACACGGGTGGGTTGTGGGCAGTCAGAGGGGTCAAGGGTCACGGTAAGACACGGGTGGGTTTAAGGGCAAGTAGAACTGATGTAGCGTAATGAATCCTGCGTATATATCGACCCTGCCAGTGAGGTCATGTATGGTGAGTTTACTGCTATTGCAAGAGAGAGAGAGAGAGAGAGAGAGAGAGAGAGAGAGAGAGAGAGAGAGAGAGAGAGAGAGAGAGAGAGAGAGAGAATTTTTAATCTCTACTGACATAGCCTGAGAGATAAAGATACAGATAATCATACATAAAAAAAAGATGAAAAAGATAAGTGAGAGAAAGCACTTGTGTTAAATAAGGTGGAAGGGATTTTTTTTCCCCCATTGTGATGAAGAAAGTTGAGGGATATAAGTGTGGGGAAGTGGTAAATGGTGACCCTGTAAAGTAACTTTAGCCCGGGTCGTTCGTGAGTGGAGGCTGTGGAGGAGGAAACTTTGAGAAGAAGGACAAGAAGCGACGGAGAAAAGCTTGGTTAGAGGAATGGAGAGAGAGAGAGAGAGAGAGAGAGAGAGAGAGAGAGAGAGAGAGAGAGAGAGAGAGAGAGAGGAACGGTAGTAGTGGGCCCAAGTCTTGGTTACCAAGGCAGAAGTTCGAGAAACAATGTTACACGATTGAGACAGACGGTAATATTAGGCAATCGTCATGCGTTGTATAGACAAGCAGGAACTCCCAGAGAAAGAAAGACAGAAATGAAAGACAAAAGAAAACAAGGGTCACTTTTCTGGTGTTTTAGGAAACAAGATCAGTCGGGCTAACCTATTTAGACAAAAATATTAGAGATGAAAAGTTTCCCATACTTTTTTTTTAGCCTTACGGGGATCCTTGGGGGAAAGAATGGTAATGTCCAGCAGAGGATTAAGCTTTCTTGTGTCTGCCCAGGTACCAGAGAAAGACAATGGTGCTGGAGAAAGATTATATTTTTCTGTCTTAAGATCTGGGACAGAAAATTTGATATTATTGGAGTGTATGATGTTTATTATTGTACTAAGGATCTCAGCGCCTATCCTCTCTTCCACACTGTGTTTCAGTTCAACACTCATACTTCCATCCGCTACCATGTCCATTCCTAGGTACATAGAAAACTCCATATCTCCAGGTTTTCCCTCATTAAAACTTACACACAAACCCATCTTGTATCATCCCCCTCCGGCAACTCGTCACTTTAATCTTATTTGCATTTACTCTTAAATCACACTTTCTCCTTAACTCTATCACCAGCTTAGAGAGTATCTGGGTCCGCCAGAACAGCGTCATCTACAAACAGCAACTGATTTACTTCCCCCTCCACCTCGAGTCCCCTGAATACTGGAGACCCATGCATCACTCCAAGACTCGTGCATCTACCTCCCTCACCACCTCGTCCAGATTAAACAACCATCGTCACATCACACAACATCCTTGACTCAAACCCACGTTAAACGGGAACCATTCACCACTCCTCCTCCCTTACTACTAGCCTAACTCTCCCGGCAAAAGCAGCTCAGTGCATTCAGTAATTTTTTCTCTACCATCGATGTTTATAACAACCCTATCGTGCTCTTCCTCCAGATCCATAAATGCCTGCCACTTACAATTGACTACCTTCTCCCAAGTGTTTCTCACATTCTTCAAAGCGAGCACCTGGTCTACATACCCTTTAACTTTCCCTTGAAGCTACATTGTTCCTGCCTAGTGAAATGTTCTGTTCACGCTACTGTCCTCTCAGTCACCATTTACCCCCACACGCCCTACCAGTTATACTCAGCTTATTTATACCTCTGTAATTTGAACAATAATTTTTGTCCCCCTTCCATTTATACAAGGGCTCTATATATGCATTTTGCCCGTTCTCAGGTACCTCACTTTAGTCGTACAAACACAGAAGACCTTGAATAAGAAAATAAACAACACTGTCACTCTCTTGACAAAGTCAGCTGCAGTGTCATTCACTCATGCCGCTTTGCCACAATTCATCTAACGCAAAGGTTTCTCTATCTCCTTTCTTTTCGTTACACCTCTCACCATGACAATCTCACTCGGCATGCCACCTGGCCCCAGACACCCCTATCATCTAACATACTCAGATATCCAGCAAAATACCTTGTCCTATCATCTCTTCCTCATCCAATCCCCTCAACGGAGACCCTATTTTTTCTCTTGTTCTCCTCACGCTATTCATCTCCTTCCACAGCATTTAGTTCTCTCAAATTCTCGATATTCTCTCTATTCATCCTCATCTTTTGTCGTCTTTTTCAGTTCCCATACATCTTTCTTGACTTCTCTTGTTGTACTCTTCGCAAACGCTTGCCCTACTTCCCAACAGATACTGTTCAAATATATCAAACTACTATTTCATTAAATAGTTAAGGTAAGAGGATGTGAAGGTAAGAGGAAGTGAAGGTAAGACAATGTGAAGGTGAAAGGAAGTGAAGGTAAGACAATGTGAAGGTGAAAGGAAGTGAAGTTGAAATGAAGTGAGGAAGGTATTATGATGGAAGAGGAAGTCACAAGGGTAGGTTAGATGAGACATGGGGAGATTACACGGGGCCAAAGGAGATTAGAAGCAACAAGGGGAAGTTAGAGGAGGCAAGGGGACGCCAGAAGAGGTAAAGGGAGATCAGAAGAGGAAAAGGGATACTAGAAGAAGCAATAGCATGTTAGAAGAGGTGAAGAACGATTAGAAAGGTTAAGGGAGTTTCGAAAAGGTACGGTGAGGTTCAAAAAAGTAAGTGAAAGTTAGAAAAGATAAGGGAAAAGTAAGGGAGGGTTAGAAAAAGAAAAGACGAGGTTAGAAAGGTAAGAGAGGGGTTAGGAAAAACAAGGGGAGATTAGAAAATATAAGAGAAGGTTAGAAAAGGTAAGGGGAGATTAAAGAAGATAAAAAGAGGTATGAAAGGTAAAGAGAGGGAGGTAAGGGAAGGAGAAAGATTTTGAGAAGAGATGAGGAAATAGAGGTGATCATGAGAAGCTTAGGGAGGCGAGGAGAGGAGGAAGAGGAGGATAAGGAAGGGGAGGGGTGAGAAGATGGAATTAGAGGAAGAAGAAGAGGAGGAGGGCAGAGGATGAAAGGATACGTAAAACAAAAAAAGTGAGGTAAGGGAAGGGAAGAGAAGACACCGGAAGGTAAATGAAGGTAAATGTAACTATGGAAAGGTAAATGATTGGTGAGTTAAGGTTACGTTAAGTGATGGGAAGTGATGAAGAGACTAGTGACAGGTTAGAAAAGACGGTGAACAAAGAGATGGGTTAGGAATTGATGGGAACTTAGTAATGGGGTATGATGGGTTAAGAAGTGCTCAGAGATGTTGTGATTAGTTACAGTGATGGGGAACATGGTGATTGGTTAGGAATTGATGGGGAACGTAAAGAGAGATTAAGAAGTGATGGGGAACGTATTGTTTGGTAAAGAAGTGATGGGTAAAGTAATGATTGGCTACTAAGTGATGGGATCTTATATACTGCATTGAGAAGTGATGAGGAACATAATGATGGTTTAGAAATTGGTGAGAAACGTATTCATGGATTAGAAAGTGATGGGAAACGTATTCATGGATTAGAAAGTGATGGGGAACGTATTCATGGATTAGAAAGTGATGGGGAACGTATTCATGGATCAGGAAGTGATGGGGAAAGGATTCATGGGTTGGGAAGTGATGGGAATGTCATGATGGGGTAAGCAATGATGCAGAATATATTGATGGATCAGAAAGTGATGGGAACGTAATCATGTGTTGGGAAAAGAAAGGATGGTTTAGGAAATTACGGGCAACGTTGTGATGAGTTAGGTGATGGGAACACAGTGATGGGTAGCAGTAGAAGTTACACTGGAAAGAGGCAGCAGTAGTAGCGGAGAGAGGCAGCATTAGTAGTGAAGGGAGGCAGTAGTAGTAGTGAAGAGAGGGGGAGGTAGTATTAGTAGTGGAGGGAGGCAGTATTAGTAGTGGAGGGAGGCAGTAGAGGCAGTGGAGGCAGGCAGTGATGGCAGCAGTAATGGATGGAGGCGGCAACATCAGTAGTGGTGGAGGGAGGCGGCAACATCAGTAGTGGTGGAGGGAGGCAGCAACATCAGTAGTGGTGGAGGGAGGCCGCAACATCAGTAGTGGTGGAGGGAGGCGGCAACATCAGTAGTGGTGGAGGAAGGCAGTAACATCAGTAGTGGTGGAGGGAGGCAGCAACATCAGGAGTGGTGGAGGGAGGCAGCAACATCAATAGTGGTAGAGGGAGGCAGCAACATCAGTAGTGGTGGAGGGAGGCAGCAACATCAGTAGTGGCAGAGGGAGGCGGCAACATCAGTAGTGGTGGAGGGAGGCAGCAACATCAGTAGTGGCAGAGGGAGGCAGTAACATCAGGAGTGGTGGAGGGAGGCAGTAGTAGCAGAGGGAGGCTGGAGGTTGAGGAGTGAGTCAGAAAGTGGGGAGGAGGAGGAGGGGGGCGTGGTGGTGAGGGAGGGTATTACACCTGGCTGGGTGACGTCACAGCCCCAGCCACAATAAAGTGGAGCGTCTGGCGGGCCACGCCCTCAGAGGGGCAGAGCACACACATACACACAGACACACACACACACACACATAGCCCTCACCGGGGTCGATATCCATAGGGACCAACCAACCATCGGGGCCTCCGCCGTTCTTCCCCTTGGACTCAGGGGAAGAACAGACACCTTAATGAGTTGCAGACACGAAGACAAAGAAGGAGGAGGAGGAGGTGGTGCTGCTGTTGCCGCTGTCTATGGCGGGTTCTGGAAGATATATCAAGATGGGACGAACTCGATATTTTTCCCCAGTAATAAGTAGAAGTACTGCTAGTTTAATTTAGAATATATTCATGGGACTGACCTGGGATGGACAGGTGACAGAGATACCGGGGTGATCTATGACGAGGTTATCTGCTGGGAGACAGTGTTCTGAGTTCCTGGAACGGGAAACGAGACGTTAAACGATAACGATTAGATAAGATGGTCGAGTGGTTCAGACCTGTTGAAGCTCGCGTTTGGCGATATCGTGTTCAGGTCGACATCGTACAAAAGACGTAGAGACGTCCTTTAATCTGTCAACAGGACAGAGGTACAGGGACTTCTACGATTCATGAGGCGTGTGATGGCTACATCAGAGGCACAGAACATAGGGTAAAGTTACGGTTGACTTGAACATGTTCACCTTTTGTTTTTAGACTCTAACACTCTCTTTCAATCAGAGACAAACATCTCTATTGTTTGTACTTCACCTTAAACAATAGTTTTCATTAGGACGAACATTGTCTCTGGGGATAACAACAGTGTTTATCAAACCCCCTGAATACTGGTGGTAATGACTGATTGCAATGATACTGGTGGTAATGATACTGGTGGTAATGATACTATGGTAATGATACTGATGATAATGATGCTGGTGGTGATAACTGGTAATAATGATATACTGATGGTGATAATATAACTGGTAATAACATGCCTAGTGCGTGGTCAACAAAGATGTGGCCATGATTTAGACTAATATGTTTAAGGGATAGATTCCTCGTCCACCTCCTCACGTAGCTGGCTACTGGTACTACGTCATCGACGTCCCGACAACCTTAACCCTTTAACCAAGACGAGAAGACCCTTGACCACGACGTTACGACCCTTGAACACGACGAACTGGTCTCTGACCTGACCCATGAGGGATCGTACCCTCGTCATCAAGGGTACATATAAGTTCGTGCTGAAGGGTCGTATAGTCGCGCTCAATGGTCACACAATCGTGCTCAAAGGTCGTAACGTCGTGCTCAAAAGTCGTTCCGTGATGTTCAAAGGTCGTGCCGATGTGCTCCAAGGTTGTATCGTCGTGCTCAAAGGTCGTACAGTCGTGCTGAAAGGTCGTACCGTCGTGCTCAAAGGTCGTCCTGTCGTGCTCAAAGGTCGTACCGTCGTGCTCAAAGGTCGTCCCGTGATGTTCAAAGGTCGTCCCGTGATGTTCAAAGGTCGTCCCGTCGTGCTCAAAGTTCGTACCGTCGTGCTCAGGGAACGTAACAGCTTCGTTGTATCTTTCTGAGACCATAAACAATGGTTGATGTGGGATCCCCAAAGGTTCAGTGAGACAACAGCACATCCTATTGTACACTATAGACGAAATGACAACGATCCTTGTGAGGAAAACGTGATGCCAGAAGCTCCAGTCTCACCTTAGTGAAGGATTTAAAGTTATATTGCCCGATTAGCCTCTCTCTCTCTCTCTCTCTCTCTCTCTCTCTCTCTCTCTCTCTCTCTCTCTCTCTCTCTCTCTGTAGGAGGCAGGCAGCCACCGACCAGGCAGGTATGTTACCGGGACTACCTCGCCTGGGTATCTGGAGGATCAGTGACGCTTCCCTCAGTGAACCAGCACTTCAGTGGCTGTCAGGTGTCCTCCCTCTTTGGCCCAGGTTATTGTCTTTTCTTTCTTTTTTTTGCCTCACCCAAACATGCATTGCTGCCATTCAGTCCACAAACATAACAGTCTTTTCCATTTGACATACAACACTTGAGAATACGTAACTCACATGACTCACTCTCCATAACTCTATACCTTCCGGCGGGAAGCGCTACGCGCTAGCCCTACTTTCTGACAAAATCCCGTCCTAAGTCCTCGTAAGTACCTTCTCTCCACACTCTATATTCCTATCATCCATTTCTCCTATTCACTCTCTTATCTCGTGGCTTCTTCTCCCTGTTTCTCCGTCCACTCTCTTCTCCTCATCCCTGCCTCGCCACCTCTCCCCCGAGCCTTCCACCTCCTCCTGGCCAACTGTGTTTCATTACAAAAGATGTTATCTAGAGAGAGTTGATGAGGTACAGGCGGGACAACCCTATCACCACAGTTTGGCCAGAGGGACGCACTCTACCAACCTTTCTCTTTTAATGTTAGACTATACCAGGGACAAGATGCATCCTCTGTGTGTGTGTGTGTGTGTGTGTGTGTGTGTGTGTGTGTGTGTGTGTGGAGGATGTCTGTGTTCTGTGGCTGTGGCTGTAAGGAGTATGTCTGTGATGAGTATCTTTCCGGGGGGGGGGGGGGTCGGGCAGGGGTGCTGCTATCATTTCGATTGGGAACGTCTGTGGTATACGTCCAGTTGTGGTGTGTGACTGTGGGATGCATACAAGAAATTGTGAATTTGTATCAGGCAAAAGTGGTTATGATGCCTAACTCTGAAGTGTAAGAACAAGAACAACAAGAACAAGAACAACAACAACAACAACAACAATGATAATGATAATGATAATAATAATAATATTAATAATGATAATAATAATAATAATAATAATAATAATAATAATAATAATAATGATAAAGAAAATATTCATAATAATACTAATAATAATAATAATAATAATAATGATAATAATGATAATAATAATAATAATAATAATAATAATAATAATAATAATAATAATAACAACAACAACAACAGGAGAGTTAATCTGTTTACTCCTTCTGGATAGGTTGTGTAAGACGGACCGAGGGTGACCAAGCGCACTCCCTTTTTTTTTCTGCGCCGCCTTTTCCAGCAGCCTCTGTGGTACGGAGGAGGGAGAGGAAGATCAAGACGGGGGTGAGGCATGAGTAACTCTGGGACGAACCAACGTCACGTACATGTTCTCAGAGTTCGGCCTCGGGGAGTGAAAATGTTTGTGTCCACGAAGAATGAAGATGCTGCAGATGAGAGGCTTCAAGTGATGATGGTACGAACATGTTACCTCCAGCTCAGGCTATCCTCCATATCCTTTAAATCTAACAGCCTCGGTTCTGACTCATTATGTTCGATGTTTGCATTCAAAGGTATTAAGTGTGCGTGATGGCTTCATATAACCTCGTGACTCACTTAAGGAATCAGGTCTTAGGCATGCGGGTTTAAATGTCACTTACATTGCAAATAAATTTCTATCTAGGTTAATTGTCAATAGGCCACAACTAGGAGGTTGCTCTAGAAAATATTGAGCAGAATCTAACTACAAATGCTACTGAAGTATCGAGGTATGTGGTACCTAGAAATGTCCAAGTACAATGTATTGAGAAACTCCAGCAAAATACACCCACAAGTTCCAGAGCACAAACTATAAAGCGATTCCAGGATTAAACAGATTTTGAAGTTCCAAAACACCACTTTGAAGTTCCAAGGCTCGATGTATTCAGAAGTTCGAGGCGGCAGTAAAGCCAGGTACTTCAGGGAACAATATATCTAGAGAACCCTAGGCACGTAGCATCTAGAGTCCCCTGCATCTAGTAAACCCTACACGGAGCATCTAGAGTAACCTGGGGTACTGTACATCTAGAGGAACCTGGGATACTGTACATCTAGAGTAACCTGGGGTACTGTACATCTAGAGTAACCTGGGGTACTGTACATCTAGAGTAACCTGGGGTACTGTACATCTAGAGGAACCTGCGATATTGTACATCTAGAGGAACCTGGGATACTGTACATCTAGAGGAATCTGGGATACTGTAAATCTAGAGGAACCTGGGATACTGTACATCTAGAGGAACCTGGGATACTGTACATCTAGAGTAACCTGGGATACTGTACATCTAGAGGAACCTGGGATACTGTACATCTAGAGGAACCTGGGATACTGTACATCTAGAGTAACCTGGGGTACTGTACATCTAGAGTAACCTGGGGTACTGTACATCTAGAGGAACCTGCGGTACTGTACATCTAGAGGAACCTGGGATACTGTACATCTAGAGGAACCTGTGATACTGTACATCTAGAGGAACCTGGGATACTGTACATCTAGAGGAACCTGGATACGGAGAATCTATAGAGAAACCTGAGGCACTGTGCATCTAGAGAACCCCAGGCGTGGCACAGTTAGATGTTCCTTGGCGTGATGGGTCGCCAAGTCCCAGGGAACGATGCAAAGAGAAGCTACGTAGCACATGGCACAGACTCCTTCCAGGCAGTATTCCCCTACAGGTTCCAGGACACACCGTATGAACAGGCTCTCACCCAGTCAAAATCCAGCTATCCAGCTATAAGGTACCTGGAGACTGGACGTTCCAGGACGCAATGCACCTTAGTGAAGTGCACCTTGGTGTCTTATGAGACAGGAACGGAAGATAAGAGGCTCACAACATCATCTATCGAACTGATATGATATCTGAGCCCATCATCCACGATTAAAGGACTGGAATCACTTTTCCTAATGGATGAATATGCAAGTACCACACACACACACACACACACACACACACACACACACACACACACACACACACACACACCACACACACACACAGAATACGAACATGTAATCACACACACACACCTCGCTCTTACCGAAGTCCAACATTACGGAGCGAGGTGGAGGGGAGTGCGTGTAGGTCTGGCCGACGTCGACGGAAGGAAAAAGATATCAACGGCGACAGGAAAAAGAAAAGTGATTATCTTTGGTGAAAGGAGAGAGAGAGTGTGTGTGGGAGGGAGGAATGATGGATTATCTTCGCGGGAAATGAAGGGAGAGAGAGAGAGAGAGAGAGAGAGAGAGAGAGAGAGAGAGAGAGAGAGAGAGAGAGAGAGAGAGAGAGAGAGAGAGAGAGAGAGAGAGAGAGAGAGAGAGTCTTTGGAGGAAGGGAAGATAGAATACACGAAAGACATAACGAATGAGAAACAAATGAAGATATAGACACTGAAAATTTTCAGAACTTGATGAAAGCATTAAAGAGAGAAATGTCAGAATGAAGAGCGAGGTATACTGGAAAAAATAAAGCACATAATGGTTTGAGAGAGAGAGAGAGAGAGAGAGAGAGAGAGAGAGAGAGAGAGAGAGAGAGAGAGAGAGAGAGAGAGAGAGAGAGAGTATTACGTAGATACACAGACCCAAGGATCAAGCAAGGTGGTCTGGCTTTTACACTACTTTAGAATAAGAAAAATGCAGTCCCTCAAAGCAGTAGAAGAATAGCACAGAGAAGCAAAGGCTCTCTCCCCCCAGCCTCCACTCCCTCCGGCAACATGCAGGACGGTAAATAGGTAGAAAAAATACCTTGCAGGAGTAATATGCCTGAAGGACATTATCATAGGTAGAATGAACATGAGTATGTCATGCATCCCATCACCAACGACATGCATTGTAAGGATAAATTTGAGCTCCAGCCTCTCGACTGAACATGACTATATTATTCCTGATGTTGAAGAACGATACAATAATTCTTACTACTCTCACAAAACAGGCGAAGTGAGTTGATCAATGTTGGTATGTTACCGCAGCGTGACCAGAAAGAGTTTGTTGTTTGAGTAGGTAGCCTGATATGTTATGATATTTGATGAAATGAATTATTCAATACCGGTGAGTAGAAAAAAAGGATTGGTTAGTCTCTATCTGAGATGATTCCGGCGGAGCCAAGGCCATATTTTTCTGTCCACAGCGAACTGAAACATATAACCAAACACCGAATATGAATTCCCAGCCGCTATAAACACTCTTCTAATGTACTCGATCTTCATTCTTTGCACCTGAACCCCACTGGATCTTCTCCAACACCGTCGAGTGACTACCTTCACCGATATCGTTCTCCAGGACCCATCAGTGGGTCTGATCACATCCACCTCTTCCTTCGTCTTGCCTCAAACCGCATACATATTCCATCACTTCTGAGATACTACTAACACTACAAAGCTAAGTGAGGATAAACAGCAACTCCCTCACACGCACCACCAACTCTGAAACTCGAGCTATTACAACACAGCAATAGAGAGAAAAATAGAACACATTTAACATACGAAATTACAAACATCGAACCGAACCATCTAAGAGCATACACACATCCCAACATACTCCTCCTTTCTCTGTGCGAGAACCAAGCAATTCGTGTCATGATATCTTGTCGATTTGAACCCAAATAGACCTAGACTAGTAGAACACAGTGGAACCTGACTTCTTTACGAGATTACTTTCCCATCAGCCTCAGGGATGACCACGATAGACACTGGCGGACTCATAACTCTCGCTGAAGTTAAGCGCCCAACGGAAAGCCTCCACATTAACCTTACCTCGGCAGCTCGGACATCCCCGTCACCGTAACCACCGCTCTATACAACGATGCGCTTGCCTGGGCTACTCTCCATCCACTTAGATGTCAGTAATTGTTACCATCGTAAGACAATATACCTTTCACGATAACAATTCGATTACCAACAATACCCTTCCACCCAGGATGACCTCACCACACTTACCAATTATCTCCCACATGAAGACGCTCGCGCCTGACCTCCTCACTCTGTAAAAGCCTTCGACTCTGCCCGGTGTGAAGGCCTGGAATACAAACTAAGACCTCACTTCACCCTCCCACGATCTTGATTCAGACTTTTACAGAACGACCTGACCAACAGCAGGATGCTAACTACTTGTTGGACCACTTGCTCAGATTACCTCACCCCCATCCGTGATGACGTACCTCCAGGCTCCGTGCTAGCTGGCTGGCTGGCCCGCACGTTATACATAGTCTACACCGATAATCTACCTGACACTATTCGTTATGATTACATGGCGCTATCATACGCAGACGACGATGTCCAGCTGTTGGACTCCTTGAACTGTATAGATTCAGAGGTGCAAGCTGCCTGCCCACCGACAGAGAGAGAGAGAGAGAGAGAGAGAGAGAGAGAGAGAGAGAGAGAGAGAGAGAGAGAGAGAGAGAGAGAGAGAGAGAGAGAGAGAGAGAGAATGACATACCAGCTAGAGATAACAGGTGGGTGATATCAATATGGAGAAGTTGAGGGGACATGGACAGGACAAGTTAAAGGCGTCGTGGGTGGGTTACTGGTAAATTGATGAGTTCAGCATCTGTATATAGCTTGGTCATCAAGCACACCTGGTGTGGGTGTGTGTCATGATTGTGAAAGTGGATGTGTGTCACCACAAACACCTAGTTGTGTGTGTGTGTGTGTGTGTGTGTGTGTGTGTGTGTGTGTGTGTGTGTGTGTGTGTGTGTGTAAACAATTCACATATTCAGTTTTGCTCAGTCCTCGCTAACATTTTCATGTGTAACTTGTAATGTTATTCAAACACTGAGGACCCCAGACCCCAGTGGTCTCTGTCGTACAACCAACCACTGTATATGGTTGGGGTTAGTCAATAAGTGAGCCACAGTGACATCACAACTCAAACCCAGCATCAACCCTCACCAACACATTATAAGAATAGGATGAGAAATTCTCTACCACACTGTTAGTGCATTGGAGGTTATACAGTTCCTTTTGTATCACGTATTCCTCATCCTCCTCTGAACGTCTTCCATTTCATGCTAAGTTGTGAATCAGGGGAAACCAATGGGGGGAAAAAATGTACTAAGAAGCTTATCTACAAAATGAATCGTAAGAGAAAGAGGAGAACGAAGCTGGAGACAGTGAAACGTAACTCTGGAAGGCAAGGACTTACAGACCTAACCTACACTCCTCTCAGATTAGGTCTGAGAGATTGAAGATTTAAAAGAATTGTACGGAGTCTTGCCTTTCATACGCAGCCAGGGAGATAACAAAAAAGACACTGGAACTCCTCTTCCTTAAGATCTAAATCGACTGTAGACCCCCATATTCTTAAGGAGATAAAGGTCTAAAATAAAAGACGGTATTTGTAAAACTTTCTTCCCCGAGTCTGTAGAGTGGCAGATCCTGGGAAGATACGCGTTAAAAATGTATGAATGTTTCCCTTGGGCTGAGTGTGGGGAAGTGCAGGGTAACCTGGTATTGGGGAGGGCTAAGGGCTAGGCATTAGGATATTGGAGGCAGCAAGGGCGGCGGTGGGATGTGGGAAGAAGGACTTGTGCCTCTGCGTATTGTAGAGGAAGCGAACTTTGTGCGCGTGTGTAGCCCAGGTACTGTAAAAGTGCTTACACACACACACACACACACACACACACACACACACACACACACACACACGCACACACACACACGCACACACACACACACACACACACACACAGTCAGAAAGCCAGTAACACAGGTAGATAAATAGATAGGTAACTATATGCAAATACAAACTATTGACAAACAAACAAAGAAAAATAGATGGACAAGAGAGAGATGTCCATTTATGATAAATGAAAGGATAGATAGAGAGAGAGGTATGCAAAATTTGTAGATAACCATTGGTATAGATATGTAAAACATTCATATTCAGAAAAACTTAGAAATAGATTCATAAACACACATTGAAAAACTGATAAACAGGAGGGGGATTTAAGGATAAGGAACAAGTCAACTGAAGAGACTGAGTGTAGAATGGCGAAAGATAAGAGTGAATGAAGCTAGGGGAGTGGATGTGAAATGGGAGGTATTTAGAGAAGTACCTACTGACATATTCGAGAGAAGTGTGTGGCATGTGGGAGGTGGGCAGGTGGGAGAGAGTAGTGAGTCTTGGGAAGACGAAGTTAAGTTGGTGGTTAAAGAGAAAAGTGACGTATGCGGGGATTTCTTACAAAGAAGGAGTGGTAGTTATTAGGAGACATACAAGAGTACCCGTGAGAAGGTCAAGAGGAAGGAAGGAGGGGCTAAAGAAGAGGGCAAATGAGAGCTGGAGTGAGCGGATATCAGCAAACTTCAGGGAGACTCCCGAGGACATCACACTCCCCTTTGGTAGACTCATCTTCACTTGGAACCGCTCACCCTCCTTTCTCCCTACTCGCACACACGCCTTAATCTCTGGATAAATACTTCTCACTCCTTCTTGCACCTTTCCTCCTACACCATATATTCGTAACGCCTTCCATAAGGTACTTCTATCAACCTTATCATACTCTTTCTTCTGATCTATAAATGTCGCATAGCAATCCTTCGTTTGTTCTAAAAGCATTTCTCACACATATTCTTCCCAGCATATACCCGATCCACACACACACACACACACACACACACACACACGCTAACACTCCTGAAACCACACTGCTCCACCCCAGTCTGATGTTCCTGTGCATAGCGCCGCCCTGTCAGTCACCACTCCCCCATACAACTCGCCAGGTGCGCTCCACAAGCTTATATACCTCTGTAATTCGAACCTTTACTTTTTTTCCTCTTGCCATTATACAGCGGTAATCTACATGCATTCCGCCACTTCTCAGGAACCCCATCATGAGCCAGATCCTAATAAACATGATTACGTTTTCCAAAAGAAGGAAGAGAGAAGGGTGCCAGGTGAGGATTTTCCCTCAGAGGCCCAGTCCTCTGTTCTTAACGCTACCTTGCTAACGCGGGAAATGGCGAATAGTTTGAAAAAAAAAAAAAAAAAAATATATATATATATATATATATATATATATATATATATATATATATATATATATATATATATATATATATATGGGGATAGGGGAGAAAGAATACTTCCCACGTATTCCCTGCGTGTCGTAGAAGGCGACTAAAAGGGGAGGGAGCGGGGGGCTGGAAATCCTCCCCTCTCAATTTTTTTTTTTTTTAATTTTCCAAAAGAAGGAACAGAGAAGGGGGCCAGGTGAGGATATTCCCTCAGTGGCCCAGTTCTCTGTTCTTAACGCTACCTCGCTAACGCGGGAAATGGCGAATAGTTTGAAAAAAAAAAAAAAAAATATATATATATATATATATATATATATATATATATATATATATATATATATATATATATATATATATATCAAGTATCCTACCCACCATACTGTGGACACACGTAAAAATGTGAGATTATACCGAAAGGATAAATGGAAAGTGAGGATGTGTTATGGGGTAATTCTGATGGTGGTAACAGAACGGAGATGAAAGGGGAGGAGATTAAAAACATCTGCATCACATAGAATACACTCGGGACAGGCAACGAGGCAGCGTATTCAGAGGGGAATATATTTGGCTACAGGTTACATTGTTAGCAGGAGGGTATAGAGAAGTAATGATTAAAGCCTCTGGGGATCCATGACAGGGAGTGTGGGAGTTCTGCAGGGTGAAGAAACGTTGAACAATTAAGGAAAAAACTAAGGATAAATCCGGGACACACTAGTTGATCAGAGTGAACCAAACACAACTCGAGACTGTGGCGAGGTTGTATCACTGGATGTACACAACCCGAGACTTAGACGAGGTTGTATCACTGGGTGTACACAACCCGAGACGTTGACGAGGTTGTATCACTACGTGTACACAACCCGAGACTTAGACGAGGTTGTATCACTGGATGTACACAACCCGAGACTTTGACGAGGTTGTATCACTAGGTGTACACAACCCGAGACTTTGACGAGGTTGTATCACTGGGTGTACAGTCTCGTTGAAGTACTTCTCACTCTACAGTAGCCTACAATTCCCTACTACTGGAAGTAGCGCGGCATTCGACTGCTTGAACCTTTAAAGAGGTCCTGGCTAATGCCAGAATTCTATAGAAACTGTTCCAGGGATATATATATATATATATATATATATATATATATATATATATATATATATATATATATATATATATATATATATATATATATATATCCATCCCTAGGATAGGGGAGAAAGAATACTTCCCACGCATTCCCCGCGTGTCGTAGAAGGGGACTAAAGGGGACGGGAGTGGGGGCTAAAAACCCTCCCCTCCTTGTATTTTAACTTTCTAAAAGGGGAAACAGAAGGAGTCATGCGGGGAGTGCTCATCCGCCTCGAAGGCTCAGACTGGGGTGTCTAAATGTGTGTGGATGTAACCAAGATGAGAAAAAAGGAGATAGTATGTTTGAGGAAAGGAACTTGGATGCTTTGGCTTTGAGTGAAACGAAGCACAAGGGTAAAAGGGAAGAGTGGTTTAGGAATGTCTTGAGAGTAAATTTAGGGGTTGGTGAGAGGACGAGAGCATAGGAAGGAGTAGCACTACTACTGAAACAAGAGTTGTGGGAGAATGTGATACAGTGTAAGAAAGTAAACTCTTGATTGATATGGGTAAAACTGAAAGTGGATGGAGAAAGTTGGGTGATTATTGGTGCCTATGCACCTGGTCATGAGAAGAAAGATCATGAGAGGCAAGTGTTTTGGGAGCAGCTGAGTGAGTGTGTTAGCAGCTTTGATGCACGAGACCGAGTTATTGTGATGGGTGATTTGAATGCAAAGGTGAGTAATGAGGCAGTTGAGGGTATAGCTGGTGTACATGGGGTGTTCTGTGTTGTAAATGGAAATGGTGATGAGCTTGTAGATTTGTGTTCTGAAAAAGGACTGGTGATTGGGAATACCTGGTTTAAAAAAAAAATACATAAGTATACGTATGTAAAAAGGAAAAATAGCCAGAAAGCGTTATTGGATTACGTGTTAATTGATAGGCGCGTGAAAGAGACTTTTGGATGTTAATGTGCTGAGAGGGGCAACTGGAGGGATGTCTGATCATTATCTTGTGGAGGCGAAGGTGAAGATTTGAAGAGTTTTCAGAAAAGAAGAGAGAATGTTGGGGCTAAGAGAGTTGTGAGAGTAAGTGAGCTTGGGAAGGAGACATGTGTGAGGAAGTACCAGGAGAGACTGAGTACAGAATGGAAAAAGGTGAGAGCAAATGACGTAAGGGGGGTGGGGGAGGAATGGGATGTATTTAGGGAAGCAGTGATGGCTTGCGCACAAGATGCCTGTGGCATGAGAAAGGTGTGAGGTGGGCAGATTAGAAAGGATAGTGAGTGGTGGGATGAAGACGTAAGATTGTTAGTGAGAGAGAAGAGAGAAGCGTATGGGCGACTTTTGCAAGGAAGTAGTGCAAATGACTGGGAGATGTATAAAAGAAAGGGGCATGAGGTCAAGAGAAAGGTGCAAGAGGCGAAAAAGAGGGCAAATGAGAGTTTGGGTGAGAGGGTCTCATTAAATTTTAGGGAGAATAAAAAGATGTCTTGGAAGGAGGTAAATAAAGTGCGTAAGACAAGAGAACCAATGGGAACATCGGTGAAGGGGAGGGGGGTAGTGGGGAGGTGATAACAAGTAGCGGTGATGTGAAAAGGAGATGGAGAGAGTATTTTGAAGGTTTGTTGAATGTGTTTGATGATAGAGTGGCAGATATAGGGTGTTTTGATGGAGTGAGTATTTTGAAGGTTTGTTGAATATGTTTGATGATAGAGTGGCAGATATAGGGTGTTTTTGTAGAAGTGGTGTGCGAGTGAAAGGGGGTGACTGTGTTGATGACTGGTTGGTGAAAATATTCAATGCATGTATGGTTCATGGTGAAGTGCTGAGGATTGGCGGAATGCATGCATAGCGCCACTGCATAAAGGCAAAGGGGATAAAGGTGATTGTTCAAATTACAGAGGTATAAGTTTGTTGAGTATTCCTGGGAAATCATATGGGAGGGTATTGATTGACAGGGTGAAGGCATGTACAGAGCATCAGACTGGAGAAGAGCAGTGTGGTTTCAGAAGTGGTAGAGGATGTGTGGATCAGGTGTATGCTTTCAAGAATGTATATGAGAAATACTTAGAAAAGCAAATGGATTTGAATGTAGCATTCATGGATCTGGAGAAGGCATATGATAGAGTTGGTAGCGATGCTCTGTGGAAGGTATTAAGGGTATATAGTGTGGTAGGTAAGTTGTTAGAAGCAGTGAAAAGTTTTTATCGAAGATGTAGGGCATCTGTACAAGTAGAAAGAGAAGAAAGTGATTGGTTCCCAGTGAATTTTGATTTGCAACAAGGGTGCGTGATATCTCCATGGTTGTTTAATTTGTTTATGGATGGGGTTGTTAAGGAGGTGAATGCAAGAGTTTTGGAGAGAGGGGAAAGTATGCAGTCTGTTGTGGATGAGAGGGCTTGGGAAGTGAGTCAGCTATTGTTCGCTGATCATACAGAGCTGGTGGCTGATTCGGGAGAGAAACTGCAGAAGCTGGTGACTGAGTTTGGTAAAGCGTGCGAAAGAAGATAGATGAGAGTAAGTGTGAATAAGAGCAAGGTTATTAGGTTCAGTAGGGTTGAGGGACAAGTCAATTGAGAGGTAAGTTTGAATGGAGAAAAACGGGAGGAAGGGAAGTGTTTTAGATATCTGGGAGTGGATTTAGCAGCGGATGGAACCATGGAAGCGGAGTGAGTCATGAAGTGGGGGAGGGGGCGAAGGTTCTGGGAGGTTGAAAAATGTGTGGAAGGCGAGAACGTTATCTCGGAGAGCAAAAATGGGTATGTTTGAAGGAATAGTGGTTCCAGCAATGTTATATCGTTGCGAGGAATGGGCTAAAGATAGGGTTGTGTGGAGGAGGGTGGATATGCTGGAAATGAGATGTTTGAGGACAATATGTAGTGTGAAGTGGTTTCATCGAGCAAGTAATGAAAGGGTAAGAGGGATGTGTGGTGATAAAAAGTGAGGGTGAGAGAGCAGAAGAGGGTGTATTGAAATGGTTTAGTCACATGGAGAAAATGATTGAGGAAAGATTGACAAAGAAGATATATGTGTCAGAAATGGAGGGAACGGGGAGAAGTGGAAAACCAAACTGGAGGTGGAAGGATGGAGTAAAAATGATTTTGAGCGATCGGGGGCCTGAACATACAGGAGGGTGAAAGGGAGTGAATTGGAAGGATGTGGTATACTGGAGTCGACGTGCTGTCAATGGATTAAACCAGGGCGTGTGAAGCGTCTGGGGTAGACCATGGAAAGTTTTATGGGGCCTGGATGTGGAAAGGGAGCTATGGTTTCGGTGCATTACACATGCCAGCTAGAGACTGAGTGTGAACGAATGTAGCCTTTGTTGTCTTTTCCTAGTGCTACCTCGCACGCGCGCGGGGGGAAGGGGGTGCCATTTCATGTGTGGCGGGGTGTCTACGAGAATGGATGAAGGCATCAAGTATGAATTATGTACATGTGTATATATGTATATGTCTGTGTATGTATATGCATGTATACGTTGAAATGCATCGGTATGTAAATGTGCGTGTGTGGACGTGTATGTATATACATGTGTATGTGGGTGGGTTGGGCCATTCTTTCGTCTGTTTCCTTGCGCTACCTCGCTAACGCGGGAGACAGCGACAAAGTATAATAATAACAAGAATATATATTTACACCTGACCTTCCTAGCCCAGGAAGCTGGTTATGTCCACACGTCATTTGCCGCAGTGACGCTGTGTGTGTGTGTGTGTGTGTGTGTGTGTGTGTGTGAATAAGTTTATAAATAAATAAAGAACGGTTTACTGAATGCAGGCAACCATTTGGCTGAAAATTTACAGTTACAAAATTACACAACTACGAGTGGGTTACGTCTACGCTTTGGAATAGAAGCACAAGAGTGAAGTCTGTCTACATAGTACATGAAGTCTTACAGAACAAACTTTAAGGTTTATTCATTATACATTCGGTGGCGATTCACCGAACATTAAGCGATGTAAAGTTATATATAGGTTGAATTGCGGTAGTACTGAGTTGACATTATTGTATTTAATGGTGAACTGATGTGAAGTTACATACTTAGTGACCTGTAGGAATACTGTATTGACATATGTATCTAATGGTGAACTGAAAGAGATGGGTATGTTTACGTTAGCTGCTTTACAGTAGTATAGTAGTTGTTATACACTTAACTATGGGGAAACTAAGCTATCTGCTCGCATGGCTGTGCACTTCTCTAAGGATTACATGTCACACACACTCTCTCCTGGGGTAAGACGAGTGTCGGTGGCGCTTTCAAGGTAACTACAGATCAAGGTGTCGACCTGGACTCTCTCCCTCTCCAGTTCCCTTCCTTCCCTTTAGCTCCCAACTTGATACTCGGGTTACGCCGGACTAGACCCACCCATCATCTTCACACAAGGGTGTCTGTCTCCTGTGAACCTGATTGTGAAAGGTATAGACGCATATCAGATACCTTTACCAGTGAACTAGTGGACCAGTAACTCAGTGAGTCTCTCTCTCTCTCGAGGCCTATGTCGAAGCCGTGGTCGCCTCAGTGTAAACAACATGACACTATATTCTCTGGCCTCAGATCGTTAAAGTCCCACGAGGGTCAGAGGGACGATGGCCTACTAGAAACACCAGGACACTGACACATACCTGCACAACGCGGACGGTCGGAGGACTGAGGAATATTGTCCGTGTCATGTTTGTTTATAAGGAAGCGATCGCAACTCCGACACAGGCCTCGCTCGAGACTTTCACTAGTTCGCTAGTAAAGGTATCGAATACGTATACCTCTATCTCAATCAGAGTCATTTTGACATCCTCATGTGTGTGAAGATGGTAGGTTCAGTCAGGCGTAAGTCAAGTATCTTGCTGGGAGGGAGGGAAAGAGTTCAGGTCCGTATGTTGACACTTTGGCGGCCCGAGATCGACACTGACACACGTCCTTCCACATCGAGTGTGTGTGTGTGTGTGTGTGTGTGTGTGTGTGTGTGTGTGTGTGCAATGTTTTCAGTGTTGCATCCACCTGCAGCAGACTCTGCGAAGCAAAAGCCCAAGGACACTAGCAATCATCACCACTGTGGTCTATGGTCACATTAGATATTCTTAATGGATTAGGAAGCATGAAAATAAAAAGATATCTAAAAAGAAAAAAAAGAAAAGTCATTTACGAACTTAAAAAATGACCAGATATCTTCCTCACAGTTGGAGGAGATCCAGTGTCCGAGACGGTCCAGCTGGCAAATGTCAGCAACCCAGTACCGAACACCCATAACCTGGTCATCATGATGTAACGTACGTGTTTACATCCTTGAAGCACAATGGCACGACCCTAGAGAACGACAATACGACCCTAGAGCACGACAATACGACCAAAGAGCACGACAGTTCGACCCTAGAGCATGACAATACGACCCTAGAGCACGACAATACGACCCTAGAGCACGACAATACGATCCTTGGAGCACGACAATACGACCCTTGGAGCACGACATTACGACCCTAGAGCATGACAATACGACCCTTGGAGCACAACAATACGACCCTAGAGCATGACAATACGACCATAGAGCACGACAGTACGACCCTTGGAGCACGACAATACGGCCCTAAAGCACGACAATACGACCCTTAGAGCACGACAATACGACCCTAGAACATGATAATACGACCATAGAGCACGACAGTACGATCTTTGGAGCACGACAATACGACCCTAGAGCACGACAATACGACCCTTGAAGCACGACAATATGACCCTTGGAGCACGACAATACGACCCTAGAGCACGACAATACGACCCTTGGAGCACGACAATACGACCCTAGAGCACGACAATACGACCCTTAGAGCACGACAATACGACCCTAGAACATGACAATACGACCATAGAGCACGACAGTACGACCCTTGGAGCACGACAATACGACCATTGGAGCACGACAATACGACCCTTGGAGCACGACAATACGACCCTAGAGCACGACAATACGACCCTTGGAGCACGACAGTACGACCTTTGGAGCACGACAACACGACCCTAAAGCACGACATGACGACCTTCAGAGTATGACAATACGAACGATGGGTACGACAGCCTGTAACCTGACACTTAAGGGTCGTCTTAGGGATCACGTGCTGCTGTGTTCAAGGGTCGTACTGTTGTGTTCAAAGAATCACTGTCGTGTTCAAGGGTCGTGCCGTCGCGTCGTGGTTAAGGAAATGTAAGCATTCACATGTGTCACTGAGGCACATATGAATGACGGTTCAGAACTGAGAAGGTTCAGGACTGAAAGGGACCTGGACTGAGAGGGGTCCAGGACTGAGAGGGACCAGGACTGAGAGGGACCAGGACTGAGAAGGTTCAGGACTGAGAAGGTTCAGGACTGAGAGGGTCCAGGACTGAGAGGGACCAGGACTGAGAGGGTCCAGGACTGAGGGACCAGGACTGAGAGGGACCAGGACTGAGAGGGTCCAGGACTGAGGGACCAGGACTGAGAGGGACCAGGACTGAGAAGGTTCAGGACTGAGAAGGTTCAGGACTGAGAGGGTCCAGGACTGAGAGGGTCCAGGACTGAGAAGGTCCAGGACTGAGAGGGTCCAGGACTGAGAAGGACCAGGACTGAGAAGGTCCAGGACTGAGAGGGTCCAGGTCTGAGAGGGTCCAGGACTGAGAGGGACCAGGACTGAGAAGGTTCAGGACTGAGAGGGACCAGGACTGAGAGGGTCCAGGACTGAGAGGGTCCAGGACTGAGAGGGACCAGGACTGAGAAGGTTCAGGACTGAGAGGGACCAGGACTGAGAGGGACCAGGACTGAGAAGGTCCAGGACTGAGAGGGACCAGGACTGAGAAGGTCCAGGACTGAGAGGGTCCAGGACTGAGAGGGACCAGAACTGAGAGGTACCAGGACTGAGAGGGACCAGGACTGAGAAGGTCCAGGACTGAGAGGGACCAGGACTGAGAAGGTTCAGGACTGAGAGGGTCCAGGACTGAGAGGGACCAGGACTGAGAGGGACCAGGACTGAGAAGGTTCAGGACTGAGAGGGACCAGGACTGAGAGGGACCAGGACTGAGAAGGTCCAGGACTGAGAAGGTTGAGGAGTGAGGGACGGGACGATACAGCAGATCACCATGGAGATGTGAAGACCATAACAGTAAACACCAGACAGTAAGGACGGGGTTTATCTTGGGATGATCATAGAGATATGGGCCGCTCCAACACCTCCAGGGTGTGTAATGATACCAATATGAAGAGTTCGGCGGACGAGGGAGCTTTACACTGGTGGGAACCCACCCTCGACGTGTCGGTGTGTGTGTGTATGTGTGTATATGTGTGTGTGTGTCGTGTGTGTGTGTGTGTGTGTGTGTGTGTGTGTGTGTGTGTGTGTGTGCCTCATATCTTTTAACACGTACATACCACACACACACATATATATATATATATAATCATCCACAATAAACACCCTCGTAAACATTCCTATAAACAAACACTCCCATAAGCCTCTACACACACACACACACACACACACACACACACACACACACACACACACACACCAGGGGGGAACCATCCCTCACCTTTAATCCCCTCCCGCACATATGATCCACATCCTGTCTTCTTCTCTTTCTTCAGACCACCTCAGGCTTCTCGCCTCAACTCTTTTGTAAGTCTCTCTTTGATACGGAAAAATTTCTTAATAATTTCCCACACACACACACACACACACACACACACACACACACGAGCGCCTCCCGCCCCTGAATGTGCATTTCTCCCTGGCTGGGATTCTGTTTTTCTTTCTTCATTTCTTGAAAGCTGAGGTTGTTGTGACGACATTGTTTTTGTTTTGACAGCTTTTTCTAATTGGACCTTCACACACACACACACACACACACACACACACACACACACATATATATATATATATATATATATATATATATATATATATATATATATATATATATATATATATATATATATATATATATTAAGAATATATGGTGTGGGAGGTAAGTTAGAAGCAGTGAAAAGTTTTTATCGAGGATGTAAGGCATGTGTACGTGTAGGAAGAGAGGAAAGTGATTGGTTCTCAGTGAATGTAGGTTTGCGGCAGGGGTGCTGGATGTCTCCATGGTTGTTTAATTTGTTTATGGATGGGGTTGTTAGGGAGGTGAATGCAAGAGTTTTGGAAAGAGGGGCAAGTAGGAAGTCTGTTGTGGATAAGAGAGCTTGAGAAGTGAGTCAGTTGTTGTTCGCTGATGATACAGCGCTGGTGGCTGATTCATGTGAGAAACTGCAGAAGCTGGTGACTGAGTTTGGTAAAGTGTGTGAAAGAAGAAAGTTGAGAGTAAATGTGAATAAGAGCAAGGTTATTAGGTACAGTAGGGTTGAGGGACAAGTCAATTGGGAGGTGAGTTTGAATGGAGAAAAACTGGAGAAAGTGAAGTGTTTCAGATATCTGGGAGTGGATTTGGCAGTGGATGGAACCACGGAAGCGGAAATGAATCATATGGTGGGGGGAGGGGGCGAAAGTTCTGGGAGCGTGGAAAAATGTGTAGAAGTCGAGAACGTTATCTTGGAAAGCAAAAATTGGTGTTTGAAGGAATAGTGGTTCCAACAATGTTATATGGTTGCAAGGCGTGGGCTATAGATAGAGTTGTGCGGAGGAGAGTGGATGTGCTGGAAATGAGATGTTTGAGGACAATATGTGGTGTGAGGTGGTTTGATCGAGTAAGTATTGAAAGGGTAAGAGATGTGTAATAATAAAAAGAGTGTGGTTGAGAGAGCAGAAGAGGGTGTTTTGAAATGGTTTGGTCACATGGAGAGAATGAGTGAAAGATTGACCAAGAGGATATATGTGTCAGAGGTGGAGGGAACGAGAAGTGGGAGACCAAATTGGAGGTGGAAAGATGGAGAGAAAAAGATTTTGAGTGATCGGGGCCTGAACATGCAGGAAGGTAAAAGGCGTGCAAGAAATAGAGTGAACTGCAACGATGTGGTATACCGGGGTCGACGTGCTGTCAATGGATTGAACAAGGGCATGTGAAGCGTCTAGGGTAAACCGTGGAAAGTTTTCTGGGGCCTGGATGTGGAAAGGGAGCTGTGGTTTCGGTTCATTATACATGACAGATAGAGACTGAGTGTGAAAGAACGTGGCGTTTGTTGTCTTTTCCTAGCGCTACCTTGCGCACATGCGGGAGGGAGGGGGTTTTCATTTCATGTGTGGTGGGGTGGCGACGGGAATGAATAAGGGTAGACAGTATGAATTATGTACATGTGTATATCTGTATATGTCTGTGTGTGTGTATATACATGTATACGTTGAGATGTATAGGTATGTATATGTGCGTGTGTTGACATGTGTGTATATACATGTGTATGTGGGTGGGTTGGGCCATTCTTTCGTCTGTTTCCTTGCGCTACCTCGCTAACGCGGGAGACAGCGACAAAGTATAATAATTATATATATATATATATATATATATATATATATATATATACATATATATATATATAACTTTATTGTTGATAAAATTTGTAAAATGATAAGTTTATGAACGCTCGTTGTATGTTTTGGATAACCACATGTTTACCAAATGGCGTCCTAGCACTTGGGAACGTATCGTGTTTCATTTTCGCTGTGGACTCATAGGAATATATATATATATATATATATATATATATATATATATATATATATATATATATATATATATATATATATATATCTTTTCCCTGGGGATAGGGGAGAAAGAATACTTCCCACGTATTCCCTGCGTGTCGTAGAAGGCGACTAAAAGGGAAGGGAGCGGGGGGCTGGAAATCCTCCCCTCTCTTATTTTTTTTTTTTTTTTTTTTTCCAAAGGAAGGAACAGAGAAGGGGGCTGGATGAGGATGTTTCCTCAGAGGCCCAGTCCTCTGTTCTTAACGCTACCTCGCTGACGCGGGAAATGGCGAATAGTATGAAATATATATATATATATATATATATATATATATATATATATATATATATATATATATATATATATATATATATATTTCATTTTTTCTTTCACACTATTCGCCATTTCCCGCATTAGCGAGGTAGCGCCAAGAACAGAGGACTGGGCCTTTGAGGGAATATCCTCACCTGGCCCCCTTCTCTGTTCCTTCTTTTGGAAAATTTAAAAAAAATGAGAGGGGAGGATTTCCAGCCCCCCGCTCCCTTCCCTTTTAGTCGCCTTGTACGACACGCAGGGAATACGTGGGAAGTATTCTTTCTCCCCTATCCCCAGGGATAATATATATATTCTCTGGTTATGGGCTATTATAGACTATAGATTAAGCCCTGAAGGTCGACGGATCGACCCTTGGGTATGATGCTCAAGGGTCAGGTCAAATGGCCGGCCATCATACTCAATGGTCGTACTGTCGTGGTCAAGGGTCATACTGACGTGGTCAAGGGTCATAATGACGTTCTCAAGGGTCATATTGTCGTAGTCCAGGGTCGTGCTGTCGTGGTCAAGGGTCATATTGTAGTGGTCAAGGGTCACACCATCGTGATGAAAGAGTTCGCGCACTTGTGATTGGGGTGTCAAGGATATAATGTGTGTAGTCCTTGCTTATCACACGTGTTCCAATCCCTCTCACGACAGATGTTTCATGCCTTTCTGAGAGACGATGTTTTGAACACATGTTTGGAACTGGTCTAGGATATGTGTCTCGCCCAAATGTTCAGACAAACTGTATGTCTGGTACACATGTGCTCTGGGTATATATTCACAGCAGAAGCTGGTGACAGATGTTATCTCTACGAGTCTGTGACAGGTGTTTGGTTCTTGTGTTGGGACGCAGGTGTACTGTAAGACCTACCCGTAGTGGACGTTAGACACATGTGTTCTGGAAGATGTTTATAAAAGGAGCTGGTCATAGATATTTTTCCCAAGCATCTGTGACAGGTGTTTGGATCTTGTGTCTGGAGAGCGGCTGCCCACAGTAACACACAAAGGAAGGCATCAAGACACAAGCGTCAGGTGTCGCTTTGAAGTGTGTGTGTGTGTGTGTGTGTGTGTGTGTGTGTGTGTGTGTGTGTGTGTACTCGGATCACAGACATGATATTTCCCAACCCACGCCACGGTCTCCTGACAACAACATCCCACAATATCTTTCAATATAATCCTGTGATCCCAAATGCATGAGTCACCATCAGTAAACAGTCTTTGAGATATGAGACATCTTGACGGACGGGTACCTTAGTGTCCCTTGTCTTCTGTCAAGGAGGCGAAGAAACGACAGATGAAATATTGCTAAATATATAATATATATATATATATATATATATATATATATATATATATATATATATATATATATATATATTTTTTTTTTTTTTTTTTTCATACTATTCGCCATTTCCCGCATTAGCGAGGTAGCGTTAAGAACAGAGGACTGGGCCTTAGAGTAAATATCCTCACCTTACCCCTTCTCTGTTCCTTCTTTTGGAAAATTAAAATAAAACGAGAGGGAAGGATTTCCAGCCTCCCACTCCCTTCCCTTTTAGTCGCCTTCTACAACACGCAGGGAATACGTGGGAAGTATTCTTTCTCCCCTACCCCCAGGGATAATATATATATATATATATATATATATATATATATATATATATATATATATATATATATATATATATATATTCGATTGAAATAGTGTTGAAACTTATCTAGGGCAAAAAACTAGTCGCTTAGAATAGGGTTATAGATCAGTTGCTTTAAAGAAGGTAGGAGAAAATCAGTCACCTAAAAGATGGTACGAAAATAAATCAGTCAACTAAAATAGGATAAAAATGAATCAGCCATTTAGGATATGGTAGGAACTGGGTGCTTGAAACGCAGAAGTCTTTTGAAATAAGGGTAAGAAAAATCAGTCGCTTGGAATAAGATTGAAAATTAGTGACTTGAAAGCGGAGATCAGGGATGTCTCGAACGGAGTGGATGGTCCGGACTGTTGGTGGCACCTCTCAGAAAAAGGGGAGGTGGGTCTGGAGGCTTGCGATACCCCAAGAAACTGGTATCGTTGTACGAAGCGGTGGCTGGCTGGCTGGCTGGCTTGGTGGCTGTCTGGCTGTGTCCCTGGCTGGCTGGCTAGCTTGCTGTCTGTCTGTCTTTCCGCCTGTATTTCTGGCTGGCTGGCTGGCTGGCTGTCTGTCTCTCTGTCTGTCTGTCTTTCTGGCTGGATGGCTGGCTTGCTGGCTGTGTCTCTGGCTGGCTGGCTGGTTGTCTGTCTGTCTTTCTGGCTGGCTTGCTGGCTGTGTTCCTGGCTGGCTGGCTGGCTGGCTCGCTGTCTGTCTGTCTGTCTGTCTGTCTGTCTGTCTTTCTGGCTGGATGGCTGGCTTGCTGGCTGTGTCTCTGGCTGGTTGGCTGGCTGGCTGGCTGGCTGTCTGTCTGGCTGGAGGTGAATTTTAAAGCCACGAGAATCTCTCTTTATTATTGATTTGGAGGGAAAGACTTTCTTTTGTGAGGAGTTGAAGAATATGGAAAGGTGGTTAGCCTGGAGGGTAGTTTGGGAGTCTGGTGAGGAAGAGTGCGCGAGGAAAAGGAAGAGGAAAAGGAGGAGGGCAACAGGTCCCGCGGGCTCAACCCAGGTGCTCCATTGTCCATGTGTTTATGAAGACGTCATAACGCGCCATTTGCACGGAGCTGCCGCACGCCATCCGTTGCTCCTCCTCCAGGTAAGGTCTGATGTTTTCTCCTCTGAAATTTTCATTTCGCCTTACGTAAGCCCCTCCTTCCTCCCTAGCTCCATGAATATGCCAGGTATTGCCCACATAACTACGGTGAAACTTTAATGTATTTAAACAGGTGTTCCTGCAAGGTGTTTCGTTATAGAGTTTGCTTTCTTTTGGCTTCGTAATAACGAAAGCAAACTCATGAAAAAGGGGGATGGTTCGCGTAGGTCTGTGGCTCATTCCGTCATTATAACTGAATCAAGATTTATCAACAATTAGATATAAAAAAGATATAGTAAAAAAAATTAAGACCATGTAACTAATTCATTATATACTCTGTTATATTAAATTATAGTAATACCCATCACTCTCTTTCCCATATTCTAGTCATGCCAAGAGTATAGGAGAGGAAACCCCTCAGGGATAGCGATGCTGCAGCATTTGAAAATGTCTTTTAAAGATGGAAATGAAGGACTTAATACAGTAAGAAGGATTGCCAGAGAAGCACGGACAGTAATGGACAATATCTACAGAAACAGACGGTATCATTATGAGCTCCGGAGGTCTTGCTTGTTATATACACACACACGAGTCTGACGAAACTGAAAATGCAGCCTAGACAAAGTTGTGAATTCGACGTTCCAGCATAACTGTCATGGTTTATATGTTGAACTTATAGACACACCAGATTATGAATACGAATGTTATTTTGTTTTGTTTTTGTTTTTTTCCAAAAGAAGGGACAGAGAAGGGGGCCAGTTGAGGATATTCCCTCAAAGGTCCAGTCCTCTGTCTTAACGCAACCTCGCTAATGCGGGAGATGGCGGTGTGAAAAAAAAAAAAAAAAAAAAAAAAAAAAAATATATATATATATATATATATATATATATATATATATATATATATATATATATATATATATATATATATACACTTGATCGCTGTTTCCCGTGTAAGCGAGGTATCGCAAGGAAACAGACGAAGAAAGGCCACATCCACTCATTTATTATCTATTTATTATACTTTGTCGCTGTCTCCCGCGTTAGCGCAAGGAAACAGACGAAATAATGGCCCAACCCACCCACATCCACTCATATATATATATATATATATATATATATATATATATATATATATATATATATATATATATATCGAGGATGTAAGGCATGTGTACGTGTAGGAAGAGAGGAAAGTGATTGGTTCTCAGTGAATGTAGGTTTGCGGCAGGGGTGTGTGATGTCTCCATGGTTGTTTAATTTGTTTATGGATGGGGTTGTTAGGGAGGTAAATGCAAGAGTTTTGGAAAGAGGAGCAAGTATGAAGTCTGTTGGGGATGAGAGAGCTTGGGAAGTGAGTCAGTTGTTGTTCGCTGATGATACAGCGCTGGTGGCTGATTCATGTGAGAAACTGCAGAAGCTGGTGACTGAGTTTGGTAAAGTGTGTGGAAGAAGAAAGTTAAGAGTAAATGTGAATAAGAGCAAGGTTATTAGGTACAGTAGGGTTGAGGGTCAAGTCAATTGGGAGGTGAGTTTGAATGGAGAAAAACTGGAGGAAGTGAAGTGTTTTAGATATCTGGGAGTGGATGTGGCAGCGGATGGAACCATGGAAGCGGAAGTGGATCATAGGGTGGGGGAGGGGGCGAAAATTCTGGGGGCCTTGAAGAATGTGTGGAAGTCGAGAACATTATCTCGGAAAGCAAAAATGGGTATGTTTGAAGGAATAGTGGTTCCAACAATGTTGTATGGTTGCGAGGCGTGGGCTATGGATAGAGTTGTGCGCAGGAGGATGGATGTGCTGGAAATGAGATGTTTGAGGACAATGTGTGGTGTGAGGTGGTTTGATCGAGTGAGTAACGTAAGGGTAAGAGAGATGTGTGGAAATAAAAAGAGCGTGGTTGAGAGAGCAGAAGAGGGTGTTTTGAAGTGGTTTGGGCACATGGAGAGAATGAGTGAGGAAAGATTGACCAAGAGGATATATGTGTCGGAGGTGGAGGGAACGAGGAGAAGAGGGAGACCAAATTGGAGGTGGAAAGATGGAGTGAAAAAGATTTTGTGTGATCGGGGCCTGAACATGCAGGAGGGTGAAAGGAGGGCAAGGAATAGAGTGAATTGGAGCGATGTGGTATACCGGGGTTGACGTGCTGTCAGTGGATTGAATCAAGGCATGTGAAGCGTCTGGGGTAAACCATGGAAAGCTGTGTAGGTATGTATATTTGCGTGTGTGGACGTATGTATATACATGTGTATGGGGGGGTTGGGCCATTTCTTTCGTCTGTTTCCTTGCGCTACCTCGCAAACGCGGGAGACAGCGACAAAATATAAAAAAAAAAAAAAAAAAATATATATATATATATATATATATATATATATATATATATATATATATATATATATATATATATATATACCCATGTACAAGTTCATAGTTGCTCGCCTTCATCCATTCCCAACGTCACCCCATCCCACAGCAAACAGCATAAATGCATGAAAGACAAGAAAAAGAAAAAATATACATAAACATTCCCTTATTATCCCCTACACCGGATCGCCGCTCCCTGCGTCACCGAGGTAGCGCCAGGAAAGAAATTCAACAGTCGTAACGTTGTGTTCACAGGGTCATGCCGTCGTGTTCAAGGGTTGTATCGTCGTGTTCAACGGTCGTAACGTTGTGCTCAAAGGGTCGTAACGTCGTGCTTAAAGGGTCGTAACCGTGTTCAAAGGGTCGTAAGGTAGTGCTTAAAGGGTCGTATCGTCGTGTTCAAGGGATAAAGGCGAGAACTTAAGCGGCAGATGGCGGGTGTGTGTGTGTGTGGGGGGGCAGGCGCCCATTAACGTCTCTCGTGGGATAAACAATTACCATATATCAACACTGTAAACCTTCCTGTAAAACAATTTAATCCATCGATTAAATCAACACGCTTCTTCGACCTAAGTCTGGGATTTTCTTCCTTTTTTTTTCACCTAACGTGCTTATGGGGGAGTGTTCCTTTGGCTTTCCTTGCTGAAGGTGTGTAATTAGGTGTAGGTACTTACCTATTTGTACTGTGCGGGGAGAGAGTGCTACAATCGTCGGGAGGCCTATCTCTTGAGCATTCTCTATTATCATGTAATCTTCTAAACTTCTCTATTCTGTTCACATTTACCACATCCTCGTTCACTTAATTCCATTCATCCACCACTATTACATTCTAACACTAATGAAACTACTTCTGACATAGTTTTCAACAAGTTTCTTCTTTGATTTCATGTTATGTATGTGAGTGTGTGTGTGTGTGTGTGTGTGTGTGTGTGTGTGTGTGTGTGTGTGTGTGTGTGTGTGTGTGTGTGTGTGTGTGTGGGTCATTACCTATCTGAAGTGCACGAGAGAGGAATGATAACACTTGTAGAGTCACAGTATCTTAAACAATTTCGAACATCGGTCAACTTTTCAGACTTCTCTATACTGCCAGTGTTGACCATCACGTTGAAGGTATTTATGTTCCAAACTTCATCTTCTTTCAACTGAATCAATACTTCCTTATATCCCTTTATTCTTAGCATTCTTCTGTCTCAGCTTGGTCCACACTCTGGTAACTCTCTCTCTACATCGTACGATGAAATAATCGATCCTGACGCCATTAACTCATTTAAAACGTTGAGGGCTGTGATCAAGTCACCCCTACTTCTTCTCTTCTCCTACATGGGAAAAATCAACCGTTTCCAGCTTCTCTTTGTTGCCTGGCTAACTTAAATCCTTATCTCATCTTTGTTGCTCTTCTTTGTAGTTAGCCGTTACACCACATAGGTCCATGTTAGTAAGCTGACAGTTCTTCTTCACAACCTTCCAGATCTGCAACTCCCAGGTCTCTCTCAGACTTAGATCCCTGAAGATTATTCCTGGCTAGATAGTAATCATATCTAAGCCTTCCGTCATCGTGTCCCACTTTCATGACCTTTCATCACCCTGGGTGGAATTTCATCTACAACTTATCGAACAAGCTTTGGGGTTTATCCAGGTCTCATTATACCCTGGTGTCATCCTCATCATACTATATTTCTCTGCATCTTCCACAAACAAGTCCTTTCTAGTATGTCATTTCCATGGATCAAAAACATCAGTGGTCCCTAAATTATGCCCTAGTGACCCCCCCCCCTCCCCTCAAAAATAGTGATGCCCTTTCGTTAAGGTAATCTCCTATCTAGTGAGGAAGTCTTTCTTAGTCCTGCTAGAAGATCCAGCAACTTTACCATCTTCTAATGCATTAGTGTCAAAGGCTTTCTGGCAGTCCAGTCACACACTTTCTAGCCGTCCATGTGTTGGATCAAAACTGGAGCTTACTAATGACTTTATGGAAAAGTTCTTCAGTTTCGCTTGCCTTCTTCATAACATTCTTTTTTAGGGGTTCTCTGTTCCCCCCTTCTTTTTTTTTCATCTTGCAGTACATATCTTTCAAAAGATGGCTAGCTACTGTTAACGTCTACATTTCCTCCATATTACATCTTAAGATTATTTTGTATCTTGGCATCTTTTCTTGAATCATATACGTCTTTCCAATTTCTTCTCCGGTAGCAGCCAAACCAAAGAGATGGGCGCGGCGACTCTGTGTTCCTAAACTGTCAGTATGCTTTTGACACTGCATCCTATACGAGGTAGATGGAGAAGTTAAAACTACAGGCAGGAATAAGGGCCATCTCCTTCGCTAGAGTGAAGATTTCCTTTGTGGAAGGAGAGACACGATGCGGGTATGAGGCACATTCTCAGAGGGAGGGGCTGAGGTAACAAGTGGTGTGCCCCAGGGGTCGGTCTTGGGGCCCTGTCGCTATCTTTGGTGAGTGTGAAGCTTGCTAGAAAGACGAGACTCGCACCTGTACACGTTTTGCAGATGACAAGGTCATGAGCAAATTAAGGAATGAATATCATTGCATCGGCTTACAGAGGACAAAGACCATTTTGATGAATGGATGAGTAAATTTAATCCAAGCAAAGTAATGGACAGTGAAAGAAAACCCCAGTATGAAAGCTGCTTGATGGGAAATAAGCTACAGGAATCGATATGTTAGAAAGATCTCTGAGTCAATATTGTAATGTTCTCGACTTCCAAACATTCTTCAAGGCTCCCAGGATTTTCGCCCCCTCCCCCACCCTATGATTCACTCCCGCTTCCATGGTTCCATCCGCTGCCAGATCCACTCCCAGATATCTAAAACACTTTACTTCCTCCAGTTTTTCTCCATTCAAACTTACGTCCCTAATCTGCCTAACATGTTGTCATTGCTTTACATTAGAAATGTGAAGGAAGTAAACTATCTCCTGGCAAATATCAAATTCGCCTTCAAGTACATGAATTACGGAATGTTTGCTGAGCTATTCATAACATAGACCAATATGAGATGATGCCCCTCAGGTCTGGTCACCCTTGCATAAAGAAACACAAACATATGATTGGGGAGGTTTAGATCTGAGCAACGAAGGGGATACCGGAATCAAGATGTGTAAGCTACACCGCTGTCAACCATGGAGGAGAGAAGAGAGAAGAGTGACCTGATAAACAGCCTTGAAGCTCCTGCATCAACTGGATGATGTTGACAGTCCACACTACTACTCGAGGTGCAGTGCCAGGAGCTACTGGAGGCCCATGACCTGGAGCTGAGAAAGAGGATGGTGAAGAACGATGGGAGGAACTACAGGTTTAGTGTAGGCGAGGTAGTGGATGGTGGGAGCGATCTAAGTGGCGACACGACGAACGTCGTCAACTTATAAAGATTCAAAAGACATGAGACACACACACACACACACACACACACACACACACAGAAACACACAAACACACACACACACACACACACACACACACACACACGTGCTTCCGTGGCTCAATGGTTCGTGACCCTGACCATGATTCACGTATGGGCCCACCCGAGTACGTATCAGGGCGTTGCAGTCGGCCCACACCCAACCCAGCTGTTCAGTCTGCCATTGGGCTGGTCGATAAATGCGTTCCTGGCTTGGGTTGGTTCGTGTGTGTGTGTGTGTGTGTGTGTGGACTCAAGATGAGAGACGTGGTACATATATACAAGGTTAAGCTTAAGAATGGGGCAACACAAGCGTAAAACTCTCCCAGCAACACAACAAAAAGTAATCACACAGTAAAACAAACACAGAATAATGTAAATACAAAAGACACTAACTCACAAACATCAGGTCCCATGAATGGTAACAGTGAATGCAATTATTTCAATCTTGTACTCATGAATATGTTCATTTAATTTGGCGTTGGAAACAGATTTTTCGCTTTGCAAAGTGTAACGATTCACACGCTCTTTCGATCTCGTGTAAATAATGTATGTATTAAACAACTGTGGCTCTTTGTTTGCCAACGATTACCTGGTTCTAAACAAGAAAAGACTCAGAATTCACCTCATATATATATATATATATATATATATATATATATATATATATATATATATATATATATATATATATATATATATACATATATATACACACACACACACACACACACACACACACACACAACCACAGTACCGCAGACACGCCGCTGAGGACAATTCCCGAATACTTAGCATTGTGAAGATAGTCCCGAATATTTGGCACATTGGATGTATTCGTGAATACCTAGCGCTACCAGCTAGGTATTCACCCTCACATACCTACTATCGCTATCATCACAAGCAGCTTCGAAGGGGCCCAGTGGCCTGCTGTTGTCTGAATTCTTTTGCATACCTACGTCATGCTTGATGTCTGTAGCATAAGTGAGAGGGTATCTGAAGATCCGAAGAGGTTGGTTACATAGATCTTATGGATAGCTGTAGTGGTGATAAGAGATTGATAAAAATGGTCTACAGATAAAAAAAAGATAATCAGATATTGACTTGAAATAGATCATATTAATCTAGGAAGTCATCTGTAGGTTAAGTCAGGGCGAGGTTACTCGTAATGTCTTAGGAATTAGGTCAATTGGAAGTCAATTTGACCCCGGGTGACCTGAGCAATGAAGTCCGACCACAGAATATTTGAACACAAAAACCTTGACCTTAAAAAAAAAAGAAAATATCCCCATTTCCGGGAGTCTTAACACCTGATATCATAGAATTAACAACACCCCGAACGAATGCTACAACCAATCAGTTATTAGTGGAATTAACAATACCAGGATATGAAGGCCTCAGCACAGATCACAAGCACAAGACATAGGACACACACACACACACACACACACACACACACACAACACACACACACACACACACACACACTCTAAGGAAAACGGAGGAATTATACTCGGTGTCAAATATAATCTGATTATATAACCAAAATCAATATAAAACTCAATATAAAACTCCATACAATACATTGTGTACCTAATGAAATATGATAAACAAAATCATCTATGTAGTAGTAGTAGTATACGAATGCATGAAACTGTATCGAAAACGATGACACTTAATAGGAAGAAATGATGTCTCCAGTTATAATCAAAGACGCAATATTCACAGAAGACCTTTTTTTAACAACCCCAGCATTGATTGGAGGTGCTCATCGGAAAGCCACGAGGGGAAACAGATTCACCGACTTAAACGATGATCATTGCCTTTGGAATCAAATGATCAGAGACCCCAACAGACGGTAAGAACATACCACACTTCCTGTTATCACACAAACAGAGACATATTATCATACCACACTTCCTGTTATCACACAAAGAGAGACATATTATAGCTGGAGAGAGGTCGGTTAAGAGCTAAGAAGTAGTAACAGTGACCAGATAATACCATTTGATAAAAAAATATAACCACCACCTCACACGCACTACAACCATCATCCAAAAAAAAAACTACAACCTCTACTTCCCTCTACAAAACACCAGACCACCATAATACCAACAGAAAAAAAAAAGAGGGTTAATAATAGATCCAGGACGATACGAAATGTCACCATCGCGTGAGTGTTTACGCTCAGTCTACGTTCACCCTTCCTTAAGTGCATGACGGTGATAAAGATATGACCTGTGACCTGAGCTGTGAGGGTCGAGATCGTACGTCACATTATCATGGTCCAAAAGATAGTCCCGTCGCGCTCATCGGAAGTGTTTACGTGAGTGTTTTCGCTCAGTCTACGTTCACCCTTCCTTAAGGCATGACGGTGATATAGATATGACCGGTGACATGAGCTGTGAGGGTCGAGATCATAGGTCACACTATCATGGTCCAAAAGATAGTCCCGTCGTGCTCAAGGGGCGTATCGTGGCGACTCAAAAGAGATGTAATATCGTACTTATGTGTCGTGCCGTTGTACTTACACGACCAACAGATTCTCATCACTGTTGGAATGGCTTACGTCTGTCTGTGACCCTCGGTGTCATGAGGTGGTTGCACTATGGCTCTTTGGGTTTCATCCTTCGTCCTGATTCCATGGTTCACTGGTTCGTTCCCTTATGAGACTGTCACACAATAATGGAAAAAGCAGAGGACTGAGGTTAGCATGAATATCCATTTAAATCTAGTATGGTGTCATGAACAGTAGTATTAAGGTACGCAGTAGTTGTAAACATAAGGCCAACAGCCAATATATTTAGTCTCAACTCTTATGTTCAAGCTTCTCGTCCAGTCAACGTTTGTGACAAATCATTTAGCTTTTAACTATCTTCTCAACTATGCAGCCAGCTAACTGATGAATTACTCAAAAACTATACTGTTCGTTCAGTTCCCTCATGGCTCACAGGAATGTAATACCCACGTACCTCTTTTTTAAGTGTGTAACCAGTTGCTAACAGAGGGATCGTTCTCCACCTCTTCTCTATTATACCATAACACAGCACAAATGACAGACTTCCAGCTGCTGTTTTATGCAGCAAATTACCTGGCCCTAGACAACGACTCTTCATTATCGTTACGCGAACAGCAAATCTGTTCCTGTAAGATTAAGAGATCTTATATTTACACAACAACCCAGTGGAAGAATTCCAAACCTGTTGACCTTTTAAACCACAACACGCCAGATATCATTATCCCTGAGACGGTGACTCCATGTGTCTTTCCAGCATCCTGGCAGAAGGACGAGTAGATCCATAATGTAAAACAGAGAGCATCAAATTTTCATGTGTTCAGGTGAGGGTTCTCACCGCAGAGGTAATCCCAGCCAGGTTTTGTACAAGGTGATGTAAAGCTATGCAACCAGAGTGTTTTACCATCATTTCGGAATTAAACCAACGGATTTATTAGATACTGCCCGATCACTTGTCTCAATGATGGGATAATACCAGGAGGACTTAATGGAAAGGGATTATACATCCCCAAAAAATAAAAACAAAATTCCTTAATATTTTGCTAAAGTGATTTTACCAAAGATTATGCCGAAGCGAAATGGATTCTATTCTTTTTTTTGGAGGATATTTGATAACCTGAAATGACTGTCGAGTTTATGACCTACCTACACAGTTTACTCTGTATTGACATTTACGAGTATATAAGTAATTGTGAGTGTGTGTATATGTTTTTTCGTGTGTATTTGGAACACGTGTCCTAAAAGGTTGTATTCATGCCCCCCCACAACACCCTTTCCTCCCTACACACACACAAACTTGAAATCATGTGATGAGGTTGTAAGAGTTATACAAATAGCTGTATATACTATAGAGGTCTGGTTTGCTCTTTAGAAATTCTTCCAAAGCCTCAATAGAACATGGACTGCAGGATCCAAAAGCATCGCTTCAACTCCCAAAGTTTTCCCCCAGACCACAACTTGGAGATAGGAGCATCGTATGTAACTAACAACTAAGGTACAACATAGGTTATACCAACAATAACTCTAACTTCATAATGCCGTATATTCATGCCATATAACCTTACAGTCCTTCAATACGTTTTCTTCATCTTATTATCTGATGGACGAAGTAGACACAGCCTTCCACACCAATCCTTTCACCTCCTCTATATACCGGCCTGACGTGGCTATTGGTAAGGTACAAGTGCATGTCTACCTCACCCTCCTGGAACACTGGACGCTTCTACTGCCGGCCATCAACACTGAGTCACACGGTATCACATCCTGACATGTGTGTCCTCAGGTCTTCAACAAGTTCGATCAATCAATTGGTCCAATTCTGTCTCCGTCACTGTTTCTTAACCAAGGGGAACTGCCAGCATCGTTCAAGGATCCCGTGGAAAGTTATAATGATAATCAAAAGAGAAGCAGTAAATAAATAGATCAATAAATGAATAAAATAGAACTACCGGATTCCTATTATCTCACGATATTGACACACACAGCTCAACTTGACCTTGGCTAAACGTTGGCAAGAATTTTTCAGTATTTTTCATCACTTTCCGCTAAGAAAAAAAAAACTGAAAACGAATGGATGGAGAAGATCGAGGTTAAAGAAAATACTACATGTATATAGGATTCTCTCCTCTAAGAAAAGGTTGGAAAATACTGGTCTAGAGTGACTTATCTCCACCTCGTACGTTCATCATGTGTTCTTGACCATCTCCTCATCTGCCATGCGTACTACCTGGTCGTAGCCACATCTTCAGAGTTGGCTATCATGACTATACCTCTCTCAAGCTTATGTCACACCTCTTTTGTCTTCCTCATACCGTCACTTTGTATCCAATACTCTACCTATTACTGTACCACAAATGTTATCTATCTATAACCTCCCTTTTCTCATAAGTGTCTCATGATTTTTTCAAAATCTGTGAGTGCATAGATTCCATAAAACATCGTCTATGAAGAGGATTGTCATTAGTAAATCATGGAAATGCCCATCTATCATTCAAAGAGAATTAGATTAATCTTCAAAGTATTTCATCGGAACAAAAATGTTAATGAAGACTTATCATATGAGAGATCTCATCATCATATATTGATGATGTCATTTGGTCTTGTGTGTCATAACATAAGCCTTATAACCTTCTTCTATCTCCATCACAAGTATGGCAACCTTCACATTCACAAGTCAGTCTGGGGAAGAGAAAATGATGCAAACACGACAACGAGACGCTTATACTACTATACACGAGATGAGACGAGACGAGACAAGACGGGAAGAGAGACTAGACAAGAGACGAGACAAGACGAGACAAGAGACGAGACAGACTCTAGCATGGAACTGGAATAAAGAATGTTTCTAATTTTCCAGTTGTTGGTTCTGTTCACTGGTCTTGGTATGTATGTATGTGTGTGTGTGTGTGTATGTATGTATGTATGTATGTATATTACATACATTACTGGCAAAAACTTCGTTGTCATTGGTCGTTGCTATACCTTCGCAGGAGCTGCCGCACGCTGATTGGCTGAGGTACAGGAACTCGAACTATCCCGACGGAATGATAAATGATCGGGTAATTACCTGCTGAGCGCAATTACAATAATGTGCTCATGACGAGTGTCATGTGATTATTTCACGTGGCGCTAATTTACTTCCATTTGTACCTTAAGACGAGAGAAAACGCTTGAGAATGTATTACAAACTTATTTTTTGACTCGGACGAAATTGCTTTTGAATATGTCGACATCCAGGAGGGAAGGTATAGGATCAGGAGTTATATATAGAGGTTTACATCCTTTATGAAGGAGGACCAGAGTTCGATCCCCTTACTGCTCTGGCCTTAAATTACCTTTAACAAAGGTTTTAAAAAAAGAAAGAATCCCCAATCTCTATCTATTTACGGAATACCTCTCAAACTTCTTTACTGTTACGTTCTAGCTCAGCATCAAAGATTCAGACAAAGAAGAGAGACGCCAAGTGTGTTTTACGGCGCTAGGCGACGCGTCGCGTAGGGGAGTTACGTCACCTTTGATGTGTATAAAATGTGCCAGAGTCGTCTGAGAAGACTGTACTGAAAGGCAGGACTTAATACCTAATTCTAGTTTAAAAAACTGCTCTACCTGCTTGAAATGAACTTACACACACACACACACACACACACGAGTAACATGTACTCATGAGCGTGTGTACGCATGTGCATAAAACACATTATGAACATTTTCTTAACCTAAAGATAGATATTGATTTCTTCTCATGAATCTTGGTCTCTGAGAGACAGTGAAGGTGAGTGAGGCTTGTATACAGACACATGGCTTGTTCTGCTCATGTCGTCATCACCGGGAGAATATGAACTGAAGCTTTTACCCCTCTCTTACGGACAACCATTCACCTGAAGCCATTGCTATAGTCCCTCAAGGAAATTAGTTCCCCAATATCTATTTCCTCAACACATTTTCCCACCTCCTGAAGCGTATGTATCTCTCTCTCTCAGCGACGATCACAACACTGGGAACACTGCAGAACCAACTCAGATCCCCCAGGCTTTTATGTTCCCAGCGTAAAGGTTTAGTTAGTGGGACAACGACGACGGTCCTGAGAAATTAAGACTGACACCTGTGATAACAGGGACTACAGCTGAGCTTCCAGTGGACGCTGTTCAAGGGGGAGCTAAACCAATTACCAGTGGGGGTAACGCTTCCAGTTCTGGGCTGGGGAGAGGGAGGCTTCCACCAGGTCCTGGTCTGGGGAGAGGGAGGCATCCACCAGGCCTGGTCTGGGGAGAGGGAGGCATCCACTAGGCCTGGTCTGGGGAGAGGGAGGCATCCACCAGGTCCTGGTCTGGGGAGAGAGGGAGGCATCCACCAGGCCTGGTCTGGGGAGAGAGGGAAGCATCCACCAGGCCTGGTCTGGGGAGAGGGAGGCATCCACTACGCCTGGCCTGGGGAGAGGGAGGCATCCACCAGGCCTGGTCTGGGGAGAGAGGGAGGCATCCACCAGGCCTGGTCTGGGGAGAGGGAGGCATCCACCAGGCCTGGTCTGGGGAGAGAGGGAGGCATCCACCAGGCCTGGTCTGGGGAGAGGGAGGCTTCCACCAGACCTGGCGTGGGGAGAGAGGGAAGCATCCACCAGGCCTGGTCTGGGGAGAGGGAGGCATCCACCAGGCCTGGTCTGTGGAGAGGGAGGCATCCACCAGGCCTGGTCTGGGGAGAGGGAGGCATCCACCAGGCCTGGTCTGTGGAGAGGGAGGCATCCACCAGGCCTGGTCTGGGGAGAGGGAGGCATCCACCAGGTCCTGGTCTGGGGAGAGGGAGGCATCCACCAGGCCTGGTCTGGGGAGAGGGAGGCATCCACCAGGTCCTGGTCTGGGGAGAGGGAGGCATCCACCAGGTCCTGGTCTGGGGAGAGTGGGGGTCAAATTTTGCAGTGGATGGTGCAGGTGCGCGTCTTGTCCAACATTAGTCTCTGTTAAGCAAACATGGAGGGTGATATCACAACATGCTCTCCTCAACGACTTGAGTTACGAGATGGTTAATGTGATGCGACTGCTTGATGTATTTTCTAACTCTGCGTCATGGACGGTGTCCGTATGTCTTCACACATTATAATAAGGTTAAATCTAACTCAAGCCTCCATTTTCATTCACTGAATCACCATTATTCTCGTTCATTTTCTAATTGCTCTGTTGCCTAATTCTGTTTCGCTCATTACTAAACACTGACTGGCTCCTGTGCTTAAATATGACTAATCATTAGTATCAAATTTCAATCAATCTATCATCCATCTTCGTGATATCTTGCTGCAAGGTGTCCTGTTGCAGGTCAATGTGTCTATCCATCAACAAACCATCACCAAGGCAGTAGCCCAGAGGTAATGAGCACCAGTGTTTTGTAGAACAAAGTAATCAACTTCAAATCGGCAGAAGAGCAGTTCTAACTTCACTACTCAAATGGGACACGTCGGTACGGCCATAGGTATGATACCCTGGCCTTGGTGCAGGCACGTCGAGGTTAGGTTAAAAGGGTCAAAGGATTCATACTAAAGGGACGACCCGTCGTGCTCAAGGGCCTTATCTTCTAACTCAAGGGTTGTTCCGTCGCGTTCAAGGGTCGTACGTTTGTACTAAAGGGTCTTGCCGTCTTACCCAAGGGTCGAACCGTCATTCTTAAGGTATTCAGCCCCACACACACACACACACACACATCCCTGGGGGACCAGGTGTAGCCGGAGTCAAACAAAATACCAGCAGAGTGCTCCTTACTATAGCAGGCACAGGTGTAGCCAGACACGTCACACCCGTCCCGGACACACCCATCTGACCCTTCTCTACAGAAGGGCAGCGTCAGCCACGGTAGTACTAGCTGTGGTGAGTGGTGTCCAGAAGAGTTCATTCTCACTGACCATTTCAGAGACGGAACTTCAGAAGTTTCATTAAGTCTTCCTACAACCCGATCTACCGATATACTGATATACTTTACACAATGAGTATAATGCAATTAGGTGTGTAGGCATATATGGATGGTTACAAGTGTTCCTATTTACACTTGAGTGTGAATAAGTGTTCTTGAATACGTGCCTATGAAGAGGTACTATCTTTGTGTATATTTAGAGTGTCAACGTATATCCTAAAGAAATAAAGTACCTGCACAAACGCACCCACTGTAGAGAACCATCGAAATATGGCATCCATAAAGAGTGAAAAGTGCGTGCTATAGACACAGAAACCATGACAATATTTCCCTTGCCTCAGACAACAGGAATCGCTACAAAATATTTTCAAAGACTCGAATATGTGTATATATATATATATATATATATATATATATATATATATATATATATATATATATATATATATACATACATATATATATGGCTCACTTCAGCTCACGTGCCTCCATTAGGTACCATGCCCACTCCCAGTTATCTAAAACAAACCACTTATCTCAAGTTTTCTCCCTTCAAACTCACACTCCAAATAACCTGTCTCTCTCAATTTCTAAACATTATAACCTTGCTTTCATACACACTTACTTTCAGATCTCTCTTCTCACACAGTCTTCGAACCTAAGAAACCAACTTCTACAGTTTCTCATTGGATTCTGCCACCAGCACCATATCCTCAACTTTCTCCTCTCACACACTCTCCCAGACACATAAACCCCTTCTATATTTTCTCACTCGAATCTGCCACCAGCGCCATGTCATTAGCAAACAATTACAGACTCATCACCCAATCCCCGTACAACCCCAACCCCCCATCTCCCGACTGTATCACAGTCTTTACATCGGGACTGAACAGAGACCTGATTTGTCCTTGAACAATGACATTTCGCGTTTTGGATTTAATGGGATGGCCTTAAGGGTCGTACTTATCGTCGCCCTTAAGGGTCATACGTACACCATTAAGACTCGTGCGATCACCCGTCAAGGGTCGTACCGTCGTGATAAGTTGATAAATTCGATTCCTAAACGTAAACTCTCTTCAGATCCAGGCTTTTAAAAATCACCTGCTCAAACACTGAACTAAACAGACGGAAAGTAAAAAAAAAAAAAAGATCTGGGAACGAAAGTGATTAGATTAGGTATAAGAATATAAACCAGGTATACAAATGTAAACCATCTTAAGTACGCGTCGTCAGGGTGGGAGTAAAATTCTCAGAGGCAGTACCAGACGAAACACTTACTGTTAAAGGGACATAAAGAGAACAAAGGGTTGGTCATGGGTGATGGACACGTCAATGAACGAGACGAATCTAAAATTTATGGTCACCCTATATCCCCAATTAAGAGGTGACGTAATGGCTTCACATATTCCTAGAGGCAATTGAAACCTTATATACTCTTGTTACTTTTCATTTGATTACATGTTTCCTTAGTTGATGTGTCCTCTCATCCTTTAAGCTTAAGCACGACGGTACGACCCTTGAACACAGCAGTACGACCCGAGAGCAAGACGGTACGATTCTTGGGTATGATGGAACTAACCTTTGATCTGAGTCTAGTTATACCCCAGGGTCGTTCTGTAGTGCTCACACGGTTAACACAGTATAACTAGCTTGAATTCTAACTCTATTTCAGACTAGCTATACCATGATTTCTTTTTCCTAAATATAAACAGCTTTATATTGTCTTATTATCTCCCAGAAAGAAAAGAGGAAGAAGAAATAATGATAATAATAATAATAATAATAATAATAATAAGAAGAAGAAGAAGAAGAAGAAGAAATATAATGATAATAATAATAAGAAGAAGAAGAAGAAGAAGAAAAAGAAGAAGAAGAAGAAGAAGAAGAAGAAGAAGAATTATACTAATAATAATCATAATAATAATAATAATAATAATAATAATAATAATAATAATGATGATGATGATGATGATGATGATGATGATAAGAAGAAGAAGAAGAAGAAGAAGAAGAAGAAGAAGAAGAAGAAGAAGAAAAGGAAGCAGAGGCGGAAGAGGAAGAGGAGGAGTCTGCACGTCAGAAGTCTGCCAACTTCTGATGATGATGTTGATGATGATATTGTGTTTCGCGCCACAGAGAAAGAATTCACGGAGCAAGTGTTTGTGAGAGCGGCGTTGAGGAATGGCTTGTCAGGCAGTAGAGCACAGCCACTATTGTACCGTCCAGGTGCATCCCAGTATTACCACACCGTCTCCTGCACTTTGTTTCTCCACAGTTTATCCCCAAGTTGTAAAATTCTATTTCTTTTACCGCTCCAGTATCAGACACTTTAGAAAATAAGAACGCCCCTCAAATCCACAAGGAGAGAAGGCGTGCGAGGCTGCATCAGACACTGTAGAAAAACAAGAACCCCTTAAAAAATCACAGCGTACCAAAAGTGTGAGACTGCATCAGATCCTGTAGACAACTAAGCCCTCAAAACCACAGAGTAGCAGGAGTGAGAGAGTTCCTCAAGCACTGTGGAAAATAGATCCCTCAAAATCACAAGTTATGGATGTGCAAGACAACATCAAACACTAGAAAATATAGAAACCCCTTAAAACCACATCACAGAAGCGGCAACTGGTACGACCGACATCAAATCGAATTCCTCACCTACATACACAAGCTGGGCGTATTCCAGCCTTGATCCCTACAAAATAAAAGGACGTTTAAGCTTTGGAGGAACAAGCTGGAAGAGAAGTCATTCATCCACTGAGAGAAGGGGATAGAGTGAGAATGACCCTGAGGGAGGGGGTGAGAGGGGGGAGGACCTAGCTTGTGGGAAGGGCTTGTTGCGTGAGGAAGATGGGGTGGATAGATGGGGAAAGGACCAAGGGGTCGATTAGTGGGTTGGGATGAGGGACAGGTTTACTGCAAGAGAGGATGTAGTCAAGGTGTGATTACAGAGCGAAACAAGAGGAGGACAATGTCAGGTTGATGCCGAAGGGCCAGAAAAGCATGAGGCTGTGGCGTAGCTGTGAGTAGATAGCGAAGGGAGGAGAGAACCCCTTCAAGTAACAAAGGAACACCCTGACATTATAATGAAGGGGTAAACAGGTGGCGAGGAAGAGAGGAGAATGATGTCAGATAGAAAAAGAATGGCGAGAATGAGGTTATACAGAAGGGGTGAATAGGTAATGAACGAAGGCAGACCTGCTCCATCCGTCACACTTCAAGAAAAAACAAATACCCGTTTTATCCTCTCTCTCTCTCTCTCTCTCTCTCTCTCTCTCTCTCTCTCTCTCTCTCTCTCTTCTTCCTCAGCCAGCAAGGGCATTGTGGACCATCAAATCCCCTGCCACGCCTTCCTCTCTCTCTCTCTCTCTCTCTCTCTCTCTCTCTCTCTCTCTCTCTCTCTGAATATAAACGGCATAAGAGCAGAGGGCACAGATGGAATTGTATGAAGAACAATTTGAACAAAGTCCTTTTAAGGGGATGTCCTTACTAAACGTCCAAGTTCTTTTGTGATGGCGAAGACTGAGAGAGAGAGAGAGAGAGAGAGAGAGAGAGAGAGAGAGAGAGAGAGAGAGAGAGAGAGAGGTACATAAACACGAGTTACAGCACAATGATGTATTGTTTAAGTACAGAGGTGATGATGAAATGGTATATGTAGTAAGGGATGATGATAAGGGGAGGTCAGGTGAGGAAAGCGTGGCAGGGGATTTGATGGTCCACAATGCCCTTGCTGGCTGAGGAAGAAGTCCCAGTGAGTATCAGATCATATGGCCAAGACTACTCAGGCACCAACGGCGCCCTTGCGGTCTAAACCAAGGTAACAGCTTCAATGATTGCCTTCAGTGATGCCCGGGTGAGGCAATTGGACTGGCCACATCGACAGCGTTCGATTGGAAGGGTATGACCGATAAAGCTCATTGACAATAATCCCCTTGGAAATTAGAGGAAGGCGGTCAGGTGAAGTCACAAGTCGTTATTGGCTGTTGTACTAGTATATCCCAGGTGGGAATACATGATTCCATCACCCAGCAGCTGAGAACTGTTATGTCGTGGCTAATGACGCTTCAAAGTCAACGAGCGATCAGCAAATCATCACAGACTTCCTCCATAGGTCCAACATGGATGGACAGATGTAGAAAGTGATACAAATGTGAAAGATCTAAATGTCATCATAAAGGAGAAGCTTGAAGTCAAGGAACACATTGCTAAGATAGCCACTATTAGGCACAAAATAATGAGTGGTATGATAATGAGAACTTTCACGTGGAAACAGAAAGCTAATGAAGAATTCTAATGTATATATAAGAAGCAAAACTGAATTCTGCTTCGTATAATGGTCGTAAGTCAACCAAAGCGAAATAAACAAGTAAAAGAGTATTTAGAAACCTTCCAAAAACAAGATTAGGGGATCAGAACAGAAGAATTATCATGAGAAGTTTAAAGAACTTATATTCTTAATCTCAGAAAGACGACTCATAATAATGTACGCTTCGCAAAAACATTGATGACTTCAAGAGTAATTTACTGAGTCTGAAAATATCTTAATAAGGAAGAAAAAGTGTTATCAACCTACAATAATACTTAATCATATTGAATAATACCAAAAACTTATCAAGGAAAAATATATAAGAATCCAGCTGAAAAGTTGGACAGAATATTCACGCTACTACCGCAAGAACTACGAAAAGTACATTGAACAACAGGAGAAACATTCAAAAGAAAACTTGATTCAAGGCTCAAGTCAGTTCCAGTGGAACTGACAAATGCGAAGTGTGCGAACCGGCAGAGAGAAACAAACACACGGGCAAACGTTTTCCTCGAACTGGGCGAAGTATATTTTCTCAAGATGATTGATAGCATAAGCAATGACCTGGCAACTTACAGTAGGTGAAATGAATATCACAGATACGTTTAAAGAAGAGACTTGATAAGAATTTCGCTTCAAGTCCATGATTTGATATCATTTGTGCTTCTTAAGTCACATTTACGATTTGCAGGTAATTCTCTCTGAATCATCTGTGTTTCCTACTTTTACCTTACTAATCTTGTTTCCTACTTTTACCTCACTAATCTGTATGTTTCTGACATCTTCCACTATCACATACAGCCTCGAAAGGGCCCCACAGGTTTCTTGCTGCGTGAATTCCATTCTATGATTCATCAGACAACGTGCGGTGAACGCTACGCGCTAGGCCTGTCCTTTTGGCCAAATCTCGCCGAAGGTACTACCACGATCTCGAGACCGAAGTATGTCCACTACATCGAGGGAATATTTTGGTTAGCTAAACGGCGGAAGGATCTCTCTGCCCAGGCCCAAGAGACATTACTATCTACTCTACCTTATACATAAAGCACGTATCATATGTCCCACCCCCACATCTAAAGCTAGAAGTACATCTCCTCCTCCAGACCTAAAGCCAGCAGTACATCTCCTCCTCCAGACCTAAAGCCAGCAGTACACCTCCTCCACCAGACCTAAAGCCAGCAGTACATCTCCTCCACCAGACCTAAAGCCAGCAGTACATCTCCTCCACCAGACCTAAAGCCAGCAGTACATCTCCTCCACCAGACCTAAAGCCAGCTGTACATCTCCTCCTCCAGACCTAAAGCCAGCAGCACATCTCCTCCTCCAGACCTAAAGCCAGCTGTACATCTCCTCCACCAGACCTAAAGCCAGCTGTACATCTCCTCCTCCAGACCTAAAGCCAGCAGCACATCTCCTCCTCCAGACCTAAAGCCAGCTGTACATCTACTCCACCAGACCTAAAGCCAGCAGTACATCTCCTCCACCAGACCTAAAGCCAGCAGTACATCTCCTCCACCAGACCTAAAGCCAGCAGTACACCTCCTCCACCAGACCTAAAGCCAGCAGTACATCTCCTCCACCAGACCTAAAGCCAGCAGTACATCTCCTCCACCAGACCTAAAGCCAGCAGTACATCTCCTCCACCAGACCTAAAGCCAGCAGTACATCTCCTCCACCAGACCTAAAGCCAGCTGTACATCTCCTCCTCCAGACCTAAAGCCAGCAGCACATCTCCTCCTCCAGACCTAAAGCCAGCTGTACATCTCCTCCACCAGACCTAAAGCCAGCTGTACATCTCCTCCTCCAGACCTAAAGCCAGCAGCACATCTCCTCCTCCAGACCTAAAGCCAGCTGTACATCTCCTCCACCAGACCTAAAGCCAGCTGTACATCTCCTCCACCAGACCTAAAGCCAGCAGTACATCTCCTCCACCAGACCTAAAGCCAGCAGTACATCTCCTCCACCAGACCTAAAGCCAGCAGTACACCTCCTCCACCAGACCTAAAGCCAGCAGTACATCTACTCCACCAGACCTAAAGCCAGCAGTACATCTCCTCCACCAGACCTAAAGCCAGCAGTACATCTCCTCCACCAGACCTAAAGCCAGCAGTACATCTCCTCCACCAGACCTAAAGCCAGCAGTACATCTCCTCCACCAGACCTAAAGCCAGCTGTACATCTCCTCCTCCAAACCTAAACATCAGAACACTCCTCTCTCCCCTGAGGGAGGGAAAAGTAACAAAAAACGTGAGCGAAAGTTCCCTCAGCAGTAGAGTTAATAGAACACTGAACCAAACTACCATTAGATACTGTCAGGGAAGAAGCTATTAATACTTTTTAAACACGGCTGGACAGATACTTTAATGATATTAATTAATCAGAAAACAAACCTGTTTAAGAGGGATAATATAACATGCACGTTCTTTTTTTTTTATCTTTTGCTTTACAGAACAGCAGTTAAAAGTCATTCTTTAACCCTGGAATAACCTGCGGCTTAAATTAGATCCAAATGGGTTTTCCATTCATCGTTTTCTATAAAAAAAAAAAAAAGAAAGAATTCCACGTCTGTGTAATTGCCTGATACTACTTAGTTTTCGCTCAATGTTATTTTCCTACAGGCTGATGGGGGATGGGGGGGGGGGGATTACTGGTTGGGGAGGAGCCTTCTGCTTTACTCTCCTGTCTCCATCTATAGTGGTGGGTGAGGGAGGAGCCTTCTGCTTCACTATCCTGCCTCCATCTATAGTGGTGGGTGAGGGAGGAGCCTTCTGCTTCACTATCCTGCCTCCATCTATAGTGGTGGGTGAGGGAGGAACCTTCTGCTTCACTATCCTGCCTCCATCTATAGTGGTGGGTGAGGGAGGAGCCTTCTGCTTCACTATCCTGCCTCCATCTATAGTGGTGGGTGAGGGAGGAACCTTCTGCTTCACTATCCTGCCTCCATCTATAGTGGTGGGTGAGGGAGGAACCTTCTGCTTCACTATCCTGTCTCCATCTATAGTGGTGGGTGAGGGAGGAACCTTCTACTTTACTATCCTGTCTCTATCTACAAAGACGAGAGATGCAGGAAGCTTGTGCTCTCCTCCAGCAGACAAACTCATCATATATCATCAGGTCTTCTGTTCTCTGTCTTTCCCATTGTACCCCCACGTACAGTGCCTCGACCCCCCCACACACACACTCTAAAGCACAGTAACAGTTCCTCTTCGTCCTCCTACGTCACTACAACCCCGTAGTGCTTCGCCTCCCATCACCCCACCAAGATCTAAAACACCACATCACCACACCCCCCTCACCCAGCCAGGCCTCGCACTGTGAAATTAATGCCGCGTATTTTCCTCCTCTGGGGACGGCCTCTGACGGCTCTCCCGACGAAGGAATGCACGAGGCACCGGATCCTAACTCCTTCTGCCGGCGATACATTATGGAATTTTGCGTCCAAAGTTTATCATATTTTTGGGGGGCGTCAGGAATCGCGAAACTTGCGTAGTGTTCAAGTGTTTTTTTGTGTGTGTGTGTGTGAGCAAGCGACTCGATGCTTCCTAATTCAGCGTAAAGGATCGTGATTAAAGGATGTCCACCGGATACTGTATCACCAGCACTGTGTTACATATAGTTAGATTAGTTCTACAAGGAAGAACATTGTCTGCCATTCCTAAGATTATCTCTCTCTCTCTCTCTCTCTCTCTCTCTCTATATATATATATATATATATATATATATATATATATATATATATAGAGAGAGAGAGAGAGAGAGAGAGAGAGAGAGAGAGACAGCGACAAAGCAAAAAGCTGTCTCCCGCGTTTGCGAGGTAGCGCAAGGAAACAGACGAAAGAAATGGCCCAACCCACCCCCATACACATGTATATACATACGTCCACACACGCAAATATACATACCTACACAGCTTTCCATGGTTTACCCCAGACGCTTCACATGCCCTGATTCAATCCACTGACAGCACGTCAACCCCGGTATACCACATCGATCCAATTCACTCTATTCCTTGCCCTCCTTTCACCCTCCTGCATGTTCAGGCCCCGATCACAAAAAATCTTTTTCACTCCATCTTTCCACCTCCAATTTGGTCTCCCACTTCTCCTCGTTCCCTCCACCTCCGACACATATATCCTCTTGGTCAATCTTTCCTCACTCATTCTCTCCATGTGCCCAAACCATTTCAAAACACCCTCTTCTGCTCTCTCAACCACGCTCTTTTTATTTCCACACATCTCTCTTACCCTTACGTTACTTACTCGATCAAACCACCTCACACCACACATTGTCCTCAAACATCTCATTTCCAGCACATCCATCCTCCTGCGCACAACTCTATCCATAGCCCACGCCTCGCAACCATACAACATTGTTGGAACCACTATTCCTTCAAACATACCCATTTTTGCTTTCCGAGATAATGTTCTCGACTTCCACACATTCTTCAAGGCTCCTCCATGGTTCCATCCGCTGCCAGATCCACTCCCAGATATCTAAAACACTTTACTTCCTCCAGTTTTTCTCCATTCAAACTTACCTCCCAATTGACTTGACCCTCAACCCTACTGTACCTAATAACCTTGCTCTTATTCACATTTATATATATACATATATATATATATATATATATATATATATATATATATATATATATATATATATATATATATATTATTCATGTATCGTACCTGACCACCGTTCCCCGCCCGCCTGAGCGCTGCAGGAGGCGCAGTAGAAGACGGACAAGGGAGGGACTCCGAAGGGCAGGAAGGTGTGGCCAGTGTGGTCTACAGAGCCACGTCACTATCGTATCACACAACCATTCAGGTCTTACTTGACTTTATTTCCAGACTGCCTATTTCCAGACTGCCTATTTCCAGACTACCTATTTCCAGACTGCCTATTTCCCTCCTCCAACACAGAGAATGATACGTTCAACGGGCCGTTTCCCCGAGATTCGAGCGGAGCCTGATCTCACAAGACTTGATTATGAAACCTTGATTAATTAAGGAGGCTAATGAATCAAGTTTAAAGACTTTTGGAAAAGTTTATCGCCTAAAGTGTATGACTACCCACACTTCCTTAGGAAAGACACGACCCTGTAATATCCCGAGGGACCTTTTCTTCCTCAAGGTTAAAATCGAGTTTATATCTTTTCCATCACTATAGCAACGAGTGAAGGGCAGGTTAAAGACGCAATACGTCATGTATGTAGCCACACGTTGTCTGTGTTATGTTTACCTAACTCTCCTACTATGGTAAGGGGTGCGAGGCCATCTATACACAGGACAGCTGTAATACTGACTAGTTATACCATGATCTGGCCACATGTGATGCTAAATAATCCACATGGTATTCCGTCACTATCTGTTGCGTGTCTATGATCTCATCTGTTGAATACCTGTGGTTGTGTTGAGTTTGGATGACCCTAACTGTTGAAGCACTTTAACGCCTGGCGTAATGTACGAGTCTGCCCCATATCCTTCCCCCTTCAGGTGCTGTCTTATACCACCTTGTTCTTTAACATCAAATCATGTCCTTCTCTTCCATCACCTCACACTGACCTGTTCCTTGATATCTTCCTTCTCGCTGGGTTTACCCTGTAAACGCCGCTTCGTTCAGTATCACAACCACAAGGGCGAGCCCATAATACCATTTCTTACCTTGTCGAATATCAACCTATCTCATACCATGAATATGATCATCTCGTCTATTATCATCCCTTATCTAGACCAAATACGAAGTCCCACAACAACCAGACCATGACAGGATGAGGAACAAAAAAAGAAAAAAAAAAAGGGTGAAAAGTTGCCACCAAGACCGGGAGGATAAAACTCCACAGTTGCTGAAACTGCCAGAGGTAATCGGCCAGAGGGAGTGGAGCACGAAGGTAGAGAAGGTAGCGAGGTAGATACTGGGAAGTAAGGTGAGGAGAGGGGCTCAGTGAAGAGCAGGAAGGGAATATGAGGAATGGAGGCTACAGGAAGACTTTGAAGAAAGACAACGGGGAATATAGATGTTATAAAGCAAGGCGAACAAAGAGAGAGAGAGAAAAAAGAAAGCTTGGGTAAAGGAGGCGAGAGGGAAATTAGAGAGAGTAAAGGAGTTGAGAAGAGGCGTCGAGGGTGAGGGGAGGAAGACATAAGAGGGAACATGAAACATTCATACTTGTTACTGTCGTCCCTCACACAGGAATGGTTATAATAAGTTACGATCACAATGATATTTCTCACGCATTACCACACACACACACACACACACACACACACACACACACACACACACACACACACACACACACACACACACACAAGCACACACAGGCATGCATGCATGTATACTTGAATATAAATATTCAAATATATGCATACATACATGAAATATACATACACAGAAATACGCATATATTCTTATGGATTACCGAACTCCGCCTGCAACTGGGTACACCGTGAGTGATAAGTCATGTTCATCGAGGCAAGAATAGTCTCGTGAAGAAACTTCTCGCTCCAAAGAAGTTCATCATCTCCCTGCTCCTGCGTGGAGCGCAACCTCGAAGCTGCAGAAATCCCATAAAAGCAGTCCTATGGTTGTACAATAATGATATCATATATTCAGGTCAACACATGAAATGAATACGTCACTAAATGAATAATCACCTCGCTAGCACAATGGGGTATGTGTGGTCTACGTAACTGTACGTAATTATGTACATTTATGAGTGGAATGTCCTTAGGCAAGCAATGCCTACGTGAGAGGGTGAAGTAAGTAAGTAAATGAGTAAGTGCGTAAGTAGCGTGTGTGTGTGTGTGTGTGTGTGTGTGTGTGTGTGTGTGCGTGTGTGTGTGTAAAACTGTAAATGGGATGCGGGTGTTTGAGAAAGTGTTGTGAGGGTGATATAAGAAGTTAAGTTGCTAGCGATGGTGAAAAGAAAGGTGTATGGGCGTTCCATGCAGGGGAAGAACTGCGAGTAAATGGGAAATGTGCAACAGAAAATGGCAGGAAGTAAAGAAAAAGAAGCTGATAAAGAAATTGATGAGAGTTTGGGTAAACGAGCATCAGCAAACTTCAGAAAGAATAAGAAAATGTTTTGTGAGAGGTTAATAGTCTTAGGAGAACAAGAGCACGAACTGAAACATCAGCATGGGGAGCTGATGGGAAAGAGGTAATAGGCAAATAGGTGAAGTGGAGACGAGTGTGTACTTTGAAGGAATATCGAGCCTGCGTCTGTTAGTTGATAGGGCTGCAGATGTAGGGTGTTTGGAACTCTGAGGTATTCTGTTCATTAGCTGTACGAAAGAGTGGTGACTGAGAGGGTTGGGTCATCCACGGAGCATGAGACTAGAGAGGAGCAACGTGGCTTTAAGAGCGGTAGTGGATGCGTGGACCAGGTGTTTGCTTTGAGGACAGTGAGAAATACTCAGAGGAGACGGATTTGTGTGTGTTCTATTCGTGGATCTGGAGAAAGCGTACGATGACAGGCTTGATAGAGAAGCCTTGTGGAAGGCATTACGAATATATATGGTGTGGTAGGAGAGCTACTAGAACCAGTGAGGAGATTCTATCGGGATAGTCAGGCGCATGTGCGTGTAGGAAGGGAAGAGAGTGAATGGTTCAGGTGAAGGGGTGGGTCTACATTCAGGAAGTGTGATGTCACCACACCCGTTCCTGCTGTTTATGGATGGGTTTGATGTGGAAGGTAAATGTAAGAGTCTTGGAGAAAAGGATGGGTCTACAATCTGCTGTAGTGGTGAGGCCTGGGAGCTGAGTCAGTTGCTGTTTGCTGACGACACGGCCCTGGTGGCAGACTCGAGTGAGAAAATGCAAATGATGGTAAGCGAGTGTGGAAGTGTATGTGAAAGGAATAAGTCGGGAGTTGATTTGAAATAAAATCACGGGTCTTTGGAAGGGTGAAAACAAAGGTTGGTTTGAGTGTGTGTGTCATTGGAGAGAACCTGGAGAAAGAAGTGGAATATTTTCAATACGTGGTAGAAGACGTGACAACGAATGGAACTACCGGAGCCGAAGTGAATCATAGAGTGAGAGAGAGAGAGAGAGAGAGAGAGAGAGAGAGAGAGAGAGAGAGAGAGAGAGAGAGAGAGAGAGAGAGAGAGAGAGAGAGAGAGAGAGAGAGAGAGAGAGAGAGAGAGAGAGAGAGAGAGAGAGAGAGAGAGAGAGAGAGAGAGAGAGAGAGAGAGAGAGCACTGCCGACGGTGCGGACAGAGAGGTTAGCATTTGTGAGGACAGAGGTAGGTACGTCTAATGACACGGTAGCCCTACAGTACTGTATGGGCGAAAGTCGACCTCCTTAAATATGTAAAAAAAAGGAACAGTGAGGGAGGGAAGCTGTGTTGGAAATACAGTTTCTGAGGTTAATATGTGGTATGAGGAAGGTTGATTGTGTAAGGAATGAAGAAGTAGGAAAGAGGATTAGTAGCAAGCGGAGTACAAGTGAGAGAGCTGAACCTTATGTTCTGAAGTGGTATGAACAGATTAGAGAGGATGAGTGAGGAGAGACTCAGTAAGAGTTGTACTTGTCAGAGTTTGAGGGAACAAGGAGGAGAGGAAGATCAAGGACGACATGGTGGGATAGAGTGAAAGATATGTTTAATTCTCGGGTCATGAACATGCAGGAGGGTGAGGCGTGCAGTGGAGTGAGCGAAATGCGGTGATGTGATATACAGGGGGTGACACACATCCAATCGGCTAAACCGGGGTATGTGAAGTGGTCAGGGAAAACTATGGAAAAGTCTGTGGGGCTTGGCTGAAAATAAGAGGTTCCGGTTTTGGTATCTTAAGCTGCCCATAATCTCATCCCACACATATGCAGCCTACATTATAATTCCCAAACACAAACTGCCCACACTTTCTTCCCCACACATAAGATGCCCACATTTTCTCCCCACACATAAGATGCCCACATTCTCTCCCCACACATAAGATGCCCACATTCTCTCCTCACACATAAGATGCCCACATTCTCTCCCCACACATAAGATGCCCACATTCTCTCCCCACGTATAAAATATCCACATTCTATTCCCTTGCATAAGATATCTACATTCTCCTCCCACACATAAGCTACCCAAACACACTCCTCCCATACTTAAGCTGCACCCACACGCTCTCCTCCTACACATAAGCCACGAGCATACACACACACACACACACACACTCCTCCCACACAGAAGGAAGGTGAGGATATTATATGACAATGGGGGGAGGCAAGATCCCAAGACACGTGAGTATCGCTTCCCTCCCTAACTGGATGCAGGAGTAAGAGCGCGAACCTCCACCAGGGCGCCTCTGGTGACCAGGGGAACCTGCCACATTTATCACCTTCCGGGTGGCGTTGATTTAATTGCTGTATGACTAGGGTGACGAGGCAGCAGCCACCGCTCCTCCTGCTGCAGAGAGAGAGAGAGAGAGAGAGAGAGAGAGAGAGAGAGAGAGAGAGAGAGAGAGAGAGAGAGAGAGAGAGAACAAAGAAAGGTCGTGTCGTCATGGGCAACTCGAGGGGCATCCGTCAGTAAATATTCGTACTGACGGTGGTCTGAAGGAGTCATATTCGTTCGATGGACGTCGCCCATGCTAAGAACTTCCCTCCCCTATACACTGAATCGACACCAAAAACACCTCAAGTATTCTAAGTTATCATCAAGATCTCTGAGATACCTATAAGGCTTTTGAGGTTACTAGGAGTAAGTCGTCGTGTTCCGTGATAAACCAGACGGTGAAATACAACCAACTGTTGTCAGTTTATTCGTTCAGGGTTCCTGAGTATGATTTTTAGTACCCTGAATCTGCAAAGACCGGCCATCTTTCCTCCAGGGATCGTCCAAATCATCCTCCCCCTCTGTCAACTTTTACAGAACCTCGGTACTTCAATCCTCTGGACAAATCTAGTGATGTGGGGAGCTTAGTTGTGTATCACGGTAATTGGAGGCAATTGACGAGGGAAGCCATCCACGTCAACAGGCCGGGGATAGGGGAGAGGAGGGAGGAAGAGTGGTGGCGAGGGGAGAGGAGGGAGGAAGAGTGGTGGTGAGGGGAGAAGAGGGAGGAAGAGTAGTGGAGAGGGGAGAGGAGGGAGGAAGAGTGGTGGCGAGGGGAGAGGAGGGAGGAAGGGTAGTGGAGAGGGGAGAGGAGGGAGGAAGAGTGGTGTTGGAGAGGGGAGAGGAGGGTGGAATAGGGATGGGGAAGGGAGAGAGGGGGAGAGAGAGAGAGAGAGAGAGAGAGAGAGAGAGAGAGAGAGAGAGAGAGAGAGAGAGAGGAGGGACAGTAGTAAGTGCAGGATGGGTAAATCGGGAGGAAGATAAAGAGGAGAAAGTAAATGTATACTGAGCCAGCTGCTGGACATGAGGGGAGGAGGGATGTTCGCCATCTAGCCTGGTTAGACTGTACCAGGTAGGACATGGGAAGGGGGAGGAAAGGAGCAAGAGGGACAGTGTGAGGAAGGAGCACTAGTAGTGGTTAAGGAGGGAGACCCACGTAGAATTAGATGGTCCACACAGACCCCAAAGGTCCAAACGAGATGAACTGGGCTTAACAAGATTGAAAAGAAAATAATGTAGTCCCCTCAAGAGAGAGAGAGAGAGAGAGAGAGAGAGAGAGAGAGAGAGAGAGAGAGAGAGAGAGAGAGAGAGCCATGGGTGGATGAAAACACAAGACAACAGAAGGAAAAAAGGAGAATACCAGATCGCGGGATTGTCAGGAAACAGGTAGAAAGCTACGATGCTCCAACACGAACACTGAGGAAAGACCTTTCTAACTCATTTTGCCACTGAGTAATACCAGACAGTGGTATATGTCGTGACTGTGGCCTTGGTGTCTATAGTCAGCGGAGGAAGTGGACCAAACAATTCTTCATTCGCAAGATTTATCTGTGTAGCTTTTCGTCTCACTGTGTGTATGATTACTGGTTGTGATTACTGCTTGTGTGTTACGAGGAGAGAGAGCTTTACATTCGCGTTGGCCCGTCTCTTAACCTTATATATATATATGCGTCATGTCGTTACTCCCATGTGTAGGAGTGTGTGTGTGTGTGTGTGTGTGTGTGTGTGTGTGTGTGTGTAAACGACTATCCGTCCCATGGAAGTACTCAGATACTCTTCTTGTCTCGTCCCTCAAGCCACACATATTAGTCCAGTGTGATCAGGAACATAATCATGTTCCTTGCATAAGCTACGTCCTTAATCCACACATTTCATGTGTCGGTCATCTTGTGATCTAGATCATTTAACCTCAGCTCACACCTCCTCTCATCGTTTCTTTGTTCAGTTCCACTTATCCTGATCCTCAACACCGCAGCTTCGAACGACCCTGTTCACAATCTTGTAGATCGCGATAAGGTTTCTTCTTTCCCATCTAGTCCCTCAGGAAGGTCCACCACAGTAGCATTTCAGGCACCAGTCAGTCTCCCTCCACAATGTCTGGAGTCTCCCCACCTTGATCATACGAAGTTTCAATGACGTAAAATATATTCTCTTGTACGTATCTGCACTACAGAATCTTATGTTATAATCAAGTTTACCAGTACTATGCAAACTACGTAGATAATCTCCCCAGCCCAATTATCATACTGTGAAATATATATAAACGTCTAAAGATCCCTCTCTCTCTCTCTCTCTCTCTCTCTCTCTCTCTCTCTCTCTCTCTCTCTCTCTCTTCTTATAATTCGCTTCCTCTATACACCCTCCTGCGTAACTTATAGTTTCAATAACTTCGTCCAGATCCCACTTAATCCGCTAATCCATCACCTCTCTGCCTCCCCAGTACTACACAGCTCTCTATGTTACACTACTGTCACAACATACCATGCGATGTCGTAGCATTTGTCTGGCAAATCCAACAGAAATATTCACCCTATCTATCCCTCTCTTCCCTAGACTAAGTTGATGACTATTTCACACAAACGTATCAGGTCTAACAACACAACATCCTCCAAAATCCTCATCATTCTGAACACTGAATGGAATCGAGATGTTCGAATCCTACTCTCTCTTTATTCTAACACCATAACACACTCTACTGGTCAGTGACATCAACGTATCGTTCAGAAGACCATTTCGGTCTCGCATCTCGTACACTGGGACAATATCCACACATTTCCAAGCCCTTGGGGGAAGCCTCTGCTGCTATCGACTCTGTACGTGATCCTTAACCTCCCTCGCCCACTCCTCCCTAGGGAGAGTCTATCCGATCTTGAGAGGGACTCCAATGTTATCCAGTTCTTTCAACACCGTAACAAACATCGTCTTTCTACGAAAACACTATTATACAACCTTTGTCCCACCATCCACCTCTAGATGTTCTATGTCCTCATTACTCTATATATTTCTTCCCTTTTTCTCTTAATGTTCCCAGCAACACTTGTTCTTTAACATTTCACTTGGCCCTGACAGAACCACGAAACATGTTTGGATCATCCTAAATCTCATTGACATGTTGTTCCTCACTCACTCACCTTCCTTCCAATCTTTACAAAACTACTTGAATCCAATCTATATTTTCCGTAAGCAAATGTAGTATGAGATCTTCTATACTATCTCCTAAGTCTCTGTTTCCGCTTTGCCACACTTAAAAGATGATTTTCTTTTTACCAATAAGAATTTCTCGACCTTTATCCAAAAGGTATTTCTTGCAGCACATTGATACACCCTACGAACTACCATACTCTTTTCCAGCTTATGATATTCTCAAATTGACTTATTTCCAACCATACTGCTATCAACCGATATTCCTTTGAGCTACCAGCTGTGGCTAGAGTCACATCAACAGCATAACTCATCCTCACTCCGACATGGTCACTATTGCACAGAGATGGTTAATACGACACATTCTCAACCTCCAGTGCTGTGTGTGTGTGTGTGTGTGTGTGTGTGTGTGTGTGTGAAAATACCTTATGCAACATAGATGGGTAATCCTCCTGCCTCTCTCTGGTAATACTCTTAGGCCGTTCCATAAAAAAAAATGACTTTATATTCGAGGTATTCTCTTCTCTCATTCCATCCATCAAATACCATTTGATTCTCTTAGCTTTAGAATTATACAATAGAATCAATACCTTCCCTGCGTTTACGTGTTTTATCAATTACCCTTGAATATCTCTTGTCAATCCCTTATTATCTTTACAGTCTTTATCCCCTGTTCTACTGTTCTCTCCTTGTTCTACTGTTCTTTCCTTGTTCTACTGTTCTTTCTTTCCTTGTTCTACTGTCCTTTGTTTCCTTGTTCTACTGTTCTTTCTTTCCTTGTTCTACTGTCCTTTGTTTCCTTGTTCTACTGTTCTCTCCTTGTTCTACTGTTCTTCCCTTGTTCTACTGTTTTATCTCCTTGTTCTACTATTCTTTCCAAATGTTATCATTACTGCAGTCGGTATCATCTGGGTTCCTCCCGTGACCTTTACGCAACCACACAATACTGAAGACCTTCGCACCCCAGTATTTCAATCTCCCCAAAACACAGCACATTTTTCCTTACCTCCTATCTTTTCCCCCATCCACCCCCACTGCGTTTACCCTCCACGGAACATCGACTCTCTCTCTCTCTCTCTCTCTCTCTCTCTCTCTCTCTCTCTCTCTCTCTCAACCTTCTTATTCAACTTTGCTTTCAGTAACAACAACAATATCATAACAATCTTCGGCTGCTCACCCAGTTATTGTAACTTAGAACATACGATATCTATTTTCACGAAGACAAACTATGAATATATATATATATATATATATATATATATATATATATATATATATATATATATATATATATATATATATATATTGGAAAGGATCACAATTTTGCGCGTCAAGATATTCCTGAGTCCACGGGGAAAATGAAACACGAAATGTTCCCAAGTGCACTTTCGTGTAATAATCACATCATCAGGGGAGACACAAGAGAGAAATATAAGTCAGTTGATATACGTCGAAGAGACGAAGCTAGGACGCCATTTGGTAAACATGTGATTGTCCCCTGATGATGTGATTATTACACGAAAGTGCACTTGGGAACTTATCGTGATATATATATATATATATATATATATATATATATATATATATATATATATATATATATATATATATATCAACGTTCCTGACTATATTTTCTTCCTGTGTTACATTTTCCACCTTCACTACGTCCTACCCTTTAGTCATCTGACCACTGTGAAAATGCTGATCGATTCATTATAATGTTGTCAGTGTTATGGGGTACTGGTGAACATGGAACTATTAAACTAAAACTGAACGGTGTTATGAATGATAATGTTACTTCTTTCATGATTTTGATGAAACTCTAGTGATTGCAGGTTTTTGAAAGATAGGTGGCAAGTTAGATTTAGATGAAGGAAGATGATCAGCGTCATTGATGGAAGTTCGTCTGATCTCAAATGATTGTTCAGAGGACGTTTGAACAATCTTTTCACATAGATCCACCATCAGTGTGAATGTAGGAAATTTGGTTGCTGTTGGCATAGGACAAGACAACTGCAAGGTTCAACAGTGGACCACGTCGAAGTGTTCAACCCAACAGACAACATTGAGAAAGTTCGCTGCACAGTCGTTCGTAGTCACAAAACACGACTTCTACTACATGTTGTGGTTGGTATCCACAGAAGCAACGTCGGGAAGAATCATGCCCATTTTCATTTTCGTTTAGTGTGTACAATACAACGCCACATTTATCTGCATATCATCTCTACAATTATAAAAATCTAAGTCATTGTATACAATTCCAATCGCAAAATGAAATTCAAGTTGGGTGTAAAGGGTTTGGCCGTTTGCTTTAAACAGCCATACGACTTGTAACAACCTTGTGAACCACCTTTTCCATGGTGCCACTCTCAGTCACTTCAAAAACCCTGACTCCCTCCTCTGCAGATCTTTTTAAAGTCACCTCCTTAACCTCCCCAACATTCTCCCTTTTATATTCGTCCAGCTCGTGTGTTGTGTCCTCCTACACCATAATAACTAAACATGCCGTCGACCTCATTCATGATTGTGTACACCTTCATTGATCTCGTCCATCATTTCTTAAAAATTCCGCAAGGAAGTTTCCCTTTAACCACCGCGCATCACGACTCCCATAGCCTCTTCACCACCCACCCATTCTGCTTTGTTTCATAACCCTTCCCCTCGTACATCTCTTGTATTTTCTTACCCAATATCTACCTTTCCTATTCTATATTTACAATACTTCGTTGTACAACTCCGCTCCTAATTGTGCTCACTTTTTGGCCAGGTGTTGAACACTTCCCCCCTCATCGCTTCGATATCACACACCAACTTAACTCACCAACCTCCTTTTCCCTTAACACAACAATTACCTTAACCTTTAATAACGACTGGATCATGCAGTTCCTAATATACATTTCCCGTTGATTTCGTCTCCTAAATACCTCTTGATAATGACCATGGGTTCCCCTACCTCGCCGTCACTTAGTTCCACCCGTCCCCCGGTATCCGCCATCTTTGTTTACATTCGTCAGCTGTTATATCAAGAAGCCCCTTTGTCCGCACACACTACAGACTATCCCTGCGCAATGGCAAAGTCTCTTCATTGGCGAAGAGAGTTGAAGAGATGGGGGGGGGGGGGGGGGGGGGGGGCAGGAGTGCAGTAGAACTCTCATCCCATAATACATCTGATTATGCACAAGCAAGACATATATTGTAACATATGAGTACAGCCATTACTTAATGTACATCATTAGGTAATATTTGACGTCCTTTAAAAGTCAATATTAGTTCACGGTTGGTCACGTCTGCTCACCTCGGTGTTCAGTACGTAACAGTGTGTGTGTGTGTGTGTGTGTGTGTGTGATCACTATTTGTGTGAGTTACGGAGAGAGTTTTACATTTGCGTTGCCCCGTATTGTAAACTTGTTATGTGCCAGATCTTTATTCTTACTCTGTGTGTGTGTGTGTGTGTGTGTGTGTGTGTGTGTGTGTGTGTGTGTGTGTGTGTGGTTAATGAAATCTTCCCTTCTTGCCCAGCTTCAAACGAATATCCAAGCATGATACATCTCTATACGTTTGTTCGCATCACACTAACACACAAAAAGATTCGTTTACCATTTTTCCCACGATGCATATCATGAGAGAGAGAGAGAGAGAGAGAGAGAGAGAGAGAGAGAGAGAGAGAGAGAGAGAGAGAGCAACAAACACACCCACGAAGGTGTGTAGGGAGAGAGGCGGGGCTCCTACTGCCCGCTTCCACTGGAGGACAATGAAATAATTAGCAAGCAGCAACATTATGGCGGCGTATTTCAGCGGCCTACGTCCTCTTGCTAGAAATAATTACATACACAGAACTCACCAGGTGAACATATATCTGCCACACATTTTCAAATTCGAATGTTTCGTATATATATATATATATATATATATATATATATATATATATATATATATATATATATATATATATATCCCTGGGGATAGGGGAGAAAGAATACTTCCCACGTATTCCCTGCGTGTCGTAGAAGGCGACTAAAAGGGAAGGGAGCGGGGGGCTGGAAATCCTCCCCTCTCGTTTTTTTTTTTTTTTTTCCAAAAGAAGGAACAGAGAAGGGGGCCAGGAGAGGGTATTCCCCCAAAGGCCCAGTCCTCTGTTCTTAACGCTACCTCGCTATCGCGGGAAATGGCGAATAGTATGAAAAAAAAAAAAAAAAAAATATATATATATATATATATATATATATATATATATATATATATATATATTGGAAAGGATCGATCACAATTGAGCGCTTGATCAAATCGCGTCCTAGCTACTTCTCTTCGTTGTATATCAACTGGCTGTTATATTTTTCTTGTATTTCTCCTGATGATGTGATTATTAC
>NC_092281.1:25242218-25269718 GCF_036320965.1 Panulirus ornatus | reverse complement strand
CAGCTGGAAACCGCTAACCAGAATAAAAAGTGTGTGTGTGTATATATATATATATATATATATATATATATATATATATATATATATATACATATATAATAATAATAATAATAATAATAATAATAATAATAATAATAATAATAAGCATGAGCGAGTGATTCAAATTTGGCGCGCGTTGGTGTAGGTGGCGCTGGTTGAGGGACAGAGAAGCCGGCCATTTTTGAACAGGGTGTTCCGTTGACCGAGGGAAGGTTAGAGGAAAAAAAACAACAAATAAGCAGGTATGTGATCGTGATAGGGGATGGGGACGTGGCGTGTATGTAAGTGAAACTCTGAGGATAGTTTGGAGAATGTGTGGGCCGTAATAGTAATTGGAGTATATCGAAAATTGCAGGAACTTTGGGCGTGTTATGTTGCTGAGTAATGGTTGGTGTGGAGTCGGGTGGCGCGCGCCTTAATTTCGTGGCTGTTGGACCGACTGTTTAGCTGGTGCCGGAAACCTGGTCCTGTTCCTGAATACGTGTAGGTAAGGGCAGTAAAATTCACCAAGGCGTCTACGGTGTGGAGAGTTTGGCGCCAGAACTGGTTTAAGTATCCTAAGGTAAGTTGACATTCTCCTAAGTTATAAGTGCAACACTAATGATGGTAAGCATAGTGCCAACTACTACTCAGGAGTGGAGTGTAAGTATTGACTGGTTAACGTATTATGGTCGCTTGTTCAAACAAGGAGGCTCAGTGTCCTTTGAAGTGTTACGTTTCTGAGAAATGTGGGAGACGAACTAAATTTAGGTAAGGGCTAACTAACTTAAGTAACTTGTGCTATGAAGCTAAGATAACAAAAAAATATGTAGTAGTGTGTATACTGTTACTAGAGTTTCATTACTTGTGAGATGATTGACTGATTTGAGTTTATTCATTTGATAGCAAGAACTTCAGTATTAATTTTCATGAGTTCCAAGGTATAGATTTATGGAATGCCTGCATGACATTTTGTAAGGTTTGTATGTAGGAGTGCATGTGGTTTGAGTGAGGAATGGAGTGCATGTGGTGAGAATAAGGGGTGAGTGCATGTGGTGAGAGTGAGGGGTGGAGTGCATGTGCTGTGAGTCAACAGCGGAAGGATTTTAAGATTTTTTTTGTTCCTTCGTAAACTGTTAGAACATTCAGGTTTAGAAATTATATTTTGTACAAGGCAATTGTCTATCTATCTGTGCAGCTTTAGCTGGAATTTACTTTAAATGAGGTGTGTTTGTGAATGAGGACAGGTGAGCCTTGGCGATTACTCTGCTATAGACCGGGGGTGAGCTTTAGCCTTATTACACACAGACACACACTCACATTATATATATATATATATATATATATATATATATATATATATATATATATATATATATATATATAATATATGATATGATATGATATGATATGATATGATATGATATGATATATACAATCCCTGGCGATAGGGGAGAAAGAATACTTCCCGTGTATTCCTTGCGTATCATAGAAGGCGACTCAAAGGGGAGGGAGCGGGGCGCTGGAAATCCTCCCCTCATTTTTAATCTTCCTAAAGAAGGAACAGAGAAGGGGGCCTAGTGAAGATATTCCCTCAAAGGCTCAGTCCTCTGTTCTTAACGCTACCTCGCTAACGCGGGTAATGGCGAATAGTATGAATATATATATATATATATATATATATATATATATATATATATATATATATATATATATATATATATATATATATATATATATATATATATATACATATACACGAACAAAGTGCATATGAACGCGCACCTTCATAGAACATACAAACCTCAAACAGCCTGGATCGAACCCGGGACCCCTGCGCCCCCCAAGCTATCTGCTTGCTGTGTGAGCCTGATAGGATATGGCCGGTGTAGACCCCGTTGCTAACCAACGTGAGACGAAGGGTATTCGAGTACATAGTATTCGAATAGTCATTTCCCTACTAGGGGCGATCATAGCCTAGCGGTAGCGCTCTCGCCTGTTGCGCAGGGGTCCCGGGTTCGATCCTGGCTGTTGAATGTTTGTATGATATATATATATATATATATATATATATATATATATATATATATCCCTGGGGATAGGGGAGAAAGAAAACTTCCCACGTATTCCCTGCGTGTCGTAGAAGGCGACTAAAAGGGAAGGGAGCGGGGGGCTGGAAATCCTCCCCTCTCTTTTTTTTTTTTTTCCAAAGGAAGGAACAGAGAAGGGGGCTGGATGAGGATGTTTCCTCAGAGGCCCACTCCTCTGTTCTTAACGCTACCTCGCTGACGCGGGAAATGGCGAATAGTATGAAAAAAAAAAAATATAAAAGTTAAGAGTAAATGTGAATAAGAGCAAGGTTATTAGGTACAGTAGGGTTGAGGGTCAAGTCAATTGGGAGGTGAGTTTGAATGGAGAAAAACTGGAGGAAGTGAAGTGTTTTAGATATCTGGGAGTGGATCTGGCAGCGGATGGAACCATGGAAGCGGATCATAGGGTGGGGGAGGGGGCGAAAATTCTGGGGGCCTTGAAGAATGTGTGGAAGTCGAGAACATTATCTCGGAAAGCAAAAATGGGTATGTTTGAAGGAATAGTGGTTCCAACAATGTTGTATGGTTGCGAGGCATGAGCTATGGACAGAGTTGTGCGCAGGAGGATGGATGTGCTGGAAATGAGATGTTTGAGGACAATGTGTGGTGTGAGGTGGTTTGATCGAGTGAGTAACGTAAGGGTAAGAGAGATGTGTGGAAATAAAAAGAGCGTGGTTGAGAGAGCAGAAGAGGGTGTTTTGAAGTGGTTTGGGCACATGGAGAGAATGAGTGAGGAAAGATTGACCAAGAGGATATATGTGTCGGAGGTGGAGGGAACGAGGAGAAGAGGGAAAATCATTCAGTAAGGCTCAAACCAATCGTTTTGTATGTTGCATGGCGCGCAGTAAGGGATCTGGCATCATGACCTCTGGCCACTGGCAGTCATTAAATCCAACTACATACACATCAGGATATTAGTTTCACTTATTCTCTCTGTCCATCGCAAAGTGGTACAATAAACTCCCGGTGGCTTGTGGCGATTTGAAATCCTTGTGCTCGAGGGTACAATCCTTGAGCACGACGGTATAACCCTTGAATATGACGGTACGACCCTTGAATATGACGGTACGATCCTTGAATATGACAGTACGACCCTTGAATATGACGGTACGATCCTTGAATATGACAGTACGACCCTTGAATATGACGGTACGATCCTTGAATATGACAGTACGACCCTTGAATATGACGGTACGATCCTTGAATATGACGGTGCGACCCTTGATTATGACGTTACGACCTTTGAATATGACGTTACGACCCTTGAATATGACGGTGCGACACTTCAATATGACGGTACGACCTTGAATATGACAGTACTACCCTAGAGCTTGACGGTGGGAACCCTAAGTACGATGGTGTGACCCCCTGAGCACAACGGTGAGCCCCCTTGAGCTCGAGAGTACAGCCCTTTTTAGCACGACGGTACACCCCTGGACCACGACGGACGTATCGTCCTTGAGCACGCCTCGGGTATGATAAACCTCATCTCTGATGTGACCTTGAAATTCCACGTCCAAGGTCACAGCAACTGGTCGCACCGTTATGCTCATGGGTCGTAGCGTCGTGCTTCAGGTTTGTACTGTCGTGCTCAAGGATCAGTTCATTGTGCTCAAGGGTTGTACCGTCGTGCACGAGAGCCATACCGTCGTGCACAAGTGTCGTACCGTCGTGCTCAAGGAGCGTACCGTCGTGCCTAAGGGTCGTCGTACAGTTTCGTTCAAGCTGGGAGGTTGTTATGCAAGTTATACAACGTGCCTTAAACTATCCCTCTACATCAGTTAGAATGAACACACGAAACCCATCAGTACTACTGGCTGACTGGTTCAGGCATCAGCAAGGGACGGCTCAGAAACTCGTACAAAATTAGCAATTATTCTCATGACCGATAAATGGGGAATAACTAGTCCACTCCCATCGGTCCTAATGCCCCACCATCCATGTCCTCTCTGTACACAATCGGGAAATTGTGTGAAAATAAGACAAAGAAGAATATTCAACGTTAGTCAAAGCCCTTATGGTCTAACATAAACATAAAAGCTTAGGGAAATTCACCACTAAATGTATAAGATTTTAATGTACCTTTCGCCTTAACTTTCCTATCAAAGGAGTCCCACCCTTCTCTTGGGCTCTTGCAGAGCTCACGAAGACAGCCACGTCCACCTTACTTTTGATTACATTCACTTCCAACGTTCTCCTTTCACACATTTTTCCAAAGTCTATCACCAGCTTTTGGAGTTTCTCTCTTGACTCTGTTACCAGTGTTGAATCAAATGTAAGCAGTAAATTATTTATATTTTAGCCGACCTGCCCGAAGTATGCTATATTCCTGCACCTTACTCTATGACCCTTGCATTTATTCCCCTCACGGTCCCATATTCTTATCATAAACCTTCTTTCACCGATAACCACTCACTTTCCTCCCTTCCTACTCGCACACTTACCATACTATCCGAGTGGAACCACATCATTGCATCTTATTATAAACTTTCCATTTTCTCTATAAACTCACGACACCTACAAATGCCTCTGTAACCGCAGTTCCATCAATGCCACTACGGTTCATTCTCTCTCATAGTATTTCCCATCCAAATTTTTCAAAGCAAACATTTTTTTTTTTTTTTTCAAACTATTTGCCATTTCCCGCGTTAGCGAGGTAGCGTTAAGAACAGAGGACTGGGCCTTTGGGGGAATATCCTCACCTAGCCCCCTTCTCTGTTCCTTCTTTTGGAAAATTAAAAAAATCTAGAGGGGAGGATTTCCAGCCCCCCGCTCCCTCCCCTTTTAGTCGCCTTCTACGACACGCAGGGAATACCTGTCTTCCAGGCACGTTGCTCCAGGCCACTCAGATACTCTGTGGTACGCCACCCACCCTATCCATTACCACTCTCTCATACACCTCACCAGGTATACTTTACATAATTCTACTTTTGTAATTACAGTATTCACTTTTGTCACCCTTGCCTATACGTATAATCAGCGCACCATACATGTATCCTGCGTTAGTGTGAGTGGTTAGCGTTACTGATCATGAATCAGCACGGGGCGGTTCCGTGTCGGGTCAACGTATATTTGAAATCCTGGCCATGGCAGTCAGCCTACACCCAACCCAGGGGCTCATCTTCCCCTCAGAGCAGGTCAATCAATGGGTCCCTACCTTAGAATGGTGTGTGTGTGTGTGTGTGTGTGTGTGTGTGTATTGTGTCGGATATCACATCCACATCGGCATTTGCGCTTTAATATAAATTCACATCCGCATCCTTACCACACACAAAGAGGATGTGGTGGATATACAAAAGACTGAAAAACAAGTGGCAGCGCTGAGCGCTTCTTTTATCACTCGGTGATCAAGTGTTGTGTGGGAGCTGGTGTGAGTCATACGAGTCACCACACACCGACCGCAGTGTAGGGGAGCTTGCCTCATGGGTGGGCAGTGTGTCAGTCGATCACACTGCTTGAAGTAAAATAATCACGTTCACCAAGCTTTACTGACTCGCTTTTATTTTTTTTATGTACAATGGCGTCAAGAAATGGTGAAGTGTGGAAGTACTTCGTGGAACAACCAAATAACTTGGCTCAGTATCTTATGAGCAAAAAAGATCATTTACGAAAAGGACTTGGAACTACATCTTTGAAAAATCAGTTGAAATCAATGCACAAAGAATAGTTTGAAGAGTTAGAAGCAGAAGAAAGAAAGAAGATAGAGGAGAAAGTAAGAGCAGAAAAAACTTTGGCAAAAAGTGAAGTAAGACATTAAGCACAGAAATGTGGAAGAAAATTTTCATTGAAAAACTGTGGGATGCTTCTAACTTTAGGTAAAAGAAACTGGATATGTGTACCAAGAATGTTAGTCATGGATGATTTACCAGTCGGTCATATTAAGGATAAAGGATTCATGAGACTGATGGCTGAAGCTGCTCCACAATACAAGCTGAAGCAGCGAAAACTTTTATTTTCCTCACTGATATGCAATGACATGTATGAGTCTGTTTTCAGTGAAATAAAAGGATTGATCGATGAAGCAAGACAGCAAGATTTTCTTCACGACTGATATGTGGTCAGATACCTCAGCAGGTGGTTCATTGCTGAGTCTAACTGAACATGCTATTAATAAGGACTTTGAAAGAATGAACTTTGTGTTAGGTGCTGAACCACTACAAGAACGGCACAAGAGAGTATATTTCTAGAAAGTTTGATGATTTGTTGGTGAAGTGGGACATTTCTAGCATAAGTGTGCACTGTTTTGCGTGATGGTGGAGCAAATATGAAAAGAGCTCTATTCCTGTCAGGTGTAAACAATTTGGATTGTGCTGAGCATAAAATACAAGAAGATGAAACAGACAAGACAATTCAGAAATGTCGCAGCATTGCTACTTATTTTCATCACTCAACGACGGTACAAGACGAACAGGCTGCAAGAACCCAAGCTATGTGTTGTCCATGATACACCCACGAGGTGGGACAGCACCTCTGGCACTTGCTGAAAAGAACACTAGAAATAATGGAGTCACTATGTTTGTATGCTGCTACCAACTTCAAAATAAAGCATCCTCAGCACTATTGAATGGTTAACAATGTCTAAATATGCAAAGCTCTAGAACCTTCTGAAGATATCACTAAAAGATTGAGTGACTCAACATCTACAATACGGTGATGTGATACATCTTGTAGGTTCCTTGATATTACTCTTCAGCCAAGCACATCTGAAGTTTCTGAAGTAACCGATACCTCAGTTTTAGGGTCTGAACCAAATATCAAATCAATGATTGAGTTGTGCCAAGAAAAAAAAAAAGCAACACAGGTAGTAAACATCGTGAAACAAACAATGCGAGCTGATGTTGAAAAAAGATTTTCCTGTCTTGAAAGTGAAGATCTGTAGAGTTGCAACATATGTTGATGCAAGATATAAAAGTAAATTCTTTTCCTCTTAAATCACTGATCAAGTGAAATCATCAGTAGCCAGACTATGTGAAGAGCTGACTCAGCTGAGCATCAAGGCAAATGAAGACGACCAACCAACCAGAAACCGAAGAAGAGACGACAAAACACAAACAATTAACACACCCAACACCTATGGAACATTGGATGAAGCAATGACCTCTGTTCTTGAATCCAGTAGTGATGAAGCGGAAGAGACACATGCAGCAAGGAAGAGTGCAATGGAAGATATTGAGAGGTTATCACAAGGTTAAAAGAGTCAATGGAAAAAGTGAAGACAGTTTGCGATGGCGGAAAGAAAAGATGAGAATCTACCCTGATTAGGCGAAGGTCGCTTGCCGATATCTTTGCAGTCCCCCAGGCAACGTATCTAGTGAGCAGCTACCTATTCAGGAGTGATGGCTTGATCTATGATGCAAAACGTAAACGACTTTTAGCAGAAAAGGCAGAGAAACGTTTGTTTTTTTGAAGAGACACTTGCATACCTTGAACTTAGAATACTGAATGACTAAGTGATGAAAGAACAGCTGTTAACAGACTAGGAGTCCAGATAACCACTTTCAGAAGGGTGGAGGTTGGGGGAAGTGGTTGGTTCCCCGTCCTACATCACACACACACACAACTTGTGTGGCTGAAACTCGTCACTACAATAAGAATCACATAGGAGTCTGTAACGAAAGACGCTGCCATTTGGAAATGATTGCTGTTCTACAACAGTTAATCAAAAAATTTTACCAACTAGAGGTAAAAACATAATTGATCTTGTCCTCACCAGTGACACAAACTTAATCAACTCTTGCGAAATAGGTGGGAGTTTGTCATACAGCGATCACAGTTTAATTAGGTTAGAGATAAACTTAGATTATGAAGTCAATGACAACAAACTCTTGATCCCAGATTACAGGCGAGCGAATTATGAAAACGCTAGACACGGAATTCGCAGTACCAATTGGACAAAACTTCTTGACGTTCACACAATAGAAGAAATACTGAATAATTCTAAAAACACAATACTCGAGATTGAAAATAAACATTCCACGAATTACGAAGAGAACTTGCAAATTTCAAAACCATCATGGATGAAGAGAACAAAAGAAATTTGCAAAAAGAACAAAACATATAAGAAATTAAAATCAATGATGAAGATCGCCAAGAAATTATTCAAAATGCAAGGTGAGTATAAGATCATAAGTCAAGAGTAAACGCGAGGAAGAAAAAAGATTTTCCTTGAAAGTTAAGAGTAGTCCTAAGGAATTCTTCCAATATATAAGACAAAAGAAGGCATTGGACCATTACGAAACGAAAATGACACTAACTACTGACGACAAGGAAATGGCTACCATACTAAGATATTTGTTTAACTCCGTACTGACAATTGAGGAAACATCTCGAATACCACAACCAATGAAAATGTTTCAAGTATCCGATAAAGAGGAGTTGAAGGTTAGAGAAATAAAGATCTCAAGTACCTAAATACCTGGACCAATTAAACCCTAACAAATCCAAGGGCCCAGATAACTTAGCGCCAAGATTTTTAAAAGAGGTTATGAGACAGCTGATATATCCCATAACAAAAATATTCAACAAATCTTTATTAGATGGTCAGGTACTAACTGACTGGGAACTAGCAAATGTTACTCCCATATATAAAAAGGAGACAAAAAGTGTGCCTTGAACTACCGCCCAATTAGGTAAAACGATAAAAATAAAAAAAAATACGAGATGAAATTGTCACGTTTCTAGATCACAAAATTATATCGGACAACGAACACGGTTTCCGCTATAGAAGATCCTGCTTGACAAATATTTTAGAATTGTTTTAATGTTATTCATCATAACTGGGACGAAAAAGTACCATCTGATGTCATATATACTTAGATTTCCAAAAGGCTTTCGATATAGTACCTCATAAGAGACCTTTACATGAGTTCAAAGCACACGGAGTAGGTGAAGAACTCTGTACATGGATCAGAGACTGGCTTACCGAAAGAAAGCAGCGTGTAGTATTACAACGGCGAATGCTCTGATTGGCTAGACGTAATGTGTGCCATATGGGGTCGGTACTAGGCTCAATTCTCTTTGTGATATACATTAATGACGTAGAACTCAGTTTCGTATCTAAGATCTCCATATCTGCAGACGATACTAAACTAAGAGGTAGAATTGTAAACAGACGGGACTGCGAAATGATTCACAGAGATCTTAACTTACAAGTGGTCAGACAGATGGTAAATGAAGTTTGATGTAGACAAGTGTAAAATTATGGCCTTTGGAGACAAGAATATACGTTACGACTACAAACTTCTGAAACTAACTAAAGTATATGAGGAAAAGGATCTTGGAGTTGTCATTAGCTACAATCTGAAGTACACTAAACAGTGTCAAGTAGCAAGTAAAACAGACAACGAAATGTTAGGTTTCATAGCCAGGAATAAAAATTACGAGACACCAGAAATAATTTCCACATTTTATAATTCTCTAGTAAGACCACACCTTGAATATGCAGTCCAGTTTTGGTCCACAAATTATAAAAAAATAAAGAGGAAAAATTAGAGCAAGTACAAAGACGCGCGACAAAATAGATGCCATCCCTTAGAAATCTGACATACGAATAGACGCTAAAACGACGGGATCTCTTCTCCCTTTCAAAAAAAAAAAAAAAAAAAAAAAAAAAAAAGTTGACTTCGCGGCGACTTAGTCCAAGTGTTTTAAATTCTGAACAAGTTTTCGATAAAGTAGATAACGAATTTCCTTTTTGAAATACAAGAAAATACGGTTACTAGGACAAAGGGAATAAGACTCAAAGCTAAAAAATGTAGTGCGGACTTGGGAAAAAGTTTCTTTTCCTATAGGTGTGTTAAACACTGGAATATGTTACCGTCAGACGAAGTGAATGCTAAGACTATAAATTACCTTCATAAGTTGTTTATGCAAATAATTTTCAGATTCAGGTATACTCGGAGAAAACCGCCAGATATAACGTATAGACGACATCGGTAATGGGGGCACAAGAAGGATTATGTGCAGTAGCAGGGAGTCGGTGATCGCTTAAAAAACTGCCGAATGTATTTACATTTTCTTGTTAAACTTGTTTTTCTTTTTTTTTTTTTTTTACCAGACAACCAAGTCGTGGGCCTGAGCCAGGCCTCCTGTTGTCTGTCTTTCTCGGGTAAACTCATGTAAACAACCGCATCCGCTGTGTTTAGAAAATGCCATCCGCAAAATACGTAAGCATGATATTCGCACACAGATCCGCATCCGCGAATTCTCTGAATACAGATATCCGATACATCTCTAGTGTGTATACACCAACAGGAGAGTAGACATAATACATATACACATGGTTAAAAGAGACCGGGCAACATAAGTATACAAATAACCTCAACACACCCACAAACAGTATGCAAACACACACACACACACACACACACACACACACACACACGCGCGCGCGTTACCGTTTCGAACATCTACCGAATTTTAGGTTAGGCTTCATAGGTTAGGTTCGGTTTGGTTGAAATTGTTTTTGATGTCTTGCAAATGATTTTCACTGTCATCTCCATCGCAAATCCGCCTGCAAGGCCCTTCACCGCGAGTGTAAAGTAACCTCTAGCTAGGCTGTGTCACGGAAGTACAGTCGCGTCATTGATCATCTCACTGCAAAGGAGCCTACATTCCGCTACTGGAAGTAGGGCAGCCTTGGTGTTGCAAGAGGCTTTAGAAAGGCCCTGGGTAACACCACGACTCATTAACAGAAAAATCGTGCTTATTATATCTATGTAAACTCTTTAACACTATTCCCCACGAATCTAATAGTTTACATCAGAGATATGTACATTACGTGTCTTATATATATATATATATATATATATATATATATATATATATATATATATATATATATATATATATATATATACTTCAGTACTCTTTATTGAGAGGTTTATGGGTTATTTCAAAATGAAGTCTAATTTCTCAAGTAATTAAATAACCTGCAATGATTAACCCAATATAAAAAACCATCATATCTGGAAACAATCTTAATCAAAATACTCAACAGCCGAACTGCTTATTACACCGGTAAAGTGAACACTGCTTACAATGCTTTTAAATAAACTAATAACATCAACACTTGTGGAAGAACACACTCGAATACTGCAACACACAACCACAAAACTTACCTTCGTGTCAAGAACATATATGTTCCATTTACAACTGGTTGTTTACAACTGGCTGTCATAACGATCTAACCTACTGGAATCACCAGTTACCAACCCTCAGGATTTTGTCTGTAGGAATCCTTCTCTTTTGACTACATAATCACACCAAATTGATCATTTTGTGTCAAAGTCTACTACGTATATACTGACTTAACTCTAATATGTATTACATTCCTATAGAACAATTTGCTGTACTGTACAGTATATTGCCTTACCTTAAGAGTCATTGCAGTCCTACCTCATCCCTCAGTGTTACGCATGATCTCACAGTATCACACATCACCGTCACGTTACGTAACGTCTCAGTGTCACACATGATCCCACAGTATCACACTGATCACCGTCACGTTACGTAACCTCTCAGTGTCACACATGATCCCACAGTATCACACTGATCACCGTCACGTTACGTAACCTCTCAGTGTCACACATGATCCCACAGTATCACACTGATCACCGTCACGTTCTTACATGTTTGTTCATTGTAACATCTCTCTCAAAAGTTCAATCATACACTTCTAACTGATATTTAAAAGTTATAGCTTTATCTTAACGTCACACACACACACACACACACACACACACACACACACACACCTGAACGTTCAATGTAGAACAATTGTCGATAGTCGTAAAATAATGTATATTTCAGTCACAACCTTCTACTTATTTAATATTTCAGGGCAGACTCAGTCCATCTATTAATACCTTAACAACTTACTGCCTGTCTTGTTTAATCATTCAACCCGTGTCCAACTTCATATTTAATCTTCCCACCTGATGATATTTCAATGATCGTAATGGTCTGGTATCGAGACTAAGGACAGAGTTAATCCTGACAATTCCATACCTCAGTCACCATTCACAACAAGAAGCAAAATATACATAAAAATGTTGGGGTCTGAACATACTTTAATACGAACAACGTCAAGAAAGCAACCTCTATGACAGTTGCAAACTACCTCTACGACAGTTGGAATAACGAGGTATTACTTACCAATAGTGTTGCTATGGCGTCATATTCTTAGATACATTCTCAGTTCCTGAATAAATGTGTCCGTCACTTGATCATAATTCTCTAGCTTAAAACACGTTATATTTTCTACGTTTTATATCACTCAAACAACTTCGTTATATATGGCCTCTCATATAGTCAACAATCGTTTTCTTTAGCACGGACAAGTTTTGCCAGCGGCATCATGTTAGTTCATTTTCAAATATTTCTACGTAGTTCTAATTGTTTTTCAGGGATTCCACACTATCTTTTCTAATAAATAAAGCACTGGTTTACCCCGAGGCACTCCGCGATGAACCACTGTACAACAACACCACGCAAGGTTCTGGTCATGACGAGTGACGCCATCACCTTCCGTCTGAAGGTTTAGGCGGGAAATACGAAGTGTCACATCTTTACAATATTTCCATGAATTTTTATTAATAACATCAAATGACTGATACGTTATCTTATGAAAATAATGAAAAAAATGATTTTTTTTCTTATCTTTTTCAGTATTAGGCTTATTGTAACGGAAAAATTTATATACATTTTTCAAAACCTGAATCAACTCGTCACAGCTCTTGGTGGAAACTGTATTTCTGCATAACCTCTTTATCTAAAATATTCAATTGCTCTTTGATAACACATAAGAACATGCATTACGTCATGTGTACTATTCTACTCAAAAATTCCTTTAAATGTTTCCAATTATTTGCGGACATACGACTTGTAATATTAAATTATCGTACGCACTGTGCAGGCGCATGCGCAGAGACGAGGAAAACTACCTTAGCAAGTTAATACAAGATTTTTGAAGGACTAAAAAATGATTCCCTTGTCTGTATCAGATCACTGAAAAAATACGTAATACTGAATGTGGTGAGCTATGCTAGGAATGTTGAGATTGCGAATTACATTGTAGTTACAAGGGATACCAGTGATTAAAAGTTGTGTGTATATATATATATATATATATATATATATATATATATATATATATATATATATATATATATATATATATATTATCCCTGGGGATAGGGGATTAAAAATACTTCCCACGTATTCCCTGCGTGTCGTAGAAGGCGACTAAAAGGGAAGGGAGCGGGGGGCTGGAAATCCTCCCCTCTCAATTTTTTTTTTTTTTTTTATTTTTTTTTATTTTCCAAAAGAAGGAACAGAGAAGGGGGCCTGGTGAGGATATTCCCTAAAAGGCCCAGTCCTCTGTTCTTAACGCTACCTCGCTAATGCGGGAAATGGCGAATAGTATGAAAGAAAGATATATATATATATATATATATATATATATATATATATATATATATATATATATATATATATATATATATATATATGGTTTGGGCACATGGAGAGAATGAGTGAGGAAAGATTGACCAAGAGGATATATGTGAAAAAGATGGAGTGAAAAAGATTTTGTGTGATCGGGGCCTGAACATGCAGGAGGGTGAAAGGAGGGCAAGGAATAGAGTGAATTGGAGCGATGTGGTATACCGGGGTTGACGTGCTGTCAGTGGATTGAATCAAGGCATGTGAAGCGTCTGGGGTAAACCATGGAAAGCTGTGTAGGTATGTATATTTGCGTGTGTGGACGTATGTATATACATGTGTATGGGGGTGGGTTGGGCCATTTCTTTCGTCTGTTTCCTTGCGCTACCTCGCAAACGCGGGAGACAGCGACAAATATATATATATATATATATATATATATATATATATATATATATATATATATATATATATATATATATATATACCATGGGATCAACGGGTTTCCGCTCACTCTGCTGCGTCTCTCCACCTCGTATATATATACTGTAATATGGGAATGGCTTATACACTCGTATTGTCCCGTTTCTTAACCTTGTACTACATGCACCAGATCTCAATTGTATATGGAGCCGCCAAATTCGAATCCTCCCTTCTAAATTTGAACAGCCTATAATCCGAGCACGTCGGTACGACCCTTGTACACGATCGCACGACCCTTGTGCACGGTGGTACGACCCTTGTACACGGTGGTGCGACCCTTTAACACCCTCGGGCACGAGGATATGGCAGTAGAGTACAACAGTACGGCTCTGGAACACATCGGTACGACCCAATGAGCACGGCAGTACGACCTTCAATCGTAAAAGTACGACCCTTGAGCACGCCGGTACGACCTTCAAACGTAAAAGTACGACCCTTGAGCACGCCAGTACGACCTTCAAACGTAAAAGTACGACCCTTGAGCACGCCGGTACGACCTTCAAACGTAAAAGTACGACCCTTGAGCACGGCGGTACGACCTTCAATCGTAAAAGTACGACCCTTGAGCATGAGGCTGGTGCAATAACACGAACGACCAGCACAATGATCTTTTTCTGATTCATTCATATTTCACAAAGAACCTGCAGTATTTTTTGCTCTATCTCTCTCTCTGCGATTGTAAAATCATGGCAACTCCGTCAATATCAGTTGGTTACTGGCGGAGAAATGACCGCCCATTACAGTTGCCAGGCAGCGCAATACTATACAACGATGCTCCTTTTTCATTCAAAATTATTTTTCCCATGTTCATACTTTAAACTAAAACATTAATGTTTTTTTCTTTATTTGAATGATATTTACATTTATGACAAGATAATCTGGTACTTTTGAAATGTCCAGAATGTAAAGAGAGCAATTTTTTTTTTTTTTTTTTGAAACCTGACGAGTGCATAAACGATTTATAGTTTGCTTACATTTGTCTCCAATATTGTCGATGGAAAATGGCGTATTTTCCTTTCATTAAGCGAGAACAGTGTAAATTACCACGGATGAAACGAAATTTACCTCTTTATGAACACTTACACACTTTGGAGATATCGAGGTCAGGTTCCAACAATGTCTCGTTACACAACCTTCTACCCCCAGCTGTCGGCCGAGATCCAATACCTCGAGGACTGTAAGGCGGAAAAATTCATATAAATGAATTACTGACTCGACTCCCTCGATCCATCACACTTACGAGATCTTTAAATAAAACATTCCCAGGCCCAAAGGGTTTCCAGGAGCCGCCACTGATGTTAATGTCCATGATCACTTAGAAGGGCGTGTATAAGTAATTAAAAGCTTCAAGTTAATGCTCTTCTGTTCATAATGAACCAGTAGGTAAATCAATTATATGCTATTAGAATAGATGTGCTGAGTATATTTCTCATTCGCGTTATTTCATCTATGTCTATCTATCTATCTGTCTATCTATCTATCTATCTGTATGTATATATATATATATATATATATATATATATATATATATATATATATATATATATTATATATATATATATATATATCCCTGGGGATAGGGGAGAAAGAATACTTCCCACGTATTCCCTGCGTGTCGTAGAAGGCGACTAAAAGGGAAAGGAGAGGGGGGCTGGAAATCCTCCCCTCTCGTTTTTTTTTTTTTAATTTTCCAAAAGAAGGAACAGAGAAGAGGGCCAGGTGAGGATATTCCCTCAAAGGCCCAGTCCTCTGTTCTTGACGCTACCTCGCTATCGCGGGAAATGGCGAATAGCATGAAATATATATATATATATATATATATATATATATATATATATATATATATATATATATATATATATATATAAGTATGAAGTCTGTTGGGGATGAGAGAGCTTGGGAAGTGAGTCAGTTGTTGTTCGCTGATGATACAGCGCTGGTGGCTGATTCATGTGAGAAACTGCAGAAGCTGGTGACTGAGTTTGGTAAAGTGTGTGAAAGAAGAAAGTTAAGAGTAAATGTGAATAAGAGCAAGGTTATTAGGTACAGTAGGGTTGAGGGTCAATTCAATTGGGAGGTGAGTTTGAATGGAGAAAAACTGGAGGAAGTGAAGTGTTTTAGATATCTGGGAGTGGATCTGGCAGCGGATGGAACCATGGAAGCGGAAGTGGATCATAGGGTGGGGGAGGGGGCGAAAATTCTGGGAGCCTTGAAGAATGTGTGGAAGTCGAGAACATTATCTCGGAAAGCAAAAATGGGTATGTTTGAAGGAATAGTGGTTCCAACAATGTTGTATGGTTGCGAGGCGTGGGCTATGGATAGAGTGGTGCGCAGGAGGATGGATGTGCTGGAAATGAGATGTTTGAGGACAATGTGTGGTGTGAGGTTTTTTGATCGAGTAAGTAACGTAAGGGTAAGAGAGATGTGTGGAAATAAAAAGAGCGTGGTTGAGAGAGCAGAAGAGGGTGTTTTGAAATGGTTTGGGCACATGGAGAGAATGAGTGAGGAAAGATTGACCAAGAGGATATATGTGTCGGAGGTGGAGGGAACGAGGAGAAGAGGGAGACCAAATTGGAGGTGGAAAGATGGAGTGAAGAAGATTTTGTGTGATCGGGGCCTGAACATGCAGGAGGGTGAAAGGAGGGCAAGGAATAGAGTGAATTGGAGCGATGTGGTATACCGGGGTTGACGTGCTGTCAGTGGATTGAATCGGCATGTGAAGCGTCTGGGGTAAACCATGGAAAGCTGTGTAGGTATGTATATTTGCGTGTGTGGACGTATGTATATACATGTGTATGGGGGGTGGGTTGGGCCATTTCTTTCGTCTGTTTCCTTGCGCTACCTCGCAAACGCGGGAGACAGCGACAAAGCAAAAAAAAAAAGAATATATATATATATATATATATATATATATATGTATATATATATATATATATATATATATATATATATATATATATATATATATATATATATTATCCCTGGGGATAGGGATTAAGAATACTTCCCACGTATTCCCTGCGTGTCGTAGAAGGCGACTAAAAGGGGAGGGAGCGGGGGGCTAGAAATCCTCCCCTCTCGTTTTTTTTTTTTAATTTTCCAAAAGAAGGAACAGAGTGGGGCCAGGTGAGGATATTCCAAAAAAGGCCCAGTCCTGTTCTTAACGCTACCTCGCTAACGCGGGAAATGGCGAATAGTTTAAAAGAAAAGAAAATATATATATATATATATATATATATATATATATATATATATATATATATATATATATATATAGTTTTTTGTTTCAAGTACGTAAAAACATTATCCCATCTGCTGGTGATAGGCTTATAAAATATTAAATGATCCCCATACTGAGATAAATTGGTTTATTGTACGAGCCATTGGTTCATGCAGGCTTACATGACCAGAAAATAGGAAATTATGAAAGAAAATGAGATCCCAAAAGGATCCTTAAAGTTGTTGTTTACATAACAACTGATATAGCTTTCACACACAGGGCGTATATACTGATGTTCCCTGATAATCACTGGATAGTTCACTTAATATCTATCTATTTATCTATCTATTCATATATTGAAAATATATATCCATATATTGAAAGTATATGTGTGTGTGTGTGTGTGTGTGTGTGTGTGTGTGTGTGTGTGTGTGCGCGCGCTACAGTACTCCGCCTGCTCAAGGTTACGCAGCGGGTGAAGAGTCACCTTCGGCGTATAGTCTCGTTATACAAAAACTTCTCATTCCAAGGGAGTCCACATGTACCTGCTACTGGAGGCAGAGCAGCTTTGGGCTTCGAGACCCCTTCCGGGTCTTCGTCTGGCGAGGCCGCCACCATACCGCCGGCGTCGCTAACTTAGCTTGCTCCGCTTGATTTATGTTTCGCTTGATTTATGCTTCGCTTGATTTATGCTTCGCTTGATTTATGCTTCGCTTGATTTATGCTTCGCTTGATTTATGCTTCGCTTGATTTACGCTTTGCTTGATTTATGCTTCGCTTAATTTGTTTAGCTTGATTTATACTTCGCTTGATTTACGCTTCGCTCTGTTCTACGAAGGAAGCCAATGAACAAGGTTAGAGCATGGATCGTGTCACACACACATGTGTGTGTGTGTGTGTGTGTGTGTAGTAATCACATACATACAAGAACTGTTCATAGCCTCGTCTTCTCTTTGTTAACTTTGCCAAAGGTCTTATTTATCACTTAACACATTAAAAGATCGAAAAAAGAAAAAAAAAAACCATTCCTCTATATACATATCAGGGCTCTAGTTCAATTTTTTTTTTTTTTCCACAAAACCTTGGAGTCATATAATTAAATAAAATGACGTAATTTCTCCCACACACCATTTGATCAGCGTAAATCAAAGATTATTATCATTACTGTAATCAACATTATAGCCATTAATATTATCATATCATCAGTATTATCATTATCATCATTATCACTATTATCATGGATCAGTATGATAATTACTACAATAAATATAATACTTTTGATGAACGTGGAAATATGTTACTAATACTGTTCTTCATAGCAACAATATCGTTATTATAACGAACATAATGGTTGTATCCGTATTGATGGTGATGGCAACAGTGGCGTTGGACACGAACCTCCTCGGGGTAGTGGTTACCGTTGTCACCTAACGATCTAACGGACCTGGGTTTGATTCCCGGCTCACATCCAACCCAGCTGCTTAAGCCACCCCATCAGCAGTAGATGAATGGGTTCCTGGCGTGCATAAAGGACGTAAACTTATAAATACATTTATTCAGTCTAATCCCTCGTCCCCGCTGTGTTAACATTTCTTTTTTCGTTAAATTAGCATTTCTACACAGTTCAGCGCGTTTAGAACGGCGTATTGGTTCATAATCTAGTCTGCAGGTAAGGGAGTAATTTCTATCCGTACGACAATCTTTGCATAAACATATGCGCATGCGCAGTGTTCATATCACATTTCAATATATATCATTATCAACCACTAAAAGATATTTTTCTGTAAGGCATCAAACATAAAATACGTCATATAATACTAATTTCAAAAAAGAATTAATCTCGCCAAAGAACAAATAAATATCTGATATGTAGTATTTATTGAGAAATGTAATATCCTGACAAAAAGTTGTAACTTTAATATATTTTCGAAAAATTTCTTACCTATGACCTTTTTATACCATAAAAATATAAATGAAAACTTGAGACAATTATGTATAATAGATTTTTATATATTAGTCCAAGTATTGTATATAGACAAGTATGTATCATTCGATATAGTAAATCTATCTCATGAACATTTTGTAAAGACGTAACCCCTAACCTTTTTGTGCCAAGCCATCAGACGGTGGCTGCCAGTGAAACAGATGAGGGTGTAGATTTACGTTGTGTTACAGTGATAAATTGCGGAGTGTCTTAGTGTACTTTGATGCTTTCAGTATTGGGCAAGACATATGTCTAATCAATAATAAACACTTCACATGAGCTCTGAGAATATACAAAGTTAAGAAATATGGTTAAATACGATGCAATTGCCAATACAAAGGAAAACAAGTGTTCAGTGTAAATACTGAAGTGTTACAGAGAACTACGGTGTTTTAGTGATTTGATATTTACATTTAGTGACTCCTTACAGAGAGAGCTTTTGTGTTAAAAAGAGACTTACAAGAAAACTAGAGAAATTAGGATGCCACCACGAGCACGACCCCATAGCAACAACACAGTAAGTACCCCGCTATTGCAACTGTCAGGTTGTATACATTGTGAGATATTTAAGAAATTCTTAATGTTTATTTGATTAGGATGTATGGCAATGTCTACACGTCAGAAGCTTATATCGTATGAAGATACACGTCAATTTGTATGTTATGTGTCCATTGTATCAAGCCTTATCGGTGTACAGGAATTATCCCTGGCTATATTTACGTTATTAGACAGCTAGTTGAAAAATTTTAGACTTTCTGGTACGAAGATGAAGTATTAAGTAAGACACTGGTGAAATATTAAGTGAATTCAAATGTTAAATAAGTAGAAACTTGGGTCTCTGATAAATCTTAAGTTTTGTGGTAGGACAATCGACATGTTTCAAGTCTTGAGCGTTCAGGTGTGTGTGTGTGTGTGTGTGTGTGTGTGACGTTAAGATAAAGCTATAACTTTAAAATATCAGTTAGAAGTGTATGACTGAACATTTGAGAGACTTGTTACGCTGAACAAACATGTAAGAACGTGACGGTGATCAGTGTGACACTGAGAGGTTACGTAACGTGACGGTGATCAGTGTGATACTGTGGGATCATGTGTGACGCTGAGATTACGTAACGTGACGGTGATCAGTGTGATACTGTGAGATCATGCGTAACACTGAGGGATGAGGTAGTACTGCAATGACTCTTAAGGTAAGGCAATATACTGTACAGTATAGCGTTTTGTACAGCAAATTGTTAGACAGGCATGTAATACATATTAGATGAGTTAGTCAGTATATACGTAGTAGACTTTGACACAAAATGATCAATTTGGTGTGATTATGTAGTCAAAAGAGAAGGATTCCTACAGACAAAATCCTGAGGGTTGGTAACTGGTGATTCCAGTAGGTTAGGTCGTTATGACAGCCAGTAGTAAACAACCAGTTGTAAACAACCAGTTGTAAATGGAACATATATGTTCTTGACACGAAGGTAAGTTTTGTGGTTGTGTGTTGCAGTATTCGAGTGTGTTCTTCCACAAGTGTTGATGTTATTAGTTTATTTAAGAGCATTATAAGCAGTGCTCACTTTACCGGTGTAACAAGCAGTTCGGCTGTTAAGTATTTTAAGATTGGTTTCAGATTTTACAGTTGGTGTTATGTTTATATCTAGGTGAATCATTTCACATGATTTATTTAAATGGGAGATTATATTTACTTTTCAAGCTTTAGTCAAGATTATTCCGATATTATATATATATATATATATATATATATATATATATATATATATATATATATATATATATCTATATATATATATATATAAGATGTTTTAGTGCTGACTATTCATCATTATGATGTGTTGTGATGTTCATGACTCATAACAGATTTTTTCTTTTTTATTTACATTATCCATTTCACTTTCGCACACATCTTGATGGAGTGTCGCTATTGAGGAAGTTCTCTGGATTGTATCTGAGCCGTTCTCTGTGTAGTGGTAGCCAGATCCAGGAGTGATGACAGTTAACGTGTATCACTATCAACTGATAGAACATTTCATGACAATCATAAACTTGTGTACCATCTTGACCGACATACGCCCAGACGCTGGGCGTACCTACGCCGAGACACTGGGCGTACTTACGCCCAGACGCATATTCAAGCATTTAAACAAGACGATGAAGGTTATGTACGTCATGGTAAATATGTGGTTTACTCATGTTAACGTAGGTGAGGCACTTGTCATATATCGATACAACCTCCACAACCCCTCTCTTAGTAGCTGAAGTAATCGTTGAAATACGTCATTACATTATAACGTTCGCAGCTGGACGCACGCTCGTAATGTCGTGTTTGTTGACATCCGGCGCCATGTTGACCATATATTTTCCTGGTTATGACTTACATATTGCGACCAGAATCCTGTACTGAACATTTACATAATCCTTATCCTCCAGGGAGGAGGATAGGTGAGGATTTCACATGTTTTGTTGATTTTACATGTGTATTACTACTTTGATCAACCCCACAGTGTCCCTCATGTATGCTATCATCACCACTATCATCATTCATTGTGAAGGATTGATCCTCCACGTACCTGAATAAGATGATGTTCTGGAAGGAGGTAAATAACGCGAGGAGAAAAAGATAAGAAAATTGATCGTCATTCATGAAAGAAGGTGGGGAAGTGGTGACAAGCAGAGAAGATGGGAAAAGAGAAATGGATCGAGTATTTTGAAAGACTGTTGAATGTGGTGGATGATAGGAAGGCAGGTGTGGTGCGCCCACGACCAGGTGGTATGAGGAGCGAGAGTCGTAGGGAACGGTTTGGTGAGAAGACAACACGACTTAAGCCTGGCGTAGGTCGAAGTATGGGAACGTGGATGGGGTGGGTCAAGTTTCTGAAGATGATGGATGGCATTGTTGATGATTGTGGTTAGTTAGGCTTTATATATGTATGTATAGTCCAAGATGAGGTGCCTGCGAACTGGCAGAGTGCCTGAATGATGCCATTTTGTAAGGAAGAACGGGAGGAATTTTGATGCCCGAATTTTAGGGGTATCTATTATGTATATCTGGCGAGATGTATGTGGAGAATGTTGGTTGAGAGGATGGTAGGGTGCCCAGAGCATCGGTCTGGGGAGGAACATTGTGGCTTCAGAAATGGTAAAGAAAACATGGACCAGGTGTCTACTTGGAGGAATTTATCCGAAAAATACATGGAGTATGAGAGAGATTTATGGCAGAGATGCAATGTGAAAGTTGCCTCGACTATATTATATGCAAGGAAGCCACTCATTGCAGTGTGGAATTTTTGTCGAGTGAGTAAGACGTGTGTTTGAGTAGTAAGGGAGGAGAGTGGATGGCTCCAGGTGTACATGGGTGTGCGGCAAAGGTGTGTGTTGTCAAATGACTGTTCATTCTGCTTCATGTACGTGGTGGCGAGGGAGGCGAATGTGAGGGTCGTGGCGGAAAAGGACAGGTCTCCATTTTGCTGGCGATGGGGGTTAGGTGGGGAGGGAGGGAACTTAGGAAGTGATTCACTTGCTGTTTCCTGATGACACTTGAGAATATCCAGAGGCTGGTTTGCGTATTTGGGAGATTAGATGAAAGAAAGAAGTTAAAAGTTGGCGAATAGAATTAAGACAGTGAGGTGTCGCTGGGTGTGGGAGGAAGGGTAGACAAGACGAGTTGGGTGTGAGTTTTGAAGGGAAATAACTTGGGAGAAAGTTGAATGCTTTGGATACTCGGGAGTGGTGGACGTGGCACCGGATGGAACTAAAGTAAGTCATAGTGTTCGAGAATATGGACAAAGGTTCCAGTGTGCACCGACGAGCAAGTGCACCGAGATCAGTGTGCGCCAAGATCCGTGTGCGCCAACATCACTGTGCGCCAAGATCCGTGTGCGCCAACATCACTGTGCGCCAAGATACGTGTGTTTGAATACCCATTACTCCCGACGGTGTTGTGACGGGAGAGGGTGGATGTAGCGGATCATGAATACCTGAGGACATCATGTATTGTGAGGAGGGTTGATTGGTTCAGGTACGACAGTGTAACAGCGAGGGGTGTGGTAATCATTGCTGCTCTGCCCTGAGAGAGCTTACTAGGTTGTGCTGAGATGAACACGAAGGTAATGATGGGTAAGGAGAAACCTGACGAAGTGTGGCAGAAGTGCTAGAGGCCCAAGGGATATGAAAGGATGGACTGAGAGAGGCTCATAGGCGTCGGTACCTGAACATTCTGGAGGGCTAGAGGCGTGAATGGGATAAAAGAAAATGGGATTGATGCGGTAGGTGGGGGTGGACGCACATGCTGTCATTGGACCTATCCAGGACACATGAAGAGGTCGGGATGAACCACGGCATTGATCTGTGAGGCGTGGTTGTCGAATATGGCCTGTGGTTCTGGTACACCGTACGTGTCGGCTAGTGAGTGGATGTCAGAGAACATGGCAGTTTCGTCGTCCTGGCGCTACCTCGCCAAAGAGGGATACTGCGAATATATATATATATATATATATATATATATATATATATATATATATATATATATATAAAGCTTTGCTTGTAATCACTGTACACACCTGTTATTGAAACCTGATAATTTTATTAAATTTCCGATAGATGAAAATAATACAATAGGTAATAAATGCATGAAATACAGAACGGTAAGCGGGACCAATATTTGGACTTGTTTGTTCTGACATATGGTACACATTCTGCCTTAATAACCTTTACCTGTCAAAAAAAAAAATTTGACAGCCATTGAATACGATATGTATATATATTTTTTTCTTTTCATACTATTCGCCATTTCTCGCGTTAGCGAGGCAACGTTAAGAACAGAGGACTGGGCCTTTGAGGGAATATCCTCACCTGGCCCCCTTCTCTGTTCCTTCTTTTGGAAAATTTAAAAAAACGAGAGGGGAGGATTTCCAGCCCCCCCCCGCTCCCTCCCATTTTAGTCGCCTTCTACGACACGCAGGGAATACCTGGGAAGTATTCTTTCTCCCCTATCCCAAGGGGTATATATATATATATATATATATATATATATATATATATATATATATATATATATATATATATATATTTCTTTTTTTTTTAACTATTCGCCATTTCCCGCATTAGCGAGGTAGCGTTATCAACAGAGGACTGGGCCTTAGAGGGAATATCCTCACCTGGCCCCCTCTGTTCCTTCTTTTGGAAAATTAAAAAAAAAAAAAACGAGAGGGGAGGATTTCCAGCCTCCCGCTCCCTCCCCTTTTAGTCGCCTTCTTTTTTTTTTTCATACTCGCCACTTCCCGCGTTACCGAGGTAGCGTTAAGAACAGAGTTGTTGACTGAGCCTTAGAGAGAATATCCTCACTTGGCCCCCATCTCTGTTCCTTCTTTTGGAAAATTAGAAAGCGGTTATGGGATAAATGATTGATATGCATCATTATGTTGTATCAGACGTAGCGAAATATAACCCCTTGATAACCATAATTTACATATGTTGTATTGAAATACGTTTAGCTGTGGAGTGTCCAGTCTACGTGGCAGACTTAAAGGAGAAGTGAAGAAATTTAAGTCTCCAGTCTACTTTATTTTTTTTTTTTTTGATAGTTTACTTTCCTGACCTTTCTGACACAAAGCTACAGTGTACTAGTATCTGATGACCGAGGTGTGTCTAATGACTTGACATCTGTGGCCTAGTGTGTGTGTGTGTGTGTGTGTGTGTGTGTGTGTGTGTGTGTGTGTCTGTATGTGTGTGTGTGTGTGTGTGTGTGTGTGTGTGTCTGTATGTGTGTGTGTGTGTGTGTGTGTGTGTGTGTGTGTGTGTGTGTGTGTGTGTGTGTGTGTGTGTGTGTTGTGTGTGTGTGTGTATGTGTGTGTATGTGTGTGTGTGTGTTTGTGTGTGTGTGTGTGTGTGTGTGTGTGTGTGTTACCGGACTCCACCCGTTCAGGACGGTGCCGGTTGATCTTATATACAAACTCGGCTTTTCTAAGTACAGCGCCGTCTGTTCATGATAGAGAACCGGCTGTTCTAAGTAAGGTGTTGGCCCGTCTGGTGCCGGCAGGTACAGGTTCAGAACCGGCTGTTCAGAGTAAGGTACTGATGGTTCTAGGTATGGTACCGGTTGTTCTAGGCTCAGAACCGGCTGTTCAGAGTAAGAAGCTTACGGTTCTAGCTAGGGTGCCGGCTGTTCTGCCTACATTAACAGGTTATCTTTACTTCCCATTACCCCAGCTTACTAAGGTTTATGACAATGTTCTGAATGTATGACATTTTTCACAGTCATGTAAAAATTATTATTATTATTACTTTCTAAAATGGGAAACAGAAGAAGGAGTCACGCGGGGAGTGCTCATCCTCCTCGAAGGCTCAGAGTGGGGTGCCTAAATGTGTGTGGATGTAACCAAGATGTGAAAAAAGGAGAGATAGGTAGTATGTTTGAGGAAAGGAACCTGGATGTTTTGGCTCTGAGTGAAACGAAGCTCAAGGGTAAAGGGGAAGAGTGGTTTGGAAATGTCTGGGGAGTGAAGTCAGGGGTTAGTGAGAGGACAAGAGCAAGGGAAGGAGTAGCAATACTCCTGAAACAGGAGTTGTGGGAGTATGTCATAGAATGTAAGAAAGTAAATTCTCGATTAATATGGGTAAAACTGAAAGTTGATGGAGAGAGGTGGGTGATTATTGGTGCATATGCACCTGGGCATGAGAAGAAAGATCATGAGAGGCAAGTGTTTTGGGAACAGCTAAATGAGTGTGTTAGCGGTTTTGATGCACGAGACCGGGTTATAGTGATGGGTGATTTGAATGCAAAGGTGAGTAATGTGGCAGTTGAGGGAATAATTGGTATGCATGGGGTGTTCAGTGTTGTAAATGGAAATGGTGAAGAGCTTGTAGATTTATGTGCTGAAAAAGGACTGATGATCGGGAATACCTGGTTTAAAAAGCGAGATATACATAAGTATACTTATGTAAGTAGGAGAGATGGCCAGAGAGCGTTATTGGATTACGTGTTAATGGACAGGCGTGCGAAAGAGAGACTTCTGGATGTCAATGTGCTGAGAGGTGCAACTGGAGGGATGTCTGATCATTATCTTGTGGAGGCTAAGGTGAAGATTAGTATGGGTTTTCAGAAAAGAAGAGTGAATGTTGGGGTGAAGAAGGTGGTGAGAGTAAGTGAGCTTGGGAAGGAGACCTGTGTGAAGAAGTATCAAGAGAGACTGTGTACAGAATGGAAAAAGGTGAGAACAATGGAAGTAAGGGGAGTGGGGGAGGAATGGGATGTATTTAGGGAATCAGTGATGGATTGCGCAAAAGATGCTTGTGGCATGAGAAGAGTGGGAGGTGGGCTGTTTAGAAAGGGTAGTGAGTGGTGGGATGAAGAAGTAAGAGTATTAGTGAAAGAGAAGAGAGAGGCATTTGGACGATTTTTGCAGGGAAAAAATGCAATTGAGTGGGAGAAGTATAAAAGAAAGAGACAGGAGGTCAAGAGAAAGGTGCAAGAGGTGAAAAAAAGGGCAAATGAGAGTTGGGGTGAGAGACTATCAGTAAATTTTAGGGAGAATAAAAAGATGTTCTGGAAGGAGGTAAATAGGGTGCGTAAGACAAGGGAGCAAATGGGAACTTCAGTGAAGGGCGTAAATGGGGAGGTGATAACAAGTAGTGGTGATGTGAGAAGGAGATGGAATGAGTATTTTGAAGGTTTGTTGAATGTGTCTGATGACAGAGTGGCAGATATAGGGTGTTTGGGTCGAGGTGGTGTGCAAAGTGAGAGGGTTAGGGAAAATGATTTGGTAAACAGAGAAGAGGTAGTAAAAGCTTTGCGGAAGATGAAAGCCGGCAAGGCAGCAGGTTTGGATGGTATTGCAGTGGAATTTATTAAAAAAGGGGGTGACTGTATTGTTGACTGGTTGGTAAGGTTATTTAATGTATGTATGACTCATGGTGAGGTGCCTGAGGATTGGCGGAATGCTTGCATAGTGCCATTGTACAAAGGCAAAGGGGATAAGAGTGAGTGCTCAAATTACAGAGGTATAAGTTTGTTGAGTATTCCTGGTAAATTATATGGGAGGGTATTGATTGAGAGGGTGAAGGCATGTACAGAGCATCAGATTGGGGAAGAGCAGTGTGGTTTCAGAAGTGGTAGAGGATGTGTGGATCAGGTGTTTGCTTTGAAGAATGTATGTGAGAAATACTTAGAAAAGCAAATGGATTTGTATGTAGCATTTATGGATCTGGAGAAGGCATATGATAGAGTTGATAGAGATGCTCTGTGGAAGGTATTAAG
>NC_092281.1:25082218-25237218 GCF_036320965.1 Panulirus ornatus | reverse complement strand
ATAAGATACTGATAGATCATCTCCAACAGGAGGCTGATGGATCATATTCTACAAGAGGCTGATGGATCATATCCTGCAGGTGGTTGATAGATCATATCCTACAGGAGGCTGATGGATCATATCCTACAGGAGGCTGATAGATCATCTCCAACAGGAGGCTCATGGATCATATCCCACAGGAGGCTGATGAATAAGCTGGAGGCAGGCCAAGGAGTACATTGGAGATACGACCAACACGGTAGAGGACGGAAGATTAACGTTCCACAGGGCCAAGTGTTGGAACCCCTGCAGTTCGTCATGTATCTAACAGACTAACTAAATGGCCTTGAACAGACCGAGCAGTTAACCGTTTGTTGTTGTTTTGTGATGCCGTCTTACGACTCGTGTGAACTGGACTTGCTTAATGCACGCGTTGTAGATGTTCATAGAAAATATTTACCAAGTGTTTACGAACGAAAGTACGAGCGTGCAGTGTGACTTTGGTCATCTTCTTTAAAAAGGTAGACAGATTTGCAGAAGAGCTAAGCTGTAGGATGGGGTCATTGGTCATGTATCGGCCCCACAGTGGAGTTAAGGGCATGAGGACACGTAGCTGTAACTTTTAAAAGTCCGTCAGTGGATTTTACGATGACGACGTAGAACAGTTTCCTCAGAGACGTAAAGGACCCGATTGACAGAGGGGCCATGACTGGAAACTGAGCACGAGGAGAATCGAAATAGATGTGAACAGTGATAACTATCTATTGATGATAGACGAATGGAGTAAAGAGTGAACGCAGTTCAGTATAATGAAACCCAAGGGACTGGAGCTCCACAAGTGTATAACTCCCTCCTCGTCCACAAAGACACCAGTAACAAAAGACAGTTATGCCACTTGAGCCCACAGACCACGTCAACAAGCCTAAGACTTATTCAAACAGGATGATTAAGTGTTCAGCCAAGACTCACAGTGTCACTGAAGAAAGTCTTGCGCTCTCAGTTTCGTGTGGTGAGTCGCTGGCTACGCAACAGTGGGGAGACGCAGCTCAACCTTTGGCACTGAGAAGAATACAGCGTGGATACATGGGGGATTCGTTATCTTGGGACCTGCCAGTGTTGCGGTTATGTGTATGTTCACAGAGAAATTAGATGCGTATCGTTGGCATAGAACCTGGAAGATGATGCGACCTTTTGAGACTAAATTTTTTAATGTGAGATATAGAAACATGTATGTGGTATATAGAAATCTATATACGTTAAGAGGCGAGGTATATTCAGACGCTATGTAACAAGACCAACAGACACCATCGAACAGAACAGACAGACAGACAGACACGGCACAAGGCGCCACACCACCAAGATAAATAATGGCCTTTCATTAACCACACTGAAAACAATTCTGATGAGGAAGAGACAATGAACTCGAGACGTAAAGGAGGGGGGGAAAAAAAAAGTTGAAATGTGTAGCTCGCTGTTATTTCCCCAGTGCCCGGGCCCAAGCTACGACTCCCATTTTCTATGGTGGGGGGGGGGGGGGTGAGGGTGGATGGAGTGACAGGCTCCATTTGTTTGCGTAAGCCACTTTTCACGATTCGGGGGGCGGTGGGATAGTCTACGTCAGTTAATTGTTTGTTGTTCTGTGCCTTTCGTCTTTCTTGCAATTCATGCGAACTGGAATTACTGAAAATGGAAGCGTTCCAAGGAGGTGTTTGGGAGGGGGTTACAAACATTAACCCCTCCCCCCCTCCCTTCCCTTGAGCACGACGGTACGACACTGGAGCACGACGGTACGACACTAGAGCACGACGGTACGACACTGGAGCACGACGGTACGACACTGGAGCACGACGGTACGACACTAGAGCACGACGGTACGACACTGGAGCACGACGGTACGACACTGGAGCACGACGGTACGACACTAGAGCACGACGGTACGACACTGGAGCATGACGGTACGATACTGGAGCACGACGGTACGACACTGGAGCACGACGGTACGACACTGGAGCACGACGGTACGACCTTCTGTTATGAGTTCATGTTTATTTTTACCTGACTTAGGTCTGGTATGGTCAGGACAGAGGCCAGGCTGTCGTACCCTATGGTCGTGGCGTCGTGCTCAAAAGTCGTACCGCCGTGTTCAGTCGTGGTAACTTTGTGTTCATTGGCAGAACTATCGTGTATAAAAGGTCGTACTGACTGGCGTGTTCAAGGGCCTCAAGGTTGTGCTCAAAGGTCGTACAGTCGTGTTCAGTAGTCGTACCATCTTGTTCAAGAGTCGTACAATTGTTCTCACTGTTCTTACCGATTTGCTCAGGGGTCGTAGCGTCGTGCTCAAGGGTCATACCGTCGTGCTCAAGGGTCGTACCGTCGTGCTCAAGGGTCGTACCGTCGTGCTCAAGGGTCGTACCGTCGTGCTCAAGGGTCGTACCGTCATGCTCAAGGGCTGTACCGTCGTGCTCAAGGGTCGTACCGTCATGCTCAAGGGCTGTACCGTCGTGCTCAAGGGTCGTACCGTCATGCTCAAGGGTCGTGGCGTCATGCTCAAGGGCTGTAGCGTCATGCTCAAGGGTCGTACCGTCATGCTCAAGGGTCGTAGCGTCTTGGCTGAGGGCTGGACTTGATGATGTACCCTTACCTTGATCCTTCTCGATAATAAGTTAATTATAACCGTCATCAGAATCACGAATGTGATCGGGGATAAGAACGTAAGGTGAGCTCCCTCGTTCGACTCCCGGCATACACGAGCATGGGAGGGTCTTGCTTCATCACATGGCCCTTCCCCATGTGATTCATGGTTCATCACATGGCCCTCCCATGTGATTCATGGTTCATCACATGGCCCTCCCCATGTGATTCATGGCTCATCACATGGCCCTCCCCATGTGATTCATGGTTCATCACATGGCCCTCCCCATGTGATTCATGGCTCATCACATGGCCCTACCCATGTGATTCATGGCTCATCACATGGCCCTCCCCATGTGATTCATGGTTCATCACATGGCCCTCCCCATGTGATTCATGGTTCATCACATGGCCCTCTCCATGTGATTCATGGTTCATTACATGGCCCTCCCCATGTGATTCATGGCTCATCACATGGCCCTCCCCATGTGATTCATGGCTCATCACATGGCCCTCCCCATGTGATTCATGGTTCATCACATGGCCCTCCCCATGTGATTCATGGCTCATCACATGGCCCTCCCCATGTGATTCATGGCTCATCACATGGCCCTCCCCATGTGATTCATGGTTCATCACATGGCCCTCCCCATGTGATTCATGGTTCATCACATGGCCCTCCCCATGTGATTCATGGTTCATCACATGGCCCTCCCCATGTGATTCATGGTTCATCACATGGCCCTCCCCATGTGATTCATGAGCCATATGTTACCCTGGTCTCTGGGGGCACGTCAGGCCAGGGTGTACGGCATCCTCGCGGGCGGTCACCTCCCTACACTGACACACGGTAATTGAGGGAAAATCTGCCCCAAGAGGCGATGATTTCTTATTTGTTGGTAACACTGATTTCCCCGACCCGTCCCTGCCTCTCTCTCTCTCTCTCTCTCTCTCTCTCTCTCTCTCTCTCTCTCTCTCTCTCTCTCTCTCTCTCTCTCTCTCTCTAGCATCCGTGCCTCCTCCTCCTCTTCCTTCTTCCTCCTGTACTCTTCCTCCTCCTTCTCCTCCTCCTCGTCTTCCTTTAACGCCTTCCTCGTCTCCACCTTTACCCAAGCCTCCCTGTTCCACGACTGCCTCACCCACATCACCTTACCCACATTTCTCGTCCGCTTCTCCACAACCAGATCTCCATCACTCACGCTTTCACCATCCAGACCTTCCTCATCCACATCACCACCACCCAGGCCACCACCCAAGCCTCCACCAACCACGCCTCCACTAGCCACGCCTCCACCATCCACGCCTCCACCAACCACGCCTCCACTAGCCACGCCTCCACCAACCACGCCTCCACCATCCACGCCTCCATCAACCACGCCTTCACTAGCCTCAGCGTACCAGATGGTGTTACCTTTGCTTGTTTTTTGCCTGTCTGCTTTGCATTGGACATTCGGCCTCGGTGGAGTGGAATCTTTACTAGCAGTGTGGCGTCTCTCTCTCTCTCTCTCTCTCTCTCTCTCTCTCTCTCTCTCTCTCTCTCTCTCTCTCTCTCTCTCTCTCTCTTTCTCCTCAGTACCTACCACTTCCAGCCTAGGTTTCTCTTTTCATTTTCATCTCTCTCTCTCTCCAGTAATCCCTCCAGACGCCGCTGGTGGTCTCTCTCTCTCTCTCTCTCTCTCTCTCTCTCTCTCTCTCTCTCTCTCTCTCTCTCTCTCTCTCTCTCTCTCTCTCTCTCTCCCTCCCCCTCCCTCCCTCCCCCCCTTCCCCCCCCCCCCTCTCTCTCTCTCCCCTCGGGTGCTTCGTGAGTGCCTCGCTCACTTGCATAGTGTGCGTCAACACGTCTTTGTCAACGGTGTCGAGGAAAACGTAGCTTAAAGTCGCCAGTTTAGGACTACATCAGGTAGGTCATATAAGGTGAAATATGGCACGACTGGACGCCTCGAAATAGAGCTATATAACGCAAAGAAACTTACATAGAGAAGTACAGTAAATTATCTCATGATGAAGTTTGATATCTGTAAGCTTTTAGTATATGCCAGTTTGTCAAAACCAGTGGATCCTAATTGCTCTAAAAGAGTTGTAAAAGCTATTGACATTTGAAAAAAAGATTTGATATACGTATTACTAAAGCAAATAAGATTAACACTTGTGATTGTGGGCAAAAGTAGTTATTTATCTAAAATGAATGATCTTTTAAGTTATGACACAACATATTTTGAACTCATTAAGAATCTCCTTGAAGCAGTTAATTGTCATTTCAATAAAGAACTGAAGTTGTTGAAAGGTAATGGTTCTCTTATCAAAAATTTGTCATCTTTGTCCTCTTCATTGCCATCTATGTATGGACTTATCAAAACACTTAAACCATATTTTCCAGCGATTGTCCAAGACAGACAACGAGCGTGACATAAACTTATTATGTGGACATATATAAAACATACTAACCTCCAACAGCCAGGATCGAACCTGGGACCCTTGCGTAGGAAGCGGGAGCACTACTGCAGGGGGGTGATCATAGCCTAGCACAGTAGTGCTACCGCCTCCAACTCGGAGGTCCCAGGTCTGATCCCACTTATACATACATATACATTTCAACGTATACATACATATACATTCACAGACATGTACATATATACACATGCACATATTCATACTTGCTGCCTTCATCCATTTCCGTCGCCACTCCGCCACACATGACATAGCATCCCCCCCCCCTCCCCTCCAGCGAGGTAACGCTAGGAAAAGACAAAAAAAGAAGGCCACGTTTTTTCACACTCAGTCTCTAGCTGTCATGTATAATGCACCGAAACCACAGCTCCCTTTCCACATCCAGGCCCCACAGAACTTTCCATGGTTTACCCCAGACGCTTCACATGCCCTGGTTCAATCCATTGACAGCACCTCGATCGCGGTATACCAACATCGTTCCAATTCACTCTATTTCTTGCACGCCTTTCTCCCTCTTGTATGTTTCAGGTCCCGGCCGTTCAAAATGATTTTTACCATATATATATATATATATATATATATATATATATATATATATATATATATATATATATATATATATATATATATATATATATATATATATATATATATATATATTGTCCCTAGAGATAGTGGGGAAAGAATTCTTCCCACGTATTGACTACATATCGTAGAAGGCGACTAAAAGTGGTGGGAGTGGGGGGCTAGAAATCTTTCCCTCCTGTTTTACACTTGCAAAGAAAGGAACAGAGACGCGGGCCAAGTGAGGACTTTGATATATATATATATATATATATATATATATATATATATATATATATATATATATATATATATATATATGAACTACAAATACTCCTTTTCATCTGGGTACCACCCATCTCTCCGACATCACAAACAAGGATATGAGATAACCCAAGATCCTCAGATACCCAGAGTGCAACGTCCTTATTGACACCAGTGAACATCTCCCGCCCTCACTGCGTAGTGAGGGAGACTCGCTGCCTCGAAGACAGACACTGTGCTCAGCGACTTATGGTCCCGCCAGGTTAACGTGGGTGCAGTGGCAGCCCCATAGGAGAAGGGCCTTGGGTAGGAAGGTGGAAGTTTATGTGTATAATGTTTATGAATTTAAACCGTATTACCAAAGCCTCTTAGCTTCCTCCCCCGGGGCATATAGTCTCACATGCACTGAGAACCTGAGAAAATGTTAAGTTGAAAAATTCAACAGAACACGAACGTAAAATCATAACAATTTCACTGCAGTGTTGAGGACTTGTTGCGCCTTCCGAACCTGAGCGTCTGGAAATGTTGATGGATCGATCGATAGATAGATGGGAGGTAGATGTGTCCAGTCCTCTCGAATAGCACACCTGGAACCTGCGAGAGGTGATGGTGGGGTCTCAATACACACACACGAGGTTGGGTCCCTGGAATGTAGTAGAAATAGCTAATGAGGAACATACAAACACGCATACACTACAACACACACACACACACACACACACACACACACACACACACACACACACACACACACTTCAGCACAGACCTTTCCTGTTGTCTTATACAACAGACATCAGTTGTTGGCATCATGTAGCTGCCGCCACAACGAAGGTGTATGCGAGTCTCGTCACTTTTGTTTTGGCGATTCGAATCGCATAATCACGTGATACAAACCTCTCGTATCTGACGAATAGCATGGCAAAATTCTATGGCCCCTAATATGTCCATGTGACTAAGCTGTCTCGATAGTGGTACTATGTTTACTGTCCTCCTCTGGTCCTTCCGTGTCGCTTCGTTACCTCTTGCGACCCAGTTCGAGAAGCATGACGTAGTCTTGTCTTATTACAGTATCTGTGAATAGTTTGGTGACCACATATCAGTTGACAATTTGTCTACTTGACTCTTGTTCAAAAGGGCGAGTTCTAGCGATAGGTTACGCACGAAGTCGACACTTAGAAATCCCACTCTGACAATAGATCCTGCAGCTTGTTTCCTGCTGGACGATGCTGGTTTCAACGCCTCCTTTCGCTGTGCCCCATTCCTCTCGGGTTGAATATCGTCAACTAAATAGGAATTAGTCTAGTGCCTCTTGTAAAGTGATGAAATCGTCGGTATTTTCTCTTTCTTTCTCGACCTTTACGTCATTTGCAAGCATTTCCATGGAGGTTTCAAGTCCTGACAAGTCATTTGGGGCCAACAAAGAACACGAGTCTTTATGGTATAAGGAGCAAGCACTCTTAGGTGGCAGGCGACCACCACACACGAGGGAGGCACGACCCGCCAGGGTATGGGGAGGTTTAGTGATGGTGGCGCCACCTCGGGCCAGCAAACCAATTCGGGAAGACTCCTCTTTCTACCTTGCATGTCCTTTGACCTCTTCCACTAAAATCAATATTTTTATCCATAAAAAAAAGCCTCCAACTTATTCCATCTCGAAGATACAGCTTCTCCACCATCCTCATTATGTGGTTCAGCCTCAAACGCTTTCTGCTGGTCCAGAACACAGTCCACCCATCCTTCTCGTATGTTGAGCTCAAACTCATCTCACTCCCTCGCTTGACTCCCTTTCCCTAGAACTATGTTGCTTGTTTTCTCCATTGTTTTACGTACTACGCTAAACAGAAAGACTGGTTTGCACTTCAGTACCATTTCCCGATCTCCTTTCTCAAAGATGAGTGTGACATTGTTTCTCTCTTCCTCTGCCTTGACACTCCACCCTCCACCAGTAATATGTTAACCATTATGTAACTCCCACGTCCACATATGGTGGAGTAGAGGTGGATGGTAACCGACACAACAGGTTAGAGTATAGAGTTTATTATATACTCTAACCTGTGGTGTCATCTATCCACCTCTACAACGGCAAATTACAAGCATTTAACCAGGGCACATCTGCACGTTCTTTCAGCACATATGGGGACGCCTGATCAGGGCTCACATCCCCTTCATAGTCTGGCCACGATCGTTTCTGGCGGCAGGAGTTTCAATGTTTTCCAAGACATCTTCGTCGTCTTGTCTCTTTCGAACCCGTCATTCTGATCCTCGCATGTCTTCACATCCTCCTCCACACTTAGTTGCTTGGAATCCTTCAGTCATATTGGCTGCGCTTCAGCTCGCAGTCTCCTCCTGATGAAGTTAAAAGGGGAAACCTAATTGGATTATCTCTTGTTCTTGTTCTCATTATTCTTTTTATTTTCTTCTATTCCTCCTCTCGTATTGTGTTACTCGGTCTGTGTCTCTTATAACTATCAAATGCTGTGTGTGTGTGTGTGTGTGTGTGTGTGTGTGTGTGTGTGTGTGTGTGTGTGTGTAAAAGTGTATTTCCCATACTAAAACTTTTTATATACACCCATATTTTATTCAGTGTTGCAGCGAGTTTTGAATACATTTTCTGTAATTCCATTTGATACTTTCATGAATTTTTGCCAATATACATACAACCGTTAACACACAAAAAAAAACCTTGAATATTTGTACGAAGTTACAGGCAGAATGTTGCCGTGTCATTATTGTTGTATCTCGTCTGTGGACCTAATCCTGAAAGAGAGAGAGAGAGAGAGAGAGAGAGAGAGAGAGAGAGAGAGAGAGAGAGAGAGAGAGAGAGAGAGAGAGAGATTGTGTTGGATCTGTTGGCCAACAGTCATTTAAGCACGACGGTTCGACCCTTAAGCACAACGGTACGACCCTTGAGCACGACGGTACGACCCTTGAGCACGACGGTACGACCCCTGAGCACGACCGTACGACCCCTGAGCACGACGGTACGACCCTTGAGCACGACGGTACGACCCCTGAGCACGACGGTGCGACCCTTGAGCACGACGGTACGACCCCTGAGCACGACGGTGCGACCCCTGAGCACGACGGTGCGACCCCTTGAACACGATGGTATGACCCCTGAGAACGACTGTACGACCCCTTGGGTATGACGACGTGGTCTTCGGCGTGAGAGGTGTGCCCTGCATCCCATGTAGGATAACTACACTGTCCTGCCATCCTCCTGTGTTCCTGCTTGGCCATCATCACCCAGTGTCTTCTCCCGGTCCTCCAGTGTCCCTCCACTTGGCTCCACATCGTCCCGTGTCCTCTCCTGGGATCTTTCGTCATCCTGTGGTTTCCCCACATCCCAGAGGTTCTCCAAGTCGAAGCTTTGGTTAGAGAAGAAAAGGAGTGATTTTCAGCGATGCCTCGCTGTAAACATTGTAACTAACAGGGTGAAGGAAATCATAATTAGAAAGATAAACAACGAAACAGTAGATATGATACTCACTTTTCATAATCCCTGGGTCACACCCACACCTCACCTGGAATACTCTGTTCCATTCTGGTTAAGACAAAATTGAACAAATTCAAAGAAGAGCCATCAAATTAATGCCTTCTCTCAGAAGTAAGCCTCACGAGGAACACTAACTCAGGAAATTATTCTCCAGAAGAGCAGACTCCGTGGAGATATGATAGAAGTTTTGAAAATACTAAACAATTTCGACAACAGACAAAAATTTATTTAATTCAGTCAGAGATTCAGCGACGAGAAAGAGCAACATGAAGCTACATTTAAGGACATGCCATAGTAACGTTAAGCAAAACTTTTTCACTCTGAGATTGACTGGACATCATAAATACAGACACCATCAATGCCCGGTTAAATCAATGCCAAACAGATACTAGACTGTGTGGTGTAAGTTATCAGGAAGCGGTTAGGATTATTACAAGTTATCTTCCATGTTTTGAACCACCAACTTCAGACCGCAGCTCACATGCCGTCACCCACTAAACTGATAGGATTACTCCACCCCTTCGTAACACACATGACTATAATGTTTCCGCAGTAGTGTGGTGTTTCCTTCCATGATACGTGTTCGTTTTTGTTTCCTCGTCTTTTTCCTGCTGGTGGAGGTGAAGGCAGGTAAGGAGGTGCGGTGTTTCCTCGTCTTTTTCCTGCTGGTGGAGGTGAAGGCAGGTAAGGAGGTGAGGTCTTCTGTATCATAATGTGTGTGTCTACTTTTATGTTGAGGTCATTGATTCTCGCGGATCACCTGCTCATGGACCATGAGATCTGTTATCTGTCCTCCCCATGGAATTAAGGCCAGGCCCCTCCTCCCACGTACTTCAGGCCTGTCCTTCCCATGTCCTTCAGGTCTGCCCTTCCCACGTACTTCAGGCCTGCTCTTCTCACCTACTTCAGATCAGTTCTTCTCTTGTACTTCAGAGTTACCCTTTCACCGTACTTCAGACCTGCCATTCCCTATGACCCCTCCAGATCCCCTTCCCGTTTCTCCTCTTTTCCCCTCCAGCCTTTCTTCCCGTCCACCCCTTAAGCCTCCCCCCTTCCCTCCGGCCCTTCCAGCCCATGTCGTAACTTCGTTGCCTTTCCCCCCCCCCCCCCACCTCCCCTCCGGCGGAAGCAGCTTCCACGAAACTATACTGAAGTTAAATGTACCCCGGAAACATCAGCGCGTCTGGCGGGCTACACCAGCTTTTGCACGGCTTCCGTTATTCTTGTCTTTATCCACGACATTTTTTTTATCATGATATATATATATATATATATATATATATATATATATATATATATATATATATATATATATATATATATATACGTGTACGTGTACTTGTAGGAAGAGAGGAAAGTGATTGGTTCTCAGTGAATGTAGGTTTGCGGCAGGGGTGCATGATGTCTCCATGGTTGTTTAATTTGTTTATGGATGGGGTTGTTAGGGAGATGAATGCAAGAGTTTTGGAAAGAGGGGCAAGTATGCAGTCTGTTGTGGATGAGGGAGCTCGGGAAGTGAGTCAGTTCTGCAGAAGCTGGTGAACCACTCAGGACCCTAGTGGTCCACCCAGGACCCTGGTGAACCACTCAGGACCCTAGTGGTCCACCCAGGACCCTGGTGAACCACTCAGGACCCTAGTGATCCACCCAGGACCTAGTGGTCCACCCAGGACCCTGGTGAACCACTCAGGACCCTAGTGGTCCACCCAGGACCCTGGTGAACCACTCAGGACCCTAGTGGTCCACCCAGGACCCTAGTGGTCCACCCAGGACCCTGGTGAACCACTCAGGACCCTAGTGATCCACCCAGGACCCTGGTGAACCACTCAGGACCCTAGTGGTCCACCCAGGACCCTGGTGAACCACTCAGGACCCTAGTGGTCCACCCAGGACCCTAGTGGTCCACCCAGGACCCTAGTGGTCCACCCAGGACCCTAGTGGTCCACCCAGGACCCTAGTGGTCCACCCAGGACCCTAGTGGTCCACCCAGGACCCTAGTGGTCCACCCAGGACCCTGGTGAACCACTCAGGACCCTAGTGATCCACCCAGGACCCTGGTGAACCACTCAGGACCCTAGTGGTCCACCCAGGACCCTGGTGAACCACTCAGGACCCTAGTGATCCACCCAGGACCCTGGTGAACCACTCAGGACCCTAGTGGTCCACCCAGGACCCTAGTGGTCCACCCAGGACCCTGGTGAACCACTCAGGACCCTAGTGGTCCACCCAGGACCCTGGTGAACCACTCAGGACCCTAGTGATCCACCCAGGACCTAGTGGTCCACCCAGGACCCTGGTGAACCACTCAGGACCCTAGTGATCCACCAGGACCCTAGTGGTCCACCCAGGACCCTAGTGGTCCACCCAGGACCCTAGTGTTTCACCCAAGACCCTAGTGAACCACTCAGGACCCTAGTGATCCACCCAGGACCCTGGTGAACCACTCAGGACCCTAGTGATCCACCCAGGACCCTAGTGTTTCACCCAAGACCCTAGTGAACCACTCAGGACCCTAGTGATCCACCCAGGACCCTAGTGTTTCACCCAAGACCCTAGTGATCCACCAGGACCCTAGTGGTCCACCCAGGACCCTAGTGGTCCACCAGGACCCTAGTGGTCCACCCAGGACCCTAGTGGTCCACCCAGGACCCTGGTGAACCACTCAGGACCCTAGTGGTCCACCCAGGACCCTGGTGAACCACTCAGGACCCTAGTGATCCACCCAGGACCCTGGTGAACCACTCAGGACCCTAGTGATCCACCCAGGACCTAGTGGTCCACCCAGGACCCTAGTGGTCCACCCAGGACCCTGGTGAACCACTCAGGACCCTAGTGGTCCACCCAGGACCCTGGTGAACCACTCAGGACCCTAGTGGTCCACCCAGGACCCTGGTGAACCACTCAGGACCCTAGTGGTCCACCCAGGACCCTGGTGAACCACTCAGGACCCTAGTGGTCCACCCAGGACCCTAGTGTTTCACCCAAGACCCTAGTGAACCACTCAGGACCCTAGTGATCCACCCAGGACCCTAGTGGTCCACCCAGGACCCTAGTGGTCCACCCAGGACCCTAGTGGTCCACCCAGGACCCTGGTGAACCACTCAGGACCCTAGTGATCCACCCAGGACCTAGTGGTCCACCCAGGACCCTAGTGGTCCACCCAGGACCCTAGTGGTCCACCCAGGACCCTGGTGAACCACTCAGGACCCTAGTGATCCACCCAGGACCTAGTGGTCCACCCAGGACCCTGGTGAACCACTCAGGACCCTAGTGATCCACCCAGGACCCTGGTGAACCACTCAGGACCCTAGTGATCCACCCAGGACCCTGGTGAACCACTCAGGACCCTAGTGTCACCCAAGACCCTAGTGATCCATCCAGGACCCTAGTGATCCATCCAGGACCCTAGTGTTTCACCCAAGACCCTAGTGATCCACCCAGGACCTAGTGGTCCACCCAGGACCCTGGTGAACCACTCAGGACCCTAGTGGTCCACCCAGGACCCTGGTGAACCACTCAGGACCCTAGTGGTCCACCCAGGACCCTGGTGAACCACTCAGGACCCTAGTGATCCACCCAGGACCCTAGTGTTTCACCCAAGACCCTAGTGATCCACCCAGGACCCTGGTGAACCACTCAGGACCCTAGTGGTCCACCCAGGACCCTGGTGAACCACTCAGGACCCTAGTGATCCACCCAGGACCCTGGTGAACCACTCAGGACCCTAGTGATCCACCCAGGACCCTGGTGAACCACTCAGGACCCTAGTGGTCCACCCAGGACCCTGGTGAACCACTCAGGACCCTAGTGGTCCACCCAGGACCCTAGTGGTCCACCCAGGACCTAGTGGTCCACCCAGGACCCTGGTGAACCACTCAGGACCCTAGTGATCCATCCAGGACCCTAGTGTTTCACCCAAGACCCTAGTGATCCATCCAGGACCCTAGTGATCCATCCAGGACCCTAGTGATCCATCCAGGACCCTAGTGTTTCACCCAAGACCCTAGTGATCCACCCAGGACCTAGTGGTCCACCCAGGACCCTGGTGAACCACTCAGGACCCTAGTGGTCCACCCAGGACCCTGGTGAACCACTCAGGACCCTAGTGATCCACCCAGGACCTAGTGGTCCACCCAGGACCCTGGTGAACCACTCAGGGCCCTAGTGGTCCACCCAGGACCCTAGTGGTCCACCCAGGACCCTAGTGGTCCACCCAGGACCCTGGTGAACCACTCAGGACCCTAGTGATCCACCCAGGACCCTGGTGAACCACTCAGGACCCTAGTGATCCACCCAGGACCCTGGTGAACCACTCAGGACCCTAGTGATCCACCCAGGACCTAGTGGTCCACCCAGGACCCTGGTGAACCACTCAGGACCCTAGTGATCCACCCAGGACCTAGTGGTCCACCCAGGGCCCTAGTAATCCATCCAGGACCCTAGTGTTTCACCCAAGACCCTAGTGATCCATCCAGGACCCTAGTGATCTACCCAGGACTCTAATGATTCACCCAGGACCCTAGTTATCCACCCAGGACCCTAATGGTCCTCCCAAGACCCTAGTGAACCACTCAGGACCCTAGTGGTCCACCCAGGACCCAAATGGTCCACCCAGGACCCTGGTGAACCACTCAGGACCCTAGTGATCCACCCAGGACCCTGGTGAACCACTCAGGACCCTAGTGATCCACCCAGGACCCTAGTGGTCCACCCAGGATTCTGATGATCCAACAGGACCCCAGCGGTCCACCCAGGACCCTAGTGGTCCACCCAGGAACGTAGTGGTCCACCCAGGACCCTAGTGGTCCACCCAGGACACTAGTGAACCACTCAGGACCCTGGTTAATCCCCCACCCCGGGTCAGGGAGGTTAGTAGATCAGGGTCAGGTGGTGGTGGTGACAGCTGGGGCTGCTGCCAGGCCTGGTGACCAGGTTGGTCTCTGGTATGGTCCGCCTCGACCTCCACCCACAGACCTCCCTCACTGACCACGAGGACCAGACTAAGAACCAGATGACGCTTCCTTTGATTTTGAAGCTGAATCGAACGCGATGTAGAATTTTGATTTTGACGTTAGGCTTTAAGTGACGCTGTCTAGATTATCCCAGTCTTTTGACTTTGATTTTGATAATGAATTTCACTCATGTCGACGACTAAGATCTACTTAATTTATCTTTGTTGGGCAGGCGACTGGCGGAGTGCTTGCCATGGTGCAGTTGTACAGGGGCAAGAGGGATAGGGGTGAGTGCTCAAATTGCAGAGGTATGGGTTTGTTGAGTATTCCTGGGAAATTGTATGGGAGGGTATTGATTGAGAGGGTGAAGGCATGTACAGAACATCGGGTTGGGGAGGAGCGATGTGGTTTCGGAGGTGGTAGAGGATGTGTGGATCAGGTGTTTGCTTTGAAGAATGTATGTGAGAAATACTTAGAAAAGCAAATGGATTTGTATGTAGCATTTGTGGATCTGGAGAAGGCATATGATAGAGTTGATAGAGATGCTCTGTGGAAGGTATTAAGAATATATGGTGTGGGAGGCAAGTTGTTAGAAGCAGTGAAAAGTTTTTATCGAGAATGTAAGGCATGTGTACGTGTAGGAAGAGAGGAAAGTGATTGGTTCTCAGTGAATGTAGGTTTGCGGCAGGGGTGTGTGATGTCTCCATGGTTGTTTAATTTGTTTATGGATGGGGTTGTTAGGGAGGTGAATGTAAGAGTTTTGGAAAGAGGCGCAAGTATGCAGTCTGTTGTGGATGAGAGAGCTTGGGAAGTGAGTCAGTTGTTGTTCGCTGATGATACATCGTTGGTGGCTGATTCGGGTGAGAAACTGCAGAAGCTGGTGACTAAGTTTGGTAAAGTGTGTGAAAGAAGAAAGCTGAGAGTACATGTGAATAAGAAGAAGGCTATTAGGTACAGTAGGTTGAGGGACAAGTCAATTGGGAGGTAAGTTTGAATGGAGAAAAACTGGAGGAAGTAAAGTGTTTTAGATATCTGGGAGTGGATCTGGCAGCGGATGGATCCATGGAAGCGGAAGTGAATCATAGGGTAGGGGGAGGGGGCGAAAGCTCTGGGAGCGTTGGGAAATGTGTAGAGGTCGAGAACGTTATCTTGGAAAGCAAAAATGGGTATGTTTGAAGGAATAGTGATTCCAACAATGTTTTATGGTTGCGAGGCGTGGACTATAGATAGAGTTGTGCTGAGGAAGGTGGATGTGCTGGAAATGAGATGTTTGAGGACATTACGTGGTGTGAGGTGGTTTGATTGAATAAGTAACGAAAGGGTAAGAGAGATGTGTGGTAATAAATAGAGTATGGATGATAGAACAGAAGAGGGTGTTTTGAAATGGTTTGGTCATATGGAGAGAATGAGTGCGGAAAGATTGACAAAGAGGATATATGTGTCAGATGTGGAGGGAACGAGAAGTGGGAGATCAAATTGGAGGTGGAAAGATAGTGAAAAAGATTTTGAGTGATCGGGGCCTGAACATGTAGGAGGGTGAAAGGCGTGCAAGGAATAGAGTGAGTTGGAACGATGTGGTATACTGGGATCGACATGTGTCAGTGGTTTAAACCAGGGCATGTGCAGCGTCTGGGGTAAACCATGGAAAGTTCTCTGGGGCCTGGATGTGGAAAGGGAGCGTTGGTTTCGGTGCATTATATATGACAGCTAGAGACTGAAGGGAATGAATAAAGGCAGACAGTATGAATTATGTACATGTGTATATATGTATATGTCTATGTATGTATATATATATATGTATACGTTGAGATGTATAGGTATGTATATGTGCTGTGTGTGGACGAGTATGTATATACATGTTTATGTGGATGTGTTGGGCCATTCTCTCGTCTGTTTCCTTGCGGTACCTCGCTAACGCGGGAGACAGCGACAAAGAATGATATGGATAAATATATATATATATATATATATATATATATATATATATATATATATATATATATATATATATATATATATATATATATATATATATCTTTTCTTTTCTTTCATACTATTCGCCATTTTCCGCATTAGCGAGGTAGCGTTAAGAACAGGGGACTGGGCCTTAGAGGGAATATCCTCACCTGGCCCCCTTCTCTGTTCCTTCTTTTGGAAAACTGAAAAAAAAAAACGAGAGGGGAGGATTTCCAGCCACCCGCTCCCTCCCCTTTTAGTCGCCTTCTACGACACGCAGGGAATACGTGGGTATTCTTTCTCCCCTATCCCCAGGGATAATATATATATATATATATATATATATATATATATATATATATATATATATATATATATATATATATATATATTTATATATATGTATATATATAATGATAGATAGATAGATAGATAGAAACATATATTGCTCTGACTTTATGGAAAGTTAGACATTAACTGTATTCAGCGAGTCTTTCATCTTGTCTTTGAATTCGATACAGCTTCCCAAATGTGATGTTACCTTGGCAGTCCTCGAAAGACGCGTTTGAAGTGGCGTCCACACACACACACACACACACCCACACACACACACAGGTTCCACGAGAGAGAGAGAGAGAGAGAGAGAGAGAGAGAGAGAGAGAGAGAGAGAGAGAGAGAGAGAGAGAGAGAGAGAATCTTCGGCGATACAGGATGTCCTTGGGAGTCGAGGAGGGGGGATGAGCTCCTGCAGATACCCTCTTCCTCCCCCCCTGAGGAAGTGGTCTTGATGATGTGGTGGTGATGCTAACTACGGTAGTGGTGGTGGTTAGGTGGTTAGTATAAATGGGTGGGAGTTGGAAGTGGCGGCTGGCGCTCCGGTCCGCTGAGACCGGCCGGTCCTGTAGAGTGAGCCGAGGGAAAACCAACACGGGATCCGCATGATTCGATTCCAATTCGGTTAATTACGAAGATAAATACACTTGGACTCCGGATCAAAGGCCCTTGGCTGGCTTGGAACAGCTGGCACTTGCAAAGAGAAGCAAACAGTTAGTGGCAGACCCACTGCCGGGCGCCGCTTCACCTTCCTTGTGATCCTCTTGCAGTATTTTGACTATGTCCTTTGTGCACTCTGTATCCCTGTATCTATCTGTCTATCTATCTATCTGTTTCTCTATCAATCTATCTATCTATCTATCTATAGATCCTCCCCTCTCATTTTTTTTTTTTAATTTTCCAAAAGAAGGAATAGAGAAGGGAGCCAAGTGAGGATATTCCCTCAAAGGCCCAGTCCTCTGTTCTTAACGCTACCTCGCTAATGCGGGAAATGGCCAATAGTATGAAAGGGGAAAAAAAAAAGAAAAAAAAAAAAAAAAAATATATATATATATATATATATATATATATATATATATATATATATATATATATATACACACATATATATATATATATATATATATATATATATATATATATACACACATATATATATATATATATATATATATATATATATATATATATATATATATATATATATATATATATACACACACATATATATAAAGATCCCTGCATATTTGTTTTTTTCTAGATTTTCTAGTGTTTTCGGTTCTGTTTATGGTGTAGTTAACACTACTAGGAGGCTTTATATATATCAAAATTCCCGACATTTCTTGACTTTTATTACAAACTTATTATCATTAGCATTACGTCTTGTCCAACCATTGGATAACATGCTTGAACACACACACTACGAAGGATTCGCAAACTTGAGTCTACCGCTTGGAATCCTGCTGCAAAATGGCCAGTGTTGGAGAGGCGCTTCTAAAGTCTGTTTCGTGAGTGGTGGTCAGCTGGGGTTGGCGGAGCGCTGTCAGGTCGCTGGCTGCCGTGTACAGATCAGGTTCGGTGAGGTGTATGCAGATGAGGTCTTCCCTCTAGCGTGTGTGTGTGTGTGTGTGTGTGTGTGTGTGTGTGTGTGTTCAGGGATGGTTTCAGCAACATCAGTCATGGATGGCTAGTGAGAGGATAGGTTTAATGTTCTCTGGATTCCTCTTTTTTGCGTATTGATAATCGAGTGGTTCTGCCAATGTAGCTATCTTCGAGTGCGTCTGGTCACTGTATGTCGTTGCATTCTTGATCCGTTTATATATTTTCTTCTCGATCATGACGTTGTCTGGTGACGGGAGTTAACCTGGTGCTTCCTGTGGTTCTTGGATCCCTTCGTCTTGTATGTCAGTGGGTGGTGTGCTGGTTGGTGGGGCATGTCATACCGTTAGTCTGAAGTTTGCCACGTTCAGCTGGGCAGCTGAATTCATGGCTTATTTTGGTTCTATTTAGAAAAGAAGGTTATTGTCCCGAGGTAGACCGTTGTCCATGATTAGGTTAGCGACTTTGCGATTCTTGTGGATGATGATTAGTGTTATACCATCATCCGTGCTGCAGCTGATGGCCTTTTTCGTGATCATGCCTTGTAGTGAGCGATCATCTGCTCTGCAGGCTGGTGCTCGTCTGATTCTTGTGTAGTGTACTTTGTAGGTTGGGTTCTGACGCTCGGTTCGGTTCCTCCCTCCCACCTGACGCTTGGTTTTGCCTCCCCCCCCCCCTGCCCCTTAAGTTCCAGGGTCATTGATGCTCATTTTAACAAAAAAAAGTTGAAAGATACAAGACAGATTAGAAACAGGGTCTGTGCCTTAGATTCTCACCATGTCCCTTTTGGTCTCTCAATAATAAGTATTTAACCTTACCGAGATTAACTAACTCTCTTACGGCATTGCCATCCTTAGATACAGATAGAATTAGGGATTATGACAGTATAGAATTAGGGATTATGACAGTACCCTTAAGTCCATGTTGGAAAAGGCCCTGAATCTTCGTCTAGACCAAAGGTTCTCAACCATTTCCCAGTGGTTCACAGGGTAAAAGTAAATCAAAATTTTTAATGAAACTTTTTCCTATTTTCCGAATGGTCTGTGACACATGGTGCAGGCCATCTTGTGGGACATGACGTTACCACCCTTGTGATTAGATACAACACAGGAAAACTGGATATTATTATTTCTATCAACTACTTACCTCACAGTAAGGCCAGAACCCCCTCACGACAAATGACCATAAGCCAATTATGGCAAAAATTTCTTCGTCACCCATGCAGGTTCAAACAACCACGAGGGACGACCAAACAAACACTGTTTGGAACCACTGTAAATCAGAACTTACGAAAGAGTCATAAATAAATGTAAGCGGGGGGGGGGGGGGGGGAAGCGCAAACTTAAACAAGCGGTCGAGATCCATTACAACCACATCTTAAAGACGAAGGAACAAGCGGTCCCTGAAGTTATACTTAAAGTATTGCCTCATCCAGCCACATCACACAGTATATAAACATCCCAGACCACTATTCCGAAACCTGATAGACGTACCTAAGACAATAGGCTGGAGTCTGGAAGTCACAACTCACTGTTGATATACAAGTAGAAACGTCCAGGAACATGTCTGGAAGCGTACATCAGCCACTGGGAAGGAACCGTGTACAAAATTCAAATATATCACAAGAAAATTGGACAAGTTACGGATTCCGTGCGAAAGATGTTTGGGAACCTCGTCTCGTCTTCCATTATAGATCCCATCCATTTCTTTTATGGATAATTTACCGAGCATCTTCTCCTCTCTTTTGTCTTCAGCTCAGTGATAGTTATTTGGCTTTAGGCTTTCATGGCGTCAACTCTTATTTACTTCGTTTTCGATTTAGTTCACCTGATGATGTGTAGCGCCTGGACGAAGTTCACCTGATGATGTGTAGCGCCTGGACGAAGTTCACCTGATGATGTGTAGCGCCTGGACGAAGTTCATCTGATGATGTGTAGCGCCTGGACTTAGTTCACCTGATGATGTGTAGCGCCTGGACGAAGCTTTGTTTCCCTGTACATCAATTTGCTGTAAAAGTCAAGAGTAAACATTGTAGACTTAATGTATAGCCTTGCTAGTAGTGTTTAGGTCACCATATGGAAAACAGAAAATGCTGTAGAAAGTTAGTCAACCGTACAAATGCAGTGGGCCTTAACGAAGCATATGTAAATCAAAATATCTTGCTAAGGTATTTACACACACACACACACACACACACACACACACACACACACACACACACACACACAAGAACACACAGAAGCATTTGTCGTCAATATACTCGTCCAAACAAAAGCCCAGTTTGATGTAACTCGAGTTATATCTGCTAGTTATCCAGAACAGTTGCGTGAACCAGAGATCTGGGCCAATTACCTTGGGCCTGTTATCTGAGCCAGTTATCCGGGCCAATTACCAGGGTCAGTTATCTGGAGCCATTATCCTGGCCATTTATTAACACTAGGCCTCCGGGTTATCATCCCTAGCCGTTGGCAATGCTGCTCTATCCAAAATCTCTCTCTCTCTCTCGCTCTCACGTGGCTATTGGCAGTGCTGAAAAAGTCTTAAATTTCAATGTGTTTGAAGGAAAGGTCAGAGGTGAAGTGAGTGTTGGGTGACCTTACACTTGGATTAGGGTCAGAGTCAGTTCAGGATGGGTTACCATAGATATATATTACACATGACAGCTAGAGACTGAGTGTGAACGAATGTGGCCTTTGTTGTCTTTTCCTAGCGCTACCTCGCACGCGCGCGGGGGGAGGGGGTTGTCATTTCATGTGTGGTGGGGTGGCGGCGGGAAATGGATGAAGGCAGCAAATGTGAATAAGTACATGAGTATATATATGTATATGTCTGTGTATGTATAGGTATTTATACGTTGAAATATATAGGTATGTATATGTGCATGTGTGGACGTTAATGTATATGTATTTGTATGTGGGTGGGTTGGGCCATTCTGTCGTCTGTTTCCTTGCGCTGCTTCGCTAATGGGGGAGACAGCGACTAAGTATGATATATATATATATATATATATATATATATATATATATATATATATATATATATATATATATATATATTTTTTTTTTTTTTTTTTTTCTTTTTTCATACTATTCGCCATTTCCCGCATTAGCGAGGTAGCGTTAAGAACAGAGGACTGGACCTTTGAGGGAATATCCTCACCTGGCCCCTTTCTCTGTCCCTTCTTTTGGAAAATTAAAAAAAAAACGAGAGGGGAGGATTTCCAGCCCCCCGCTCCCTTCCCTTTTAGTCGCCTTCTACGACACGCAGGGAATACGTGGGAAGTATTCTTTCTCCCCTATCCCCAGGAATAATATGTATATATATATTTATATATATACCTGCGTCAGAGATACTCAAGGTATCCTACCATAAAGTCCAGGGCCAGAATCAGGTCTGTGTTACCCAGTATGAAGGCCAGGTTCAGCTCAAGGCAGTCCGACATATTCTCAGAGGCTGGGGTCAACTCAGGGTCAGGGCCATTGAACAAAGAGGTTAAGGTCAAGGTCAGCTCAGGCCTACCCTTCGTACATATATACAGGGTCAGCTCAGGACCACCCTTAGTTAATGTGTGTCACAGGGTCAGCTCAGGGTTAGCCAGCTAAGAAACCAGGGTCAGGTCAGCTCTAGAAGCCAACTCCTCACCACCAGACGTGGGAGAACCTGGGTAAGCCAGGTAACAGATGACCTAATGGTCTATGACGACGTTATCTGATGGAGGAGGGGGACTTGGATCCTTCGTTCCTAATTTGTATAGATGAAGACATTAAGCATCCTTCCCACCCATCATCGGAGATGGAGACAGGATAGTAGAACACGAGGCTCCTTCCCGCTCACCTCTATAGATGAAGACAGATAGTAAAGCAGAAGACACGTCTCTCCATCCCTCGCTATAGGTTGAGATGAGGTTACAGCATAAGGCTCCTCCCAACATACCACTATAGATAAAGACAGGAGAGTCAAAGAGACACCACCTCACTATCCACTGCTGTGGGTGGAAACAGGATAGTAAACAGATGGCTCTTTCCTAAGCAATAAATAGAAACAGGATAGTAAAGCACAAGGCTCCCTCATCCCCATGACACGGCCACCGTCCAGCAGTAACCTCAAGAATGGGGACATCCCAAGGTGTCAACAGTGGATCTGGACTTGGCTCCCCAATACCCACGACTTTAACTCTGGGCCAATATTCAATTTCGCGCCACAATCTAATTCGCTATCGCACCATATCTACGTCAAAATCCGATTTTCACCATCAGAAGGGCTGTGCTAATACGTGGCCATCGCTGACAAGGGATCTGCGCCAACATGGAATTTGATCCGCGACGAGGAGAAGGTTCTGCCACGGCCGAGGGTACGTGTTTGTTGACAGATCCATCACTGGGTCTGTGCCGCAGGTGAAGGTGTTCAGACGTGTGGCTGTGGCACTTATACCGATACGTGATCCTCTTCTGCTTGTAGTAAGTACACTGGTGACCTTGGCAAAGCACTGGACTCACGCTACTACGTACTCTACGTCATCATGGAAGATAATACTGAGAATACTTCAGCAGTGGATCTTCCTCACTGGGAGATATTCGCCATTACTGGGAGTACCCCAGTTCTGAATCTTCCCCAACAGGAGATGTTCTCCAGCAGCGGGTTAAGACGAACAGTGGCTCTTCTCAACGTGAGATATGCTCCATCCCTGGGTATACCCCAACTGGAGATGGTCAGCTGTGGACACCCGCCCCGCAGAACACCAGCAAGAATATCGCATTTAGACCAACAACAGATCCCCTCCAGCACTGCAGCCACGCTAACAGCGTGGTGATGCTGTACGGTGGGTTTGGGGTCGATAGACCATCAGTGTAATGTAGATTCTCATCACCTGGTCTACTTCTACCTAACAGTCTTACAAACCAAACACTCCGTACATTTATGCCACTACTGTTGTCTTTGTAGATATATACAAGAGGCAGATACCATAACAGAGTAGCGTCATGATGAAGAGGCTTCCTTTAACATGCTTAACTGGGTAGCAGAAAGGTATTTGTGAATTTCAGGCTAAGACGAGTGAGATGCCCTCCATCTAGATATCAAAGAACACACTTTGTTTCTTTTCCCGCTGAGCTGTGTAAGAGTTGGTGTGTCGATGTGTCTGGATCTCGGTTTATATCTTTATGAATATAACTTCATGAACGTGAGTCATAACTTCATGAACGTAAGTCATAACTTCATGAGCGTAAGTCATAACTTCATGAACGTAAGTCATAACTTCATGAACGTAAGTAATAACTTCATGAACGTCAGTCATAACTTCATGAACGTAAGTAACGATATCTGACATGCTTGACTCCTTTGAGGAAGGTAGTAAGTACCCTTGACTGTGATGGAAGGATGATAGCGCTAATGGAGAGAGAGAGAGAGAGAGAGAGAGAGAGAGAGAGAGAGAGAGAGAGAGAGAGAGAGAGAGAGAGAGAAGGGAGTCCATGAGAAAGATAGTTAACAGTAGGTCCATTGGTACATGCTTATTTTATCTGTTAATATAACATGTATTTTCCTGTTTCCTCTCAGTGGACGGGATAGGGATAGATGGAACAGTAAGTCGGCTCTCTCTCTCTCTCTCTCTCTCTCTCTCTCTCTCTCTCTCTCTCTCTCTCTCTCTCTCCGACGTCCACCCCGCCCAGCAACAGCAGCCGGCAGGATAGAGAATGGAAGCTAGACGGTACATTGATGATGTAAACCTGCATAGAATGTAATGGGATAGAAAAGGAAGGGGAAATCCTGTGAATTAGACCTTGCTCAAATGCCCACCTTCTGCAACACTGCCGTACATTCTTATTGGAATGAGGAAATGGATCACATGCGTTTACCTTCTTTCTCGTATTCACTCATTTTATACCAGAAATGTTGAAAAATTTTTGTCTTCTTTCGTTTTTGTAGATAGCTGTCGTTTGTGCGTCAACAACATTTGACTAAATTATCTTAATATTAAACTCAGTGCATGTGTTTAATAAGAATATTTTCCCTGCCTCAATATTGAATCTTTTACTTTCTATTTCTATAACATTGTTCCTAGTAGCTGTCTTTTTCTTGTGTTTGGAAGAGATCCTTATGAATAAACCTTTTAAAATTGATAGAAAATTTTAAAAACGTGTAAAAGTTCGCGGCGAAATGTAAGCTTCTTAAAAAAGATTTAATCTTCTTAGCATTCTCTTCGTATGTCATATTTCTCAGAGCTGGAATCAGTTTTGTCGTCCATCATTGTATGTGATCCAGTTTCTCTCTGTCCTTTATTTTTTTTGTATTGCTTGTAGACCAGAAGTGGACTGCACATTTAAGGGGTGGTCATACTAAGGTGTTAGAAAGTCTTAGTTGTTTTTGATGTCATGTGGTCAATATTCCAAGTGTTGAAACCCATCAGTTTCTGTTTTTTCTTCTTTTTTTTTACATGCTCCTCTGCACTGTTCAGTATACTTCAGATTGTTAAATGTTTGATAGTCATGTTTATTATTCTTGTCTTCAAAGTGTGTAACATTTTCATGTATCTACGTTAAATTTCGTCTGCCTTTTGTCTGGCCACACTGCTATAGTGTGTTGAGATGGCCTTGAATTATATCCTAGTCTTGCTCACTTATAATCTAACTCCCAGTTCAGTATTGTCAATAGGAGTGGATATCTTAGGTACGAGACCCAATTCTATATATAAATAAAAAATAAGGAAAAAAACAGGGCCAAGGGCCGGCCCCTGTGGCACACCACTCGTCACGTTCAACTTGTATGAAGCTTTCCTGTGTAAGACAACACATTGCTTTCTGTCGTTGAACCAGTCACTACTAATCCATGCACACGTTGTTTTTGATTTTCATGGTTCTGGTGTGGTACTTTATAGAACGCCATTTGTAAGGAAAGTTTGGTATATCATTGGGTACTTTTGGGTACCAGTTGTCATATATAAGACCAAAATATTACTGTAAATATTTTGTTGTGGAGGCAAGCTGATTTTCTCCATGTTATTTCATAGTCTAGAGATTTTACATTTATGTCTTTGATTATTTTTTACATCATTTTATCTAAGAATGACGTGAGGTTAATTAGGCAGTAAATAAGTACAGATTTATTACGTTCTTTCCCCATATATATATATATATATATATATATATATATATATATATATATATATATATATATATATATATATATATATATATGTATATTTTTTTTTTTTTCTTTTTTTTTTTTTTTTTTGCCGCTGTCTCCCGCGTTTGCGAGGTAGCGCAAGGAAATAGACGAAAGAAAATGGCCCAACCCACCCCCATACACATGTATATACATACGTCCACACACGCAAATATACATACCTACACTTCCCAGTCTCTAGGTACCTTACCTTCTGCAGGTAATTTGTTAAATATTTTGGTCGTGTAAAATACCAACCGCAAGTCTGGCTTTCTTCCAGAATCTTTGGGCTTCGTTCTGAGGACCAGTCGATTCGTTTGGGAAACTATAGCCTAAGTGTCTTAGTACTTCATAAATCTTAAGTTACATAACCTTTAACACTTCATCATCACATCCGTGAAACATTGTTTACGTTTGAGGTGTACGTGATTCTTCTTCTTCTTCTTCGCTTTTTCCGTAAATATTCTCAGCTAATATAAACAAGTCATCATGACCTTAACACACGACTCAGGCTTCCCATGCGATGAAGGTAGACAAGACTAGAGCAGTAAACAGCAAGCAAACAAGTGAGGCAATAAGAGCGAGTGATCGTTTAGTGGGAGGCTGAGGGATTTAGCTGCTCTGTCCAGGTGAGATAATCCAGGAAGCGCACGCCATCAGCCCGCCCGCCCGCCAGCCCTGGAAAGTGGCCGGAATTTCCTACGTTGTCTGGAACTACCTGCCGCGCCCTGGAATATCCTGCTTGGGCTGCAATTTCCTCATGACGGACAGAGCGTCCAGTCAGGGCTGGACTTCCCGAAAGGGGACGTGTGAGCTCCTGGTCAGAACTGGAACCTCCCGGTTGGGGACTGGGCTCCAAGTGAGCGCTGCAGCCTCACACGAGGAGACGAAGCTTCTAAGCCAAGGCTTGATATAACCCTGGGTGGTTCCAGACCATCATCCAGGACTGGAATTTCCAGCTGGCGATTTTACTTCTTACTGGGGGTGGAACTTTCTTGCTGGTGCTGGAAGAATTTTCTCCCATGAATATAACTCCATCCCACGATGGCCTTTTTTTTTCTCCTGGTGCGCTCGAACCACTTTCCGGGCCTGGAGCTCCCTGGCATTACTGGAACCTTCTCTCCCTCTCGCATGTTTTCCATGGACGGCAGAAGAACCTTGAGCGTGCTGGAACATCCCTCCTCGTCTTTGGTTTACTAGTGTTACTGGTGCGTTTTTGGCTGGATCTGGAACATCCTCCCAAGGCTTAACATTTATTCTGGACTTGCAGACTTTCTTCCATTTGGAGTTACGGGACTGGAAGACGGAGGCGGAAGATTACACCTGAACCTAACATGATATCGTCGACCTGAACACTCGCTGGTAACTGTCAGTTAGCACTGCACACCGTCATAGTGCAGTGAACAGTGTCTTTAGCAGTGAAAGTCCTCACCCTGTCATAAATGATTGATTGTAATTACAGCAGCGATAAATTCGATTGATAAAGCTATATAGACCGAAGATTGTGGAGAGAGAGAGAGAGAGAGAGAGAGAGAGAGAGAGAGAGAGAGAGAGAGAGAGAGAGAGAGAGTAGCTTACTTGGTCTGAACTTGTTCATGGTAGTAAACTGAGCGGTGAGGTCATCCATCTCTCCCAGTATGTGAGTTAAGCTCCCTGTTCCCCCTGCCCTCTGTTACTCTCCCTGTAGTTGCTACCCAGGGTCTTCCCTCTCACCCCTGTTGGCCCAGATCCTTATCTCTGTCTTCCTCACCCTCCCCACACTTGTACATCCTCCCCACCATGACCCCTTCACAGTAAACACGACACAAAATATCCTCCCTCCCTCCTCTCTTCGTCCTTTATTCTCTCTCTCTCTCTCTCTCTCTCTCTCTCTCTCTCTCTCTCTCTCTCTCTCTCTCTCTCTATCTATCTATCTATCTATCTGTCTGTCTATCTCTCTCCATCCAGCCATCCTGCTGCCCTTACTCTCCCATTTCCTCCTGTGTTCACCACCTTCCCTCCTTTGATCAGTCGACGGAGAGAGGAGACTCCACGGTGCAGGTTCGATGCAGCTGCTGGTTCCTTGTTGCCTCAGATCCTGTGTTGACGTAGATCCTGTGTTGACGTAGATCCTGTGTTGTCTTAGATCCTACGTTGTCGTAGATCCTGTGTTGTCTTAGATCCTACATTGTCGTAGATCCTGTGTTGTCTCGGATCCTGTGTTGTCTTAGATCCTACGTTGTCGTAGATCCTGTGTTGTCTTAGATCCTACGTTGTCGTAGATCCTGTGTTGTCTTAGATCCTACGTTGTCGTAGATCCTGTGTTGACGTAGATCCTGTGTTGACATAGATTCTGTGTTGACGTATATTCTGTGTTGACGTAGATCCTTAGTTGATGTAGATCCTATGTTGACGGAGATGGCTTGATGACGCATACGTTGTGTTGGTGCAGATGTGTGTTGTCGCATCTGCTGTGTTTATGCAGATTTTATGTTTTTGCAGATCTCATTATTGGAGCTGATTACATGTTAGCCCTGATCCCTGGCTGGCTGGCGCAGGATAAGAGTAGATACAAATTAGATCAGATATTTTGCCCATCTCACATGTTTACGCCTGACGAACATTGCCGTGAACATATTTCTCGATTTATCCGCAACTCTGTCGCAACGCTTGAAATGACTTGTGTGACTTAGAAAAAAAAAAAACACGATTTCCGTAAAAAGTTCAGTTGATCGATCCTGTATAAACATAACTGTTGTAAATACCTGCTCAGCTGGCTATAGGCGTGATACCAGGGAGGCTATATGGGCATTTGCCTCCTTACCTGCTCCACACTGCAGCCTGGCAGAGAGAAATCGGGGCCTAAAAGTTGTGGCCAGAATACGAGAAGAATGATGCTCACGTCATCAAACTGTATTCACAATGGAAATGCATTACTCTTGTATTACTAGATGCAATAAGAATACCCAGTTCTAACTTTATAAGTCAGTTCTTAGACATATTTCATCTTTGCCATATAGTTTAGTAATCTAGAAAATAGAATAAAGGTTTCCATTGGCTTAGAAATCAAGGCAACATTAATGGCTCAACAGAATCCTGATGTGATAAATTTTTATAGAAATTATAAGTCACTCCTTAAATACCTTGAGCACAGTGGCATGCTATTGCTGGGAAGGTTCTACCGTCGTCCTCAAGGGTCGTGCCGTCGTCCTCTAGGGTCGTGTCGTCGTCCTCAAGGGTCATGCCGTCGTCCTCAAGGGTCATGCCATCGCACCCAAGGGTCGTGTCGCCGTCCTCAAGGGTCGTGTCGCCGTCCTCAAGGGTCGTGTCGTCGTCCTCAAGGGTCGTGTCGCCGTCCTCAAGGGTCGTGCCGTCCTCCTCAAGGGTCGTGCCGTCGTCCTCAAGGGTCATGCCGTCGTATTCATAAAGTGGTACCACCGTGCGCCACAGGGGCTGATAAAACATGTGGCTATCGCAGGGCTGGTGTAGTTCCTGCTGGAGGTATCGTTATGCACATATGTAATAGAGATTGTCAGACACGTACATATTGTATGTGTGTGTGTGTGTGTGTGACAACTTTATACACTGGATCTTCCAGCCTTCAGACCAGAGGTCTACTGGCTCCGTTGTGGATGTTGGTGTTTGTGTGGCGTACGCTTGGCTGAGCAGCGGCTGATAATGCCTGGTAGTGAGTGAGAGAGAGAGAGAGAGAGAGAGAGAGAGAGAGAGAGAGAGAGAGAGAGAGAGAGAGAGAGAGTATGAAATACACATGCAAGGCAAACTTTCCATAAGTAATCGCGGCCAAAGTTAAACGAACCACCTGGACCCGTAGCACCGCGCTTGCGATGAAGGTAAACAAGCATGGTGCAGTAAACAACAAAAAGAAAGCATCTGAGCGAATAAGTTCCAGCCATCATTTAGTGGGAGGCTGAGGGATTTAGCTGCTCTGTCCAGGTGAGATAATCCAGGAAGTACAAGCCATCAGCCCGCTGCCCGCCAGCCCGACAGCCCTGGAAGGTGGCCTGAATTTCCTGCAGAGTCTGGCACACTACCAGCCTGGGCTGGAAGTCCATGCTTGGGCTTCAGTATCCTCATGATGGACAGGGCAGCCAGCGAGGGTTGAAATTCCCTAATGGAGGGTTGACTTACCTTCTTAGTCAGGACTGAACTCCCAGTAAGAGCCTGAATGTACAGGGAGGAAATGGGGCTTCTTGTCAGGTCTGTGGAATACCCAGGCTTGGGTTGAGGATGGAGGTTCCCGCTGATGCTGTTACGTCCAGCTGATGTAGAACTTCCTGCTGGTCCTGGAGGTTCCTGCAGTGAATATCATTTCAACCCAAGATGGATGTTCTTGAAGAAGGATTCGAACCCCTTGCCAGGGCTGCAGCTACCCGGCAGTGCTCATTTACAAGCTAACAAAGTCCTGAGGTAGAAGATATTAACAGAAGAAATCTATTCTAGATCTTAATACTGGACTCCCGTCGTGAAGCTTTACCAGTGTGGAATAAAAAAAGGGATACTGATTATAAAAGCTGTATTGAGAGAGGATGGTTTGGTTCAGAAGATGGAGGTAGAGAAAGACAGATGACTGTAGAAACAGTATTGTATCGGATCTAAACTCCCTCACGGGTTTGGTAACCTTTAGTGCCTCTTGCCAGTGAGGTCGTCTGTCTCTTCCAGTACGCGAGAGTTAAGCTCCCTGTTCTCCCTGCCTTCTATACTCCTCCAGTATTTGCAACCCAGGGTCTTCCCTCTCACCCCTGTTGGCCCAACACCTTATCTCTGTCCACCTTACCCCTCCTCACACATGTACACCCAACACACACAGACCCTTTATGTGTAAGCACGACACAAAACACCCTTCCTCCCTACTTCCCTATTCTACCTTCCCTTTCTCTTCCAGCTTTCCCTTTTCTCTCCCTCCCTCACTCCCTGCAGCTTCTCTCCCTCACTCCTCTTACTCTCCCCACCACCTTCGTTCACCACCTCGTCTTCTTTGATCATTCGCCAGAGAGTGGACTCACCGTTGCAGGTTCCATGCCGTTGCTGGTCCCATGTTGTCTCAGTCCTATGTTGCCGCAGATCCTGTGTTGGCTCAGATCCTATGTTGTTGTAGACCCAGTGTTTACATGATTTTTTTTTGGCGCACACTTAGGCTAGCGCAGTCCTCTGCTGGCGCAGATCTCATGTTGACGCAGATTCTTTGCTGGCGCAACTCCCGTCATTGGAGCTAATTTCACCTTAAACCGAATCACTACCTGGCGCAGACCGCGAAAAGGTGCATATTCGTTTTGATATTTACCCGGATCACAGGTTTACCCAAATGACAAACGTTATGTGAAACATATTCGGAGTTATTACTAACACTCTCTGGTATCATAAACGTAATATGAGTTATTTCTAACACTATTGTCTTTATTGTATTTAGAGTCATTCCTAACATTACCTGTTATCTTAAACGTATTCAGAGTTATCCCCAACACTATTTCAACACTGAACAGCAGTTGGTAACTTCTAAAAGCTGACTCCATTCATAAGTTCATTAATTCTGTGCAACATAACAACAATAGGCAGCGTCTTTACCGGCCAAGATGTGGCACAAGGGAGCTTTTCCTGAGCCTGCTGCCCCTTACCGACACCAGGATACGGGAACGATGCCTACATTATCCGTTTGTGGGGGAAATCTGTCATCATAAACTTAACCTAACCTAAGGCCGTTTCACAGCGTTCTGTCCCCCCCACCATCCCCCTCCTCCTTTAGCCCACTGAATCTAACACGACGATACGACCCTTCAACTCGACGGTACAACCCTTGAGCACGACGGTACAACCCTTGAGCACGACGGTACGACGCTTGAGCACGACGGTACAACCCTTGAACACGACGGTAAGACCCTTGAGCACGACGGTACGGCCGTTGAGCACGACGGTACAACCCTTTAGCACGATGGTACAATCCTTGAACACAACATTACGACCTTTCAGAACAGTTGTGTGATCCTCAAGTACGACGACTGCACGAACCTTTAGCATACCGGTACGATCCTTTGAGCACGATGGCACGACCCTTGAGACAGATGGGCCAACCCTTTTGATAATGAGACTAATATAAATCCGGCTTTAATCTGGTTTGGTGTAATACTTAACGACCAACATCTTTAGCGGATTGTAAGATACACTTGAACACTTTTCAAGATAATCAGACTGTATAATGAGGTTGTGATATATTCAAGGGTCGTCAGTAATGTTAGTACGAGATATAGATAGCATTAAGTCATATCAAGATGAGGATCAGAGTCAAATATAGATAGAGGTTGTGAGGTTCGTTCTCCTATTCTGGCCACATATTAGGCTCCCATTTTTCCTCTATGATAAAGCGAGGCTCTGGTAAGGAGGTGGGAGCCACAGAAAAAGCTCCCTCGTGACTCATTTTGGTCAGGGAAGATGTTATTTACTGCTGTTATGTTTACGAAGACATGATGAAGTTAACTTGAAGAACAAAGTCACTTTTCGGATATTACGCGGTGATGTTAAGTGTTGGGAATAACAGAGTATGTTTTAGATGAGATTTGATAAGCGAAAATCTTCGAGTTGCGCAAATATTTAATCTAATTTGTGGCTATGAACGATATGTGACAGTCTGGGGTTCAGTCCAACATACGTAGGTTCAGCTATACTAGCGGGTTCTTTGCCAACACTGTATCTGCGCCAGTATAAGATCCCAAACATCAAAGGCTCTGCACGAGAATGGGATCTACAGCGTCATACGACCTCCGCTGGCAGGATATGCGTCACCTTATGAGTTACGTCAACATATGAGCAGCGCCGACAGTATGGTATGTGCCTCAACACAGGATCTGTGCCGACAACGGACCAAGAACCTACAACAGGCAGTCCAGTATCTGATCAAAAGGAGGGAAGGTTATAGAGAAGGAACTGGGAGTGAAAAGATGAGGAGAAGAAAGGTTAGAAGAAGTAGGGAAGGGAGATTTGAGGGAGGGAGGAAAGGAGGAGAAAAGAAGATGGACAGGAGAGAAGGTGTTTTGTGTTGTGTTCACAGGAAAAAGGATCTTCGTGCGTAGGACGTTCGTGGTGTGAGGAGGATGAGGAGAGTGTGGAGGGTGAGGATAAGTCGCTGGACCAGTGTGGATGAGAGGAAAGACCATGGGTAACAAACACAGGGAGAGTATAGAAGGCAGGGAGACCAGGCAGCTTACTCTCCTTTAGTAACTGTAAGAGAGCGAGGACTTCACCACCGGCTTGAGGACGGATGGCTACCACGTTGTTTAGTTTAGTGCTGTAAGCAAGTTTAGATTACATACGCTATTGTTTATATATATATATATATATATATATATATATATATATATATATATATATATATATATATATATATATATATCTATTTATGGTTCTGTTGTCGGTAGCTGGTAGGTAGCCACTGGCCAGGCAGGTATATCACCAGTACTACCCGCTTGGGTTAGTAACGCTTAAGCAGTGAGCCAGGATTTCATACCGTTAAAAGTTTCACTCCTTTGGCCAAGTTGCTGCCTTTCCTCTCTGCCTCACACGCACGTTGGCTAACGGTCTTTCAGTGCACAAAGGTGCAGTCTCTCTCTCTCTCTCTCTCTCTCTCTCTCTCTCTCTCTCTCTCTCTCTCTCTCTCTCTCTCTCTCTCTCCAGCTCACGCACAACACTTGACTGCACGTAACTCGCACGACCCGTTTTACGTAACTCTGGGTTTTTCTGCGGTGGGCGATACGTTGTAGCCCTGACCTTCAGCAATATCTCGTCTTCAGGACTCGTGAATTCCTCCATCCTCACGGTATGAGTCATTGTCACTGATTTACCTTCATTTCGTGTTTTATTATTGGGAAAGGCTTTGGCAGCTGAGGGCTGCATTAGGTGAAAATTTATGCTGTGTAGTTCTGGTAATTATTCGATAATGTGTCCAGGAAATCGCAGATGTTACGTTAGGACCAAGTGTATATTTCTTTTGTCACCGTCTTCTGTCTCTGTAGTATGTTTCAGATCCGGCAATATGTAAGTTCCCACAATACCAGCGAAGCGAAGATCTGGAAGAAGATTCCACTTCCGTCAAAGTTTCAGCATTGCAATGGAGTTCCAGCCTCGGTAAGAGTTTCGAACGCTGCAGGAAATTCCATGCTGAGATTAAATCAGATATGGAAGAAGATATTTCCAGGACCAGCAAGAAGTTCTACCTCAGTAGGAAGTAAAAGCCTGATTGGAAATTCCAGCACTTGATGATAGTCCATCGTTCTCCCACCCATGGAATTCCAGCCTTGACTAGAAGCCACATTTCTTAGTAGGATATGCTAGCTCTCTTACTGGAAGTCCTATTCTTTACCAGAACATTCCAGCCCTGACTGGAACCTCAACTCCCCCATCAGGGAATTCCAGCTCTGACTGGGACTGATGTCCGAAATGAGGAAATTGAAGTCCAAGCAGGAAATTCCTGCTCAGCAAGTAGTTCCAGACACTGCAGGAAATTCCTGCTCAGCAAGTAGTTCCAGACACTGCAGGAAATTCCTGCTCAGCAAGTAGTTCCAGACACTGCAGGAAATTCCTGCTCAGCAAGTAGTTCCAGACACTGCAGGAAATTCCTGCTCAGCAAGTAGTTCCAGACACTGCTGGAAATTCCGGCCACTTTCTGGGTCTGGCTGGCGGTCGGGCGGGCGGTCGGGCTGATGGCGTTGTGTTTCCTGGATTATCCCACCTGGACGGAGCAGCAAATCCCCCAAGCCTCCCACTAAATGATCGCCGGCGCTTATGTGCTTATCTTTTTGCTTGTTGTTTACTGCTCTGTTCTTGTTTACCTTCCATGCATGGGAAGGCGGAGCTGTGTTAAGTCGGAGGAAGAATTGTTTACGTTGGCTGAGACGTGTTTATGGAAAGTTGCCCTATATGTAGATGGGTTATTCTTTATTTTTTTTTGAACGTAATGTTTTTTTTTTTTTTTTCAAACTATTCGCCATTTCCCGCGTTAGCGAGGTAGCGTTAAGAACAGAGAACTGGGCCACTGAGGGAATATCCTCACCTGGCCCCCTTCTCTGTTCCTTCTTTTGGAAAATTAAAAAAAATTGAGAGGGGAGGATTTCCAGCCCCCCGCTCCCTCCCCTTTCAGTCGCCTTCTACGACACGCAGGGAATACGTGGGAAGTAATTTACCTCCAGGTAATACTCTCTCTCTCTCTCTCTCTCTCTCTCTCTCTCTCTCTCTCTCTCTCTCTCTCTCTCTCTCTCTCTCTCTCAATTCATCTTCTCCTCACCAGCACCATCATCCATCACTCGGCCAACCCAGACACTCGGACATTCAGACTAGAAGCTGGAGGCCGGGATGTATATAGAAAGTCGCTTTGTTTCCACAAGCAAGAACCAACATTACGATTAACCATCAGCTGACACGGAATGACCTTATTGGTTAGAGGTCTGGTGCGGTGATTACAAGGGCAGCAGAGGCAGGTTGCATGCTAATGAGGGTACCATTGCATACTGCGTTAGTGACGTGATTGGTCGTCTGTTGTGTCAGATAATTAGAGAACAGAGGAGTCCGTGTTTTCGTGGCAGCTAACTCAATTGATATTTGATTGGTTCTTAACTCAGTATTAAAGAACCAAGGGAGAACGCTGTCAGAGGAGATAATCCTGATGATAATTCTCTCCTAATTAGTAAGAATTATTCATTTCTCACCTTGAAGCGGGTATTCTCAATTCATTTCTCACCTTGAAGCGAGTATTCTCAATTCATTTCTCACCTTGAAGCGAGTATTCTCAATTAATTTCTCACCTTGAAGCGAGTATTCTCAATTGATCAGACATATGAAGATTTAAAACAAGAAATAATGTGCTCAACTGAAAACCCACATGATGCATTTGCTTAACACTAACTTAACAGACACATCAGCAGACCAGTGTCGTCCTAGATTGATGGCAAGTTTGTTTTCTGTCTTAATGACGACTGTACGACACTCTGAGGACGATGGTCTGACCTCCGACCCGACCTAGGAGGGTCAGAGTAAAGGTTACTCCATCGTACGTTAAGGGTTGTACTGTCTTGCATCAAGGTCGCGTCGTCTTGATCAAGGAATGAAACAAAAGGTTAGACCTCTTTACGTCTGCCTCCAGTCTCGTATCGTTGAGTTCTTCATTGATAAAGGTCTTGCTGCCGTTTTCCTTAAGGAAATTTAGATGTTCTTTCCCAATTTATCAAACTACGTGGCAAGATTGGAATGTATCTGAGATTGTTGCGTAAATTAGCGCAGAAAACGATGATTAACTTTCATTATAAATACAATTAGCTGTTGTGAGCATCGATCCTGTTGTCTGGTCACATTTCAAGCCCCGAGTTCTTCCCCAGACTATACTTGGCTCAGGCAGAGGAGGTGCAGGCCCAGCATAGCTCCCTTGTGGTACATTCAAGCCAGGCAAAAGAAGTTACCGTTCATGATTACACAGAAATAATGTAATTAATCCTACGGACAAAAGTTAGCCTTAGGAGGTTCCTAAGTTACGTTAAATGTTTCGATAGCGTTAGGAATAACTGTGAATATGTTTGAGATAACATTTGTCAGGCGGAAGCCGTGAGCAGGGCAAATATCTAAAGTCATTTGCATATTATAATGATCTGGGCTAACCAGGGATCTGGTGTAACTTGAGATCAGATTCAATAACGTAGTCTTTACACAGAATCTGCGCCAACTTAGATTCTGCACCAACATAGGATTTGCACCAACGTAGAATCTGCGCCAACATAGGAGCTTCGGCAACATAGGATCTGCGCCTACGTAGGAACTTCGGCAACACACAGGGTCAGCGCTAACACAGGATCTGCGGCAACACAGGACCTGAGACAACAAGGAACCAGCAGCTGCATGAAACCTGCACCTCCACGCTCTCCTTCGAACAATCAAAGGAGGGACGGTGATGTACAGAGGAGCAATGTGGGAGAGGAAGAGAAGTGGGAGGGTGGCTGGGGGTAGAGAGATAGAAAGCTTAGAGAGGGGGAGAGAGAGAGAGAGGAAAGGAGGGAGTTTGTGTCGTGTTTACGGGTGAGGGAGCGTGGCACGTAGAGTGTACATGTGTGTGGGTGAGGAGGGTGAGATAGTGTAAAGATAAGGTGTTAGACCAACGAGGGTGAGGGGGAAGCCCGTGGGTAGCAAATACTGGGAGCGTGTAGAAGGTAGGGAGAGCAACTCTCACCTTATGTGAGAGATGGACGATGTCACCAGCAGCTACCACGGTGTTCAGTGTACCTGCTAGAGGAAGTTTAGTGTGGTTCCTACCTGTCTCTCGGGTCTTGTCAGTCTGTCTATCTATCTATCTATCAATCTCTAAGTCTTGGTTAAACTCACTGTATACTTAAGTTCTAATCTTTATGATGAGCGAACAGTTGGCAGCCGTGACAGTACTTAGCACATAATAAGAACGAACAACATTATCACGTAGTTTTCATTGTTGTGTCTGCAAGGTGATAGTATGTTTAGATCAGGCATGGATATCCTCTGTCACCAGTGTCCACCTCTGTAGTCCAGGCAGGGGGTGAGGGCGAGCTTGTTATCCAGCAGCCTTGGAGGGATATTCTGCACCACCACAAAACACGTTCCAGAGATGATCGTAGATCTGGCGGGAGATTCCAGCACGCTCAAGGTTCTTCAGCCGTTCATGGAAGACATCCAAGAAGGTTCCATTACTGCTAGGAACCCGGCGAGAGGTTCTACCTCAGTAGGTAGTACGACCATCGGTAGCAAATTCCAGTCCTGGATGATGGATCGTCTCCCGTCCATCTCATGAATTGCCAGACATGACTACGAGATCAGCTTCTTATTAGGTTGTTGCAGCTCGGATTGGGAACTCAGCATCCTCTCATTATATTTCACTTCTGACCGGAAGCGTTTCAGTAGTACTTTTCGGATTTGTCTAAAAGCTCCACACCATGTCAGAGAATTCCAGCCTGGACTGGACCTTCCGTTCGTAATGAGACATTTCCAGCCCAGGGAGAGAGTTCCATACCGTGCAGAAAATTTCGGCCACTTTCCAGGGTTGTCGGGCGGGCGGGCTGATGGCGTACGTTTCCTGGATTATCCCCACTAGACAGAGCAACAGATCCCCACAGCCTTCCAGTAAGGGATCGCTAGCGCTTATCTACTCTGTCATTCTCTTGTTAAATGCTCTCTTGTTTACCTTTATTGCGTGGGAAGCCAGAGGTAAGTTGGAAAAAAAAAGAATCGTTTACCCTGGCTGAGAATATTGTATGTATTTTGGATAACCTTTTGACAATGTACTTTGTAGTAATACTCTCGTTCTCATCCTCCAAACTGGTGGTTCCATCCTCTGCTCAGCCAACTAACTGTTCGCCACGCAAACACCAACATCCACAAGTCAGTAACAGTAGACCTCAGGTCTGGAGGCTGGAAGATCCAGTGTATAACGTTGTCACTTTCATCCCGTACTTGAGAACCACATTATGATCCACCACCAACTGACATGGATGGAGTGAACTACCCGTCACACATCTCAAACCATGGCCTGGTGATTACAGTAGCAGTAGAGGCACGGTGCATACAAATGACGCTGCTAATGTACGCTGTGTTAGTGGCGTGATTGGCTGAGTGTCTCTGTTGCCTTAGGTAATTACAGAGCAGGGGTTCGATACGTGCATGGCTGGTTGTCTACTTGCTTGATAGTTTATTTACATCGTAACTCGGGTTATGGAAGGGAAAGTTTTGTAGATAAATTCTCGTGACTTAAGGATACAAAACACCAAAGAGAAAACATGTTATTTCTCACCTTGAAGCGTCTAGTTAAAGCCGAGCTGATGTATCACAATTGCCAGAAGAAAGAAAATAATGTACAGTAATCCAGACCCAAATCAAATTTTTATTTGATGATTCCTGTGTTTGCATCCGCAAGTTGATATGGTAGTTACAACCTTAAGTACGATGATACGACCCTTGAGCACGAGAGTACGACCATTGGGCACGATGATACGACCCTTGAGCACGACGATACGACCCTTGAGCACGAGAGTACGACTTTTGGGCACGATGATACGACACCTGAGTACGAGAGTACGACCATGGGGCACGATGATACGACCCTTTGGCGCTATGCTACTAACCTTGGGCACGCCAGGACGACCCTTGAGCACGATGGTACGACCCTTGGTCATTACAGTACCACGTTTGGGTATGACGTACGACGTTAGATTACGGTGGCTGTAAACCTTTCATTTCACCATTATGAGTCCGGTCAAACGTCAAGCCATCATACCTAAGTCGTACCGTCGCCTTGATGGGTCATACCGTCGTATTCACGGGTCGTACCTTCGTGCTCAAAGGTGTTATCTTCATGCTTAAGGATTGTACGAACGTCCTCAAGGATCTTACGGACGTGTTCAGGGGTCGTACCGTCGTCCTCAAGGATCGTCCCATCGTACTCAAGCGTCGTACCATCGTGCTCAAGGGTCTTACCGTCGTGCTCAAGGGTCGTACCGTCGTACTCAAGCGTCGTACCATCGTGCTCAAGGGTCTTACCGTCGTGCTCAAGGGTCGTACCGTCGTGCTCAAGGGTCGTACCGTCGTGCTCAAGGGTCGTACCGTCGTGCTCAAGGGTCGTACCGTCGTGCTCAAGGGTCTTACCGTCGTGCTCAAGGGTCGTACCGTCGTGCTCAAGGGTCGTACCGTCGTGCTCAAGCGTCGTACCATCGTGCTCAAGGGTCTTACCGTCGTGCTCAAGGGTCGTACCGTCGTGCTCAAGGGTCTTACCGTCGTGCTCAAGGGTCTTACCGTCGTGCTCAAGGGTCGTACCGTCGTGCTCAAGAGTCGTACCGTCGTGCTCAAGGGTCTTACCGTCGTGCTCAAGCGTCGTACCATCGTGCTCAAGGGTCGTACCGTCGTGCTCAAGGGTCGTACCGTCGTGTTCAAAGGTCGTACCGTCGTGCTTAAGCGTCGTACCGTCGTGCTCAAGGGTCGTACCGTCGTGCTTAAGCGTCGTACCGTCGTGCTCAAGGGTCGTACCGTCGTGCTTAAGCGTCGTACTGACGTGCTCAAGGATCGTACCGTTATACTTATGAAGTCAAACGATTGATGAGCATATGACGTCACCACCAGGTAGAAAAAAAAAAAAAAAGATGCCACCAGGAGTGAAATATACTCTTTTCCATCCCTTTTAATGAAGGCTCTTCATATTGTGTGTCAAACTCAAAAACCATACGACTTACGTGCGCGAAGAAAATATGTGATTCAACATTAGGTCATCATGTAGTGCAGTTTTCCTCAGAAATGTTGAAAAAGATGTTCACTTTTCGCGACTTATATAAAGGTCATCAATAATACTCGGGGGAATGATTACTATTGTTTTTTCCTCTCGTAGTAATGCTTGTTTGTAATAATGCTTGTTTGTAATAATGTTTGTTTGTAATAATGTTTGTTTGTGATAATGTTTGTGATGTTTATGATAATGCTTGCTGGTAATAACGCTTGCTTGTAATAATGCTTGCTTGTAATAATGTTTGTTTGTGATAATGCTTGTTTGTGATGTTTATGATAATGCTTGCTTGTAATAACGCTTGCTTGTAATAATGCTTGTTTGTGATAATGCTTGTTTGTAATAATGCTTGTTTGTAATAATGCTTGTTTGTAATAATGCTTGCTTGTAATAATGCTTGTTTGTGATAATGCTTGTTTGTAATAATGCTTGCTTGTAATAATGTGTGTAATAATGCTTGCTTGTAATAACGCTTGCTTGTAATAATGCTTGTTTGTAATAATGCTTGCTTGTAATAATGCTTGTTTGTGATAATGCTTGTTTGTAATAATGCTTGCTTGTAATAACGCCTGCTCGTAGTAATGCTTGTTTGTAATAATGCTTGTTTGTAATAATGCTTGTTTGTAATAATGTTTGTTTGTGATAATGCTTGTTTGTGATAATGTTTATAATAATGCTTGCTTGTAATAACGCTTGCTTGTAATAATGCTTGTTTGTGATAATGCTTGTTTGTAATAATGTTTGTTTGTGATAATGCTTGTTTGTGATAATGTTTATAATAATGCTTGCTTGTAATAACGCTTGCTTGTAATAATGCTTGCTTGTAATAACGCTTGCTTGTAATAATGCTTGTTTGTGATAATGCTTGTTTGTAATAATGCTTGCTTGTAATAACGCCTGCTCGTAGTAATGCTTGTTTGTAATAATGCTTGTTTGTAATAATGCATGTTTGTAATAATGTTTGTGATAATGCTTGTTTGTGATAATGTTTGTAATAATGCTTGCTTGTAATAACGCTTGCTTGTAATAATGCTTGCTTGTAATAATGTTTGTTTGTGATAATGCTTGTTTGTGATGTTTATAATAATGCTTGCTTGTAATAACGCTTGCTTGTAATAATGCTTGTTTGTGATAATGCTTGCTTGTAATAATGCTTGTTTGTAATAATGCTTGTTTGTAATAATGCTTGCTTGTAATAATGCTTGTTTGTGATAATGCTTGTTTGTAATAATGCTTGCTTGTAATAATGTGTGTAATAATGCTTGCTTGTAATAACTTGTTTGTAATAATGCTTGCTTGTAATAACGCCTGCTCGTAGTAATGATTGTTTGTAATAATGCTTGTTTGTAATAATGTTTGTTTGTGATAATGCTTGTTTGTGATAATGTTTATAATAATGCTTGCTTGTAATAACGCTTGCTTGTAATAATGCTTGTTTGTGATAATGCTTGTTTGTGATAATGCTTGCTTGTAATAATGATTGTAATAATGCTTGCTTGTAATAACGCTTGCTTGTAAAAATGCTTGTTTGTAATAATGCTTGCTTGTAATAATGTTTGATTTTTATAATGCTTGTTTGTAATAATGCTTGCTTGTAATAACGCTTGCTTGTAATAATGCTTGTGATAATGCTTTTTTGTAATAATGCTTGCTTGTAATAACGCTTGCTTGTAATAATGCTTGTTTGTGATAATGCTTGTTTGTGATAATGCTTGCTTGTAATAATGTTTATAATAATGCTTGCTTGTAATAACGCTTGCTTGTAATAATGCTTGTGATAATGCTTGTTTGTGATAATGCTTGCTTGTAATAACGCTTGCTTGTAATAATGCTTGTGATAATGCTTGTTTGTGATAATGCTTGCTTGTAATAATGTTTGTAATAATGCATGCTTGTAATAACGCTTGCTTGTAATAATGCTTGTTTGTAATAATGCTTATTTGTGATAATGCTTGCTTATAATAATGTTTGTAATAATGCTTGCTTGTAATAATGTTTGTAATAATGCTTGCTTGTAATAACGCTTGCTTGTAATAATGTTTGTTTGTGATAATGCTTGTTTGTGATAATGCTTGCTTGTAATAATGCTTGTTTGTAATAATGCTTATTTGTGACAATGCTTGCTTATAATAATGTTTGTAATAATGCTTGCTTGTAATAATGTTTGTAATAATGCTTGCTTGTAATAACGCTTGCTTGTAATAATGTTTGTTTGTGATAATGCTTGTTTGTGATAATGCTTGCTTGTAATAATGTTTGTAATAATGCTTGCTTGTAATAACGCTTGCTTGTAATAATGCTTGTGATAATGCTTGTTTGTGATAATGCTTGCTTGTAATAACGCTTGCTTGTAATAATGCTTGTGATAATGCTTGTTTGTGATAATGCTTGCTTGTAATAATGTTTGTAATAATGCATGCTTGTAATAACGCTTGCTTGTAATAATGCTTGTTTGTAATAATGCTTGTTTGTGATAATGCTTGTTTGTGATAATGCTTGCTTGTAATAATGTTTGTAATAATGCTTGCTTGTAATAACGCTTGCTTGTAATAATGCTTGTTTGTGATAATGCTTGCTTGTAATAATGTTTGTAATAATGCTTGCTTGTAATAACGCTTGCTTGTAATAATGCTTGTTTGTGATAATGCTTGCTTGTAATAATGTTTGTAATAATGCATGCTTGTAATAACGCTTGCTTGTAATAATGCTTGTTTGTAATAATGCTTGCTTGTAATAATGTTTGTAATAATGCTTGCTTGTAATAACGCTTGCTTGTAATAATGCTTGTTTGTGATAATGCTTGTTTGTGATAATGCTTGCTTGTAATAATGTTTGTAATAATGCTTGCTTGTAATAACGCTTGCTTGTAATAATGCTTGTTTGTGATAATGCTTGCTTGTAATAATGCTTGCTTATAATGATGCTTGATCGTGACCGTGCTTGCCCCAAACGATATTTGCACGTGTCATTAACCGCTCTTAACCATCCTCGCTTTCGTTAATGCTCGCTAGTAATAATGCTTGCTCAGGAAAATGCTCACTTATAATAATGATGATAATAATACTGGCTCATGATAGCGCTTGTTCGTTAAACCTGAAGCAAGGTTATTTGAAATGCACTTTACTTAAGGTTTGATTTACTACGCTGTTGCTCTTGTATCATAAATCTGGCTGAATTTACATCAGTTGGATATAATGAGCATATCATTCTCTCTCTCTCTCTCTCTCTCTCTCTCTCTCTCTCTCTCTCTCTCTCTCTCTCTCTCTCTCTCTCTCTATGTATATATATATATATATATATATATATATATATATATATATATATATATATATATATATATATCTCAACACACACACACACACACACACACACACACACACACACATACACATACACAGTAAGTGAAAAACGTTTGATATTAATCACTAGTCTTTGTTATGCTTTAATCCCTTTCACAAAAACATCTGTCGCTGTAAAATTGTGTGATGTAACATTGCTGTACAAATTGCTTCCTATAACGAAAAAAAATATAAGGAAAAAATAGCAGCCTCGGCCATGGAAGGTCTGTGACTGGAAACAGCAGCAATAAAGAACTACAGGAAGATGTATGATCTGTTCATTTGGGCGGTCGGCCATGGGTTTTACACATCAATTTTTTTTCCCTCGTTGAGTGGAGGGAGTTACGTCCTTATGACTCCCGTCATGCTGTCAGAAGATGCCTGATTGTTTGGAATGGATGAGGTCTGGATTGTCCGAAGTCTGGAACGACAGAGGTCTGTTTGAGGTCTGGAATGTCTGGTGTCTGGAATGTATGATGTCTGGGTTGTCTGATGTCTAAGACGCCTGATACCTGGCGTGTTTGAGGTCTTAACGAATGAGGTCTTGAATATCTGTAAAGTTTGGAAAGTCTGGAATATAAAATGCCTGAAGTCTTGAGTGTTTAAGGTCTGGAATGTCTGAAGGAAAGTCTGGAATGCTTTAGGTTCAGACTGGCTAAGGTTTGGGGTATCTGATGTTAAGATTACCTGCAGTCTGAAATGCTTGAGGTCTGGAATATATGAGGTCTTACATATCTGGGGACTGGATTGTTTGTGAGGTCTTGAGTATCTCATGTCTGGAATGTCTAAGGTCTTGAATGTCTTTCTGGAATGTTTGAAGTCTGGAATATGTTGGGGTTGGGGCGTTTGAGGTTTGGAACACTTGAAGTTTGATATGAATTAGGCTTTGATTCTCTGAGTCCTTGAGAGTTTGACGGCTGGAATGACATTGTTATGGAAAAGGGAAGATGTAGGTAGGAATTGTAGTTTTCATGAGGCCAGAGTCGATGTCCTGTCCTTCCACCCTGCTAGCGTATCACCCTACCACCGTATCATCCTTCCACCCTGCCACCATGTCATCCTGTCACTCTGCCGCTGCACACACGCATAACAAGCAGCAATGCATATATCAGCACTGATAAGGACGTAAGCTTCAAAGTGAATGACAGGAGATAAGACTCACCACGACTGTGGTATATTGACCCGGTCCAGACGTAACTGGAAGGGGAAATCCAGGGCTTTTCACGTTGTTTGATCCCCATTAACTCTGTTGGGTTACCATTACGTCTACGCTGTCGTACCTGGTCAGCCGCGGACCACAGGCGGATCTGCCAGGGGCTTTCGGCCGACTTGACAGGGTCTTGGGGGACCACCGTCCTTTTGGCTAGGGTCAGTATCGACCGACGTGACATTGACTACCGACTGACTTGACGGGGGCTACTGATCGCCTTGTCGTGGACTACCGTCCGACTTGCTAGGGACCATATCGACAGACTTGCTGGAGACTACCGACCGACATGCCAAGGACTGTCGACCGACATGACAGAGACGCTCTCAGAAGGCTAAGATGTTAAGAAGCTACGAGGTCTGATGGTGATGGGTCTTGAGAGGTCAAGAGGCGAAAAGGTGGAAAGTCTAAATAGTAAACAGGCCGAGAGACTAGGAAGCCAAGAGATTAAGGGTCCAGGAGTCCAAGAGATGAAGGAGGTAAAACGACCAATAGACAAAGACAAGAGGTAAAGAGGCGAAGAGCCCAAGAGGTCAAGAGACCAAGAGACGAAGAGGTTAAGAGGTAAAGAGATCAATGGGGTAAGGGGCTGAGAGACCAAAAGGCCAAGAGGTTAAGGGGTCTAAACACCGTAAGGTCAAGAGGCAGAGGGAGTATGATACCAAAAGGCCAAGAAGTCTAGGGGTCAAATGGTCAAGAGGCCTGTTAATAGGTCAAGAAGACAGGCAGTTGAAACCAAGAGGTTAAGAAACCAGAAAAACAAGAAATTAAGAGGTAATTGAAAACAAAACTGCAAGGTAAAGAGATTAAGGCTAAGAGGCAGAGAGAACAAGAGTTCAAAGGGTGAAGCTTATGTTAATGTTTCCCTTGTGGTACTAGCAGGTGAATGTGGTTCAGTTGATCCTATGTACATTAACTTAATTCAACTAAGTTTTCGCAAATGTTCGAGCGTCTAATGTCTGATGTTATTGGAGGGGACACCTTATTGGTGATGTGGGAGGGGACACGTGATTGATGGAGTGAGAAGGGACACCTGGTAGATGGGGTAAGAGGGTACAACTGGTATATGGCGTGGGAGGGGACACCTGGTAGATGGGGTGAGAGGGAACAACTGGTAGATGGCGTTGGAGGGGACACATGATGGTTTGTGCGAGATGGGCCCTAATTCTCTTGGCCCCGCTGGGAAAACACCGCCTGCTTGACGAAGGGCAGTGAGGGACGCCGCCATGGTTAGACCGCCAGCATGAACCAGCTATGAGTGGGTGACCGTGTGTGCGGGTGTACTGCTGGGAGGGTGAGGGAACATCATGATCAAGGTCAGCACTCTGGAATGCCTTCGACACACCAGTGTCAGCACCTTACCATGTCCTAGCCATCACCCTAGCCATTCCTTACCATTACCCACCGTCTTTAACCTCCATCCTACCATCCCCTGCTATCTCTTACTACCACCCCACCATGTCTTACTTCCACCCTCACAGTCACGTACCCCCACCCACAATTTCTTACCTCTACCCCACCCCACCGTGTCTTACCTCCACCTCACCACCTTTTCATATACAACACCGTCTTAGACTTTTCCTTGTCGTCAGTCAAATGCTAATCCAAGCCTGGATTCAAGGCTTAGAGCAGACAGTAAAGGCTGGGAGGATCCGGGACGAAGAGAAAAAGTTAATCTCCCAGGTACAAGCCTGAACCCGGACCTCTCTCTTGTAACGGGCGATCAACGAAGAATTCGTTAAGTAAGGGACGAATAATGGAGCATTCTTCCCGTAAGGGGCGATCAACGCTGAATTCATTATGTACGGGCGCTGCCATCGTAGAATTCGTTATATACAAGACGTTATCCGTACACCCTGTTATTATACGGCTTACGGTGGCTCTCTGTGTTTGCCCTAACAAGGTATGACAATATTTTCGATCGGGAAGATCTGAGACTGATATCCAAAGAACGACACATGGTCCAGAAAAAGTACTTGTGATATATAATTTTCATTTGCCAAAGTAAACTGAAAATATGATCCCTGACTGAATGTAAGAATATGATTATACTGAAATACAGTATACTGAACCATTAACAGAGGGTGTAATCTCCTGATATGATTCAGTTAATGCACCGGTGATAACTATGGCTCTACTGACTCACTGGGCATAAAGATATTACATGTAGTTCCTGTGTGTCGTCTTCTTCAGTAATATTAGGTCTGGTGGTTGTAGGTTTACTTTAGGGCTTTAAGAAGCTTGCTTACATTTATTGTTATAACCGCGAGACATGCGAACGATGAAGGCTTTAAACACGACACTTTACAACCCTTAAGCATGACGGTACGACCCTTGAGTATGACTGTGCGACCCTTAGGTATGATAACCAGGTAGATCCCGTATTTGGATAATCATCGTACACGGCATCGCTCACATGAGTGGCTGTCGTACAGAACGCGACCACAAAACGTACATCACACATGGGAGGGCGACAGTTGCGCTTGTACCTCAGCGTGGGAGAGCTCGTTGCTGCGAGAGGGTAATGATATAAACCTCTGGTTTAATCAAGGTTTTATTGCTGCTCAGCTCATATACCAGCTGATCCCAATTACCAACGCCATTCCCGCGTGTCTTTGGCCCTAACACCGGTCGAGCTCGGAGCCACACACAACCTTGATGACAAGTGTAATTTCTCGACGATTTCCCTTTGATAACCACAGGCAGCCGAGCACCTCTGTGTCTCGCTGTGGCGGCCCCTGGTACATGACGCACTACAGCGGCAGCAGCGGAGCGGGAGTCTGTGTCTCATCCATGAGTTACGTGCGAATCTAGTCAGTCTCCTCCATGACTCACCTACGACTCAGTCAGTCATTACTATGACTGACTCACGACTCAGTCAGTCTTTCATATGACTCACCTACGACTCAGTTAGTCTTTCATATGACTGACCCACGACTCACTCAGTCTTTGACATGAGTGACCCACGACTCAGTCTTTGATATGACTCACCGACGCCGTCAGCCTGTGCTATGACTCGCCTAAGACCTACTCAGTGTCTGCCAAGACTGACCTACGACCCAGCCACTTTCTACCACGAGTAACTCACGGGGACGAGAGATCTCGATTGGCAGGAGGTGACGGTGGCGAGGATGGTGCAATAGCTTCTTCCCTAAGTGTCGGCTGAGGTCCAGAGATGATGGGTGGAGAGAGATATGACGAGCACCAGCATGTTAATCGCCTCTTGATGACTAGTTGAAGTAGGTGCAGGAGTGATGTTGCATGCAAACCTCTGCATTTTTTTTTGTGGCATTTCCTCTCAAGTATGTGGTGGATGAGGAGGAATACCAAGCAGGGATGAGTGCATCAGGGAATTAAAGAAGTTGTTTAGATGTTCTCTCGCTCACGCCCAGGGAGTCCCGGGATCTTGAATCTTCGAAGAAGACCGTACAGAAGAAGACAGCTAGAAGATGTGACGATGGTTTGGTTGCCACAGTGACTGTGAGAATCATGGTGGACGAAACAACATTTGGTCTTCCAGCCAGGAACACTTGGACTAGTACGTGTGTACGTAAGGGGTTACGTGTCTATGTATGCATGTGTTATATTTGTTCAGTTCTGTGTACAAGGATTTATTTATGCTGCACCTGAGAGGGGGAATGTATATATATGTTTCTGTATGTTTGGGTAGCTATATGAGTGACACTGTGACTACTCAGGTTATGACAGACGTATTAGAATAGACGTTCAAAGTAGCCGTTTACCATTCTTCATCCCTTAGGTAGCGGATTTCATCACCTGAACGTTTGTAAACAAGGCTATATATAACTAGATCTCAGTTCTATCATGTGGAGAAAGACGATATTGGCTCTGGTAAGACCTCAAGTTAGAGAACTTAATGTTTCATCGCGGGAGAACACCAAGGCACGAGGACCTATCCACAAAGTCATTACTTTTATACCACACATTACTATACCATTCCCCCTCACCGGCATCTTCTGCCACTAGCGATCCCTCGTCCCCGTGTTGCAGTTCGGCACTGAAAGCCACATCCAGCCCATCCAGGTTCATACAGACAGCCACTAAGACATTCCCATTCTAACCCTTGTAAACATCATCAATAATCAGTAGACTGTGTCACCCTTGTGTGTGTGTGTGTGTGTGTGTGTTTGTGTGCATAGCTGCATCTTCAACATTCATTCCCGTGTTAAACGCTACTTCCTTGGTTGTGTGTATTTTCTTTGCGTATTTCTCAGGCTTTGGCTATGGCTTATTTTTCTTCTCATGGCGTAAAAAACGTTTTCCCCGCCCCGCCATCAAAGGCCACCTTGGGTGAGAGATATAAAGTGGTAGAAAAAAAAAAAAAGATTGGACGAAATTAATCAGGGTTCCGCAGGTGTTTGTAAACTTCAGCCATAACGGCAAGAAGTTATACTGGCTGAGGCAAAGGAGGAGGAGAATGTTACAACTTACATTTTGGAGGTTTGTACAAAAGAACATATTATTATTATTATTATTATTATTATTATTATTATTATTATTATTATTATTATTATCATCATTATCATATCTACGATAATTATCATTATTATTATTACTATATCTACGATTCTTAACATTGTCATTACGATTATTATTATTATTATTATTATTATTAGTATTGATATTATCATTATTATTATTAATATATCTACGATTATTGATATGTCATTACGATTATTATTATTATTATTATAATAATAATTATTATTATTATTATTATTATTATTATTATTATTATTATTATTATTATTATTATGATTATTATCATTACTATTATTATTATTATTATTATTATTATTATTATTTTTTTTTTTTTTACTTTGTCGCTGTCTCCCGCGTTTGCGAGGTAGCGCAAGGAAACAGACAAAAGAAATGGCCCAACCCCCCCCCCCCATACACATTATTATTATTATTATTATTATTATTATTATTATATCCATGACGATAAGATAATCTTGAAAGCATACTACCTATGTACATCCTGGTTATCGTAGAAGGCGAATGAGCGAGTTGGGAGCAGTGTGGCTGGACCATCTCTTCCCTTATTATAACTGTGTATACAAATGAACGGAGAGGGAAGCCCAGATGGGAAGTTCTCCTGCAAGGCTTTGTGTTAATATTAACATCATTGTTGGGGGTATTGTCCAGGTCGTTCGAAGATGTGAATACGAGAGAGAGAGAGAGAGAGAGAGAGAGAGAGAGAGAGAGAGAGAGAGAGAGAGAGAGAGAGAGAGAGAGAGAGAGACCTGTCCTCATCGACATACTCATCACGTCTTGTGGGTTGCAGACGACGCTTCTGCTGGAAGGCTCGAGTCTCCCCTACTCATTACCATTTTCTTCATGTCCCATTCCATTTTCTGTAACACCCAGTTGTCGTTAGTGCGCTTGCTTCTTCGTCGTAAACTCTCTATTTCGTACCTCAGGCGACACCAGGAGATTAATAGGTCTAAAAGTGAGAGATTGAGGACCAAGTTGCGACCTAGGTCCCGCCATAACGCATTGTACACTTGAGCGTGAGGGAGGAAGGATTCGGTGCTACTTTGAATGTGCTTTGAGTTAGCCACTTCGTCTGTCACGTTGGGCTGGACTGACATTTGGGACTGGAGTACACGGGGGGATTTCTTGTACATAGGAGGATCTCTTGTACACGGCAGGATCACCTGTACATGGGAGGGTCTGTTGTACATTGGAGAATCTCTTGTACACGGGAGGATTTTTTGTACACGGGAGGATCTCTTGTACACGGAAGGATCCCTTATACACGGGAGGATCCCTTACACACGGGAGGATCTCTTGTACACGGGAGGATCTCTTGTACACGGGAGGATCTCTTGGTAGTCGTTGATGCTTTTCTAGAACGCTCGTCACAAGTTAGTCTCCCATGATGATGTGATTATTACACGAAAGTGCACTTGGGAACTTATCGTGTTTCATTTTCCCCGTGGACTCATAGGAATATATATATATATATATATATATATATATATATATATATATATATATATATATATATATATATATATATATATATATATATATTATTCTATGAAAATAATATATATATATATATATTTTTTTTTGTCGCTGTCTCCCGCGTTTGCGAGGTAGCGCAAGGAAACAGACGAAAGAAATGGCCCAACCCACCCCCATACACATGTATATACATACATCCACACACGCAAATATACATACCTACACAGCTTTCCATGGTTTACCCCAGACGCTTCTCATGCCCTGATTCAATCCAATGACACCACGTCAACCCCGGTATACCACATCGATCCAATTCACTCTATTCCTTGCCCTCCTTTCACCCTCCTGCATGTTCAGGCCCCGATCACACAAAATCTTTTTCACTCCATCCTTCCACTTCCAATCTGGTCTCCCACCTCTCCTCGTTCCCTCCACCTCCGACACATATATCCTCTTGGTCAATCTTTCCTCACTCATTCTCTCCATGTGCCCAAACCATTTCAAAACACCCTCTTCTGCTCTCTCAACCACGCTCTTTTTATTTCCATACATCTCTCTTACCATGGAGACATCACACACCCCTGCCGCAAACCTACATTCACTGAGAACCAATCACTTTCCTCTCTTCCTACACGTACACATGCCTTACATCCTCGATAAAAACTTTTCACTGCTTCTAACAACTTGCCTCCCACACCATATATTCTTAATACCTTCCACAGAGCATCTCTATCAACTCTATCATATGCCTTCTCCAGATCCATAAATGCTACATACAAATCCATTTGCTTTTCTAAGTATTTCTCACATACATTCTTCAAAGCAAACACCTGATCCACACATCCTCTACCACTTCTGAAACCACACATTGTCCCCAAACATCTCATTTCCAGCACATCCATCCTCCTGCGCACAACTCTATCCATAGCCCACGCCTCGCAACCATACAACATTGCTGGAACCACTATTCCTTCAAACATACCCATTTTTGCTTTCCGAGATAATGTTCTCGACTTCCACACATTCTTCAAGGCTCCCAGAATTTTTGCCCCCTCCCCCACCCTATGATCCACTTCCGCTTCCATGGGCCATCCGCTGCCAGATCCACTCCCAGATATCTAAAACACTTTACTTCCTCCAGTTTTTCTCCATTCAAACTTACCTCCCAATTGACTTGACCCTCAACCCTACTGTACCTAATTACCTTGCTCTTATTCACATTTACTCTTAACTTTCTTCTTTCACACACTTTACCAAACTCAGTCACCAGCTTCTGCAGTTTCTCACATGAATCAGCCACCAGCGCTGTATCATCAGCGAACAACAACTGACTCGCTTCCCAAGCTCTCTCATCCCCAACAGACTTCATACTTGCCCCTCTTTACAAAACTCTTGCATTCACCTCCCTAACAACCCCATCCATAAACAAATTAAACAACCATGGAGACATCACACACCCCTGCCGCAAACCTACATTCACTGAGAACCAATCACTTTCCTCTCTTCCTACACGTACACATGCTTTACATCCTCGATAAAAACTTTTCACTGCTTCTAACAACTTGCCTCCCACACCATATATTCTTAATACCTTCCACAGAGCATCTCTATCAACTCTTTCATATGCCTTCTCCAGATCCATAAATGCTACATACAAATCCATTTGCTTTTCTAAGTATTTCTCACATACATTCTTCAAAGCAAACACCTGATCCACACATCCTCTACCACTTCTGAAACCACACTGCTCTTCCCCAATCTGATGCTCTGTACATACCTTCACCCTCTCAATCAATACCCTCCCATATGATTTACCAGGAATACTCAACAAACTTATACCTCTGTAATTTGAGCAGCTCACTCTTATCCCCTTTGCCTTTGTACAATGGCAGTATGCACGCATTCCGCCAATCCTCAGGCACCTCACCATGAGTCATACATACATTAAATAACCTTACCAACCAGTCAATAATACAGTCACCCCCTTTTTTAATAAATTCCACTGCAATACCATCCAAACCTGCTGCCTTGCCGGCTTTCATCTTCCGCAAAGCTTTTACTACCTCTTATCTGTTTACCAAATCATTTTCCCTAACCCTCTCACTGTGCACACCACCTCGACCAAAACACCCTATATCTGCTACTCTATCATCAAACACATTCAACAAACCTTCAAAATACTCACTCCATCTCCTTCTCACATCACCACTACTTGTTATCACCTCCCCATTTGCGCCCTTCACTGAAGTTCCCATTTGCTCCCTTGTCTTACATATATATATATATATATATATATATATATATATATATATATATATATATATATATATATATATATATATGTAACAAAATTTATATTTCATGAATATGTATATCAAAGTTTATATGCTATAAACAGTGATATACTGCATACCATGAGTCACCCCGGAATGTACAAACCTACATAAACATAGATTATGCGAGAAAAAGCTGGTGTTGAGGTAAGTTATGTGAGCAGAAGGTGCAGCGGTGATGACAGCAGGAGCAGCAGGTGTAGCGGGAATAGCAGGGGGTGTAGCAGCAGGAACAGTGGGTGTAGTGGCTGGGGCAATAGGTGTTGAGGGTATAATCGTAGGTGTAGGGAGTATATTAGCTGGTGTGGGAGGTGATGCACCGGGTATAGTGAGTATACTAGCAGATATATGATATATACCAGCAGGTTTAGAAGTGCAGTAGTAGGTTTAAAGGGGTATACCAGCTGGTGTAGTGGGTATACTAGCAGATGTAGTGGGTGTACCAGCAGATGTAGGGTTATAGCCGCGGATGTAAAGGGTATACCATCAGGTGTAAGGGGTATAGCAGTGGATGTAAGTAGTATACCATCAGGTATATCATTGTAAACCCTGCAAGTCTTGTGTCCACATCCTCTTCTGTGACCAATGACGGAAGACCTTGCGCAGACCAGCACCAGGCCTTCAGGGGTGGGTGGAGTGGGAGGAACGGAGCATCAGGCCTTGTGGGATGGGAGGAACGAAGCACCAGGTCTTGTGGGATGTGAGGAACGAAGCACCAGGTCTTCTCGGGTGGGAGGAACGAAGCACCAGGTCTTGTGGGATGGGAGGAACGAAGCACCAGGCCTTGTGGGATGGGAGGAACGAAGCACCAGGTCTTGTGGGACGGGAGGAACGAAGCACCAGGCCTTGTGGGATGGGAGGAATGAAGCACCAGGCCTTGTGGGATGGGAGGAACGAAGCACCAGGCCTTGTGGGATGGGAGGAACGAAGCACCAGGCCTTGTGGGATGGGAGGAACGAAGCACCAGGCCTTGTGGGATGGGAGGAACGAAGCACCAGGTCTTGTGGGATGGGAGGAACAAAGCACCAGGTCTTGTGGGATGGGAGGAACGAAGCACCAGGCCTTGTGGGATGGGAGGAACGAAGCACCAGGTCTTCTAGGGTGGGAGGAACGGAGCACCAGAAGTAAGAAGAGTGAAATATAGTAATAATATAGGAAGTTTCGTCTGGCAGCCTCTCAGAAGGTGGAAAGGTTTGCACCTTTATAAAAGGGTGAGGTCGTGCATATCAGGCAAGGAAAGAATAATGTAACAGTCTTTGAGAAGATGGAAATATTCCCCTCTCGTTTTTAATTTTCAAAAGAAGGAACAGAGAGGGGGGGCCAAGTGAGGATATTCCCTCTGTTCTTAACGCTACCACGCTAACGTGGGAAATGGCGAATAGTATGAATACATATAGGGCAGGAGGTAGCTATTCGAAACGCATATTATGAAGATACAGAGACAGACTTATGCCAGAAAAAGAAATTATTTTTTTTTGCTTTGTTTACTTTATTTTTTTCTCTCTACCTCGTGACGTAAATAGAAGCGGAGAGGCCAGGAATAGAAGCAGTATTTACGGGGTGTGGCGTGACGCGTCGTGTCCTTGATGATCACACTGGGTGTGCTGGTGGTGGTAGTGTCAGCGTCCCAGATTATCGCTCTCCAGTCTCCCTCAGACGGTCGGTGTCAGTGTGCGCGGGAGGAGGTGGAGGAGGAGGTGGAGGCCAGGTATCAGGTCTTGCTCCACCACACAGACCAACCTGCCAACCTTGAGTCATCTTCTCTCCCGCCGACCTCTGACTGTCTCACGAGTCTCTATATATCTGTCTGTTTGTCTGTCTACCTGGTCATCTGTCTGTTTGTCTGTCTACCTGGCCATCTGTCTGTTTGTCTGTCTACCTGGTCATCTGTCTGTTTGTCTGTCTACCTGGTCATCTGTCTGTTTGTATGTCTACCTGGCCATCTATCTGTTTGTCTGTCTACCTGGCCATCTGTCTGTTTGTCTGTCTACCTGGTCATCTGTCTGTTTGTCTGTCTACCTGGCCATCTGTCTGTTTGTCTGTCTACCTGGTCATCTGTCTGTTTGTCTGTCTACCTGGCCATCTGTCTGTCACTCCATTTATCTGTTTGTTTATATATGTATCTGTCTGTCTGTCTGTCTGTCTTTGTCTGTTTATCTGTCCATCTACCCATCTTTATCATCTGTCTCTGTGTCTGTTTGTCTCCGTTTAGCTCTCTCTCTCTCTCTGTCTCTGTCTGTCTGTCTCTCTCTCTCTCTCTCTCTCTCTCTCTCTCTCTCTCTCTCTCTCTCTCTCTCTCTCTCTCTCTCTCTCTCTCTCTCTCACACGCACACACACACACACACACACACACACACACACACACCTCCCCTCGTGCACTAGGGCCAGCAGCCAGCCACCAGCAGACCTCAGGGAGAGCACTGACTGGCTGGCTGCTCCACTCTCCTTGCCTGCTCTACCCTCACAAGGAGGCGAGCTGGTGGTGGTCACAGGTGAGGCATGCAGCTGAGAGTGGCAATACTGCCGTCGTGTCAAGCTTAATTTGCCAGAGGACCGGTTGGTTACCGGTGCCGGCCGGGGGGCTGAGACTGGCCGGCTGCTGGTGCCGGCTGGGGACGGGGTCTACTGGGTTGGCTATCTACGCCAGCCGGGGACTAGGTCGAGTTCCCAGGCGGTTCTACACCGCTGTACCGCCTCACCTGCCCCGGAGTTAGCATGAGAGTTCATATGGACGTCTCCCTCACGCCGTATGTGGGCTGCCTCTTGTGTCTCCTCAGATATTTGTGAAATACTCAGTCTTGTCGTCTGTCTGTAGACACGCCGGCGAAGTTGCCTGACGAACGATGTCTTCTAACCTCCACACACCCACACGGTTGCTGATGATTCATCCATTTTCACGGCAAGATGGAAACTGTTGGCTGGGCTGACGTACTTTTGGGGGGAAATGGTTATATCGTATAGTACAGAAAGCTGTTCTTGCCTGATCTTGTGTCTGTAGACACGTCGAGCATGGTTGCCAATAATTCATCCATTTCCCTGGCAGAGTAGGGACATGTGGCTGGTTGGATGATATATATATATATATATATATATATATATATATATATATATATATATATATATCTTTTCGCCATTTCCCGCATTAGCGAGGTAGCGTTAAGAACAGAGGACTGGGCCTTTTAGGGAATATCCTTACCTGGCCCCCTTCTCTGTTCCTTCTTTTGGAAAAAAAAGGAAAAAAAATTGAGAGGGGAGGATTTCCAGCCCCCCGCTCCTTCCCTTTTAGTCGCCTTCTACGACACGCAGGGAATATATATATATATATATATATATATATATATATATATATATATATATATATATATATATATATATATATATATTTATTATTATATTTTATTATACTTTGTCACTGTCTCCCGCGTTTGCGAGGTAGCGCAAGGAAACAGACGAAAGAAATGGCCCCCCCCCCCCCATACACATGTATATACATACGCCCACACACGCAAATATCCATACCTACACAGCTTTCCATGGTTTACCCCAGACGCTTCACATGCCTTGATTCAATCCACTGACAGCACGTCAACCCCGGTATACCACATCGCTCCAATTCACTCTATTCCTTGCCCTCCTTTCACCCTCCTGCATGTTCAGGCCCCGATCACACAAAATCTTTTTCACTCCATCTTTCCACCTCCAATTTGGTCTCCCTCTTCTCCTTGTTCCCTCCACCTCCGACACATATATCCTCTTGGTCAATCTTTCCTCACTCATCCTCTCCATATGCCCAAACCACTTCAAAACACCCTCTTCTGCTCTCTCAACCACGCTCTTTTTATTTCCACACATCTCTCTTACCCTTACGTTGCTCACTCGATCAAACCACCTCACACCACACATTGTCCTCAAACATCTCATTTCCAGCACATCCATCCTCCTGCGCACAACTCTATCCATAGCCCACGCCTCGCAACCATACAACATTGTTGGAACCACTATTCCTTCAAACATACCCATTTTTGCTTTCCGAGATAATGTTCTCGACTTCCACACATTCTTCAAGGCCCCCAGGATTTTCGCCCCCTCCCCCACCCTATGATCCACCTCCGCTTCCATGGTTCCATCCGCTGCCAGATCCACTCCCAGATATCTAAAACACTTCACTTCCTCCAGTTTTTCTCCATTCAAACTCACCTCCCAATTGACTTGACCCTCAACCCTACTGTACCTAATAACCTTGCTCTTATTCACATTTACTCTTAACTTTCTTCTTCCACACACTTTTCCAAACTCAGTCACCAGCTTCTGCAGTTTCTCACATGAATCAGCCACCAGCGCTGTATCATCAGCGAACAACAACTGACTCACTTCCCAAGCTCTCTCATCCCCAACAGACTTCATACTTGCCCCTCTTTCCAAAACTCTTGCATTTACCTCCCTAACAACCCCATCCATAAACAAATTAGACAACCATGGAGACATCACACACCCCTGCCGCAAACCTACATTCACTGAGAACCAATCACTTTCCTCTCTTCCTACACGTACACATGCCTTACATCCTCGATAAAAACTTTTCACTGCTTCTAACAACTTTCCTCCCACACCATATATTCTTAATACCTTCCACAGAGCATCTCTATCAACTCTATCATATGCCTTCTCCAGATCCATAAATGCTACATACAAATCCATTTGCTTTTCTAAGTACTTCTCACGTACATTCTTCAAAGCAAACACCTGATCCACACATCCTCTACCACTTCTGAAACCACACTGCTCTTCCCCAATCTGATGCTCTGTACATGCCTTCACCCTCTCAATCAATACCCTCCCATATAATTTACCAGGAATACTCAACAAACTTATACCTCTGTAATTTGAGCACTCACTCTTATCCCCTTTGCCTTTGTACAATGGCACTATGCACGCATTCCGCCAATCCTCAGGCACCTCACCATGAGTCATACATACATTAAATAACCTTACCAACCAGTCAACAATACAGTCACCCCCTTTTTTAATAAATTCCACTGCAATACCATCCAAACCTGCTGCCTTGCCGGCTTTCATCTTCCGCAAAGCTTTCACTACCTCTTCTCTGTTTACCAAATCATTTTCCCTAACCCTCTCACTTTGCACACCACCTCGACCAAAACACCCTATATCTGCCACTCTATCATCAAACACATTCAACAAACCTTCAAAATACTCACTCCATCTCCTTCTCATATATATATATATATATATATATTTTTTTTTTTTTTTCTTTTTTTGGGGGGGAAGAATGCTATTGCTGATCATGATGACTTTGCTTCCAATGTGGAAGATACGAGGAGGAAAAATGGCATGTGATGGTGTTTACACCAGTGTCCATCACTGTTCCACCGTTGACGCGACAACAAGGGTTCATTGTTGTTGTCGGAGCGTCTGCTCACTGTAAGTCCCGATCCAGAGCCCAGTGTCCAGCTGGTCACTGGTAACCCAACCGGAGCTCCGCTGGAGCGATCAAGACGAGGGGTCCCGGAGGGCCCGTATCTGCTAATTCTTAGGATAAGGAAATAACAAAAATAACATTGCTAAAGTTTTCTTACGTTCAAAGGTACAGGACTAAGTGTTGATCTGCATTGTTCCGACTTCCATCCTGGAACCAGAATGGGCGTGAAAGATATCGTCTTTAACAACCATCGTATCACACTGTCTGTCTCCCTGTGTGTTCGTGCTGCCACGCAGGAGACACGGGCGTGAATAGCGTTTTTTCTACCCCAAACCTCAGTGATTAGTAATGATGACGGTTGAGGTATGGACAGAGTATGATATAGACGGAGACAAGGATGTGATCAAGTAGGAGGAAGGGGGTAGAGGAATGTGTGTGTGTGTGGGGGGGGGGGGGAGAGAGAGAGAGAGAGAGAGAGAGAGAGAGAGAGAGAGCACAGAGAACCGCGACCAAGGAATTCGATTATTCTATGAGTGGTGATAATGTACCGTCTGGGGGGAGAGTAAAGCTAGCTGGCCATGCGCTCTCTCTCTCTCTCTCTCTCTCTCTCTCTCTCTCTCTCTCTCTCTCTCTCTCTCTCTCTCTCTCTCTCTTACGGCGAAGACATCCTCGCATGTCGTGCACTGAGAAGTATTCATTATTGTGAACACTAATCTATCAGGTCACCTCAGAGTCTACGCTTCTTTTAAAGAGTATTATCATAAGTCCTCGAGTCTCCTCACAAGCCTTATGTCTTGAGTGGTGGGAATGTTAGCCTAACTGCTCCTCTGTGAGTGACCAGAACTAGAAGCGTTGTATTCAAAATGAGGTGTAAATAGTGCGATATGATAGGGGTGAGTATCGTATCCTTTGTGTTGTAGGTTACGTTGTTAGTGACGAGACCTTTAATCCTGCTGGCTTGTATAGGGCTAGGTACTGCTTGCCACATATATAAAGTCATATATATATATATATATATATATATATTATATATATATATATATATATATATATATATATATATATATATATATATATATATATATATATATACATACATATGATGAATCCAGAGTATTTTTCACCATTAACTTCTTGTGGTGGTTTACGAGGCGTTCTGTATTCACGATTTATATACGTGACAGCAAAAAGCATGATCATGCATTTGCGTATATTGAACGCCGTCAGACATGTTTTTGTCCATTCGAATCGTTATCTATAGCTCAACCAATGTTCAGGCAGTTTGCCTCTGAGCTGGTTATGGTTTTAGGATCTTAGCGTTGCTGGCACACTTTGGGATTGAACTGGTTTGTTCTTAGCATTTCTAAATAAAAACAAAAAGAAGAATGAGAGAGAGAGAGAGAGAGAGAGAGAGAGAGAGAGAGAGAGAGAGAGAGAGAGAGAGAGAGAGAGAGAGAGAATTCACTGACCAGAAAAGATGGTATGGAGATGATAGGAGGAAGTAGAGGGCAAACGCTACCTACCGAAGCAGTAAAAGTAAGGACTATGACGAGTACCTTTAGGCTGGACAAATCCGCCACTGACATCTCGTGTCAGTCAGGAGACAACATTGCCATTAATTTCCATCAGACTCCGGTCGCAGGCAAGATGCCATCACACTGACAAGGAGCTGTGTTAGCCCACACTTTCCTATATAATTTCTACGGCAGTATCTTTACCACTGTACTGCATGGATGACTTATACTTTAACTCGTCTTTTTTTCCCGCTGGCTGTTGAGCCGGAGGGAGAGGTGGGTGGGGAGCTGCCTCCTACTTTCCAATCTGTTTCTACCATAACTTAGTTATGGACCACCAGGATTATAGGTATACGTCCTTCCCAACTTTCCCCCAATTTCTCTTTGATTATTGACCTTATCTGTCCCCACATCCCTGACCTCTAGTGACATCTGACCTCCACTGACCCTTTCATACGTACCTGCCCTCTCTTAAATTGGCAGCCAACTGTATTATTATTATTTTTTTATAGGAACTGTTTTTCCAACCTTAGCAATTACCAGGAACGCACAGGGGCGACTCGACCATAGAAAAATGTGTAATACACGCCCTCTGTGCCTTGGGGGGGAACCGTGCCAACCTCCTCCCATGGTGACCTATAACCTCATCTCGTGTGTTTTGAACTTCCACGACAAAACAACCTCCTGACCGAGACTAGAAAATCCTTTGTTTTTTTTTTCAATATTTCTTCTGTGTTTTGCAGTTTTCCCCACTTACGAGTATATTTCTGGACTCTCATGTATCACTTATTTTCCCTGTTCGTAATCTTACGTTCATTGCATTTTATTTTTTCTAAGCATTTTCTAAGCATCTGTTGGCCTGAATGGTTTTTTCTAAGCATTTTCTAAGCATCTGTTGGTCTGAATGGTTTTTTCTAAGCATTTTCTAAGTATCTGTTGGTCTGAATGTGTTTTTTTTTTTATGCATGTGTATTTTGCAGTATCCATCTGCTTTGTATATCTTTGTGTCTATATTTTCTATATATTCCTCTACTGGAGAGAGAGAGAGAGAGAGAGAGAGAGAGAGAGAGAGAGAGAGAGAGAGAGAGAGAGAGAAACGACGACCACGGACGACCCTTCGGTGTCTGATGGTTGTGATATTAGGGTCGGACGACCAGGGACGACCCTTCGGTGTCTGATGGTGGTGATATTAGGGTCGGACGACCAGGGACGACCCCCACCAATGTCTAGTGTGAGATCCAGGACTAATTACCCTCACTACCACCCTGGCTAGGTCACGATACACACTTTTTACCACACAAAAATTCCTCGCAATTACCTGCCTCAATTACGAGACTAATGTAAAGTAATTGAGGGATCATAAGAAAATGGAGATAAGAAAACCATTGTTCTTATTACCGCCATCGTCCCCCCTCTCCCACATTCTCCCTCCTCCTCCTCCTCCACCTTCTCCCCAACCCCACCCCCCACTCCCCTCACCCCCAGGCTTGCTACGTCAGGAGGAGACGCAAAATTGAACAACAGACAAAAGCTTCATGGTATGAGGAATTATAGTGTTGATTTACCAAGAAGTATTCTTTTGATTTTACTCACACATACACACACACACACACACACAAACACACACACATATGGCGTCTTAGCCACGCCTCTTCCTTGTATATCAACTAACTGTTCTACGTCTTCTATCTCATTCTTGTATCTACCCTGACGATGTGATCATTACACGAGAGTGCACTTGGGAACTTATCGTGATTCATTTTCCTTGTGATTATGTCCATATGCTAGATCACCCGCACCAGTGTGACCTCTTATATATATATATATATATAGTATATGAAGTGCTTATGAGCGTGAACCTTATACTGCCGCTGAGAAGGTTAAGATGATGATAATCATGACGAGAAATTACATTTGCAACCATAAGACGACAAGCAGCAGGACACTGTTGCTTCGAGCCAACTGAACCTCAGCCACACACTCGGTAAGGTGCCATATCAACGTGTGGTCGGGGAGGTGCGTTGCATCCCCTCCTCCCTCCGTAGTCGGAGAGGAGCCTTGCATCCCCTCCTCCCTCCGTCGTCGGGGAGGAGCGTTGCATCGCCTCCTCCCTCCGTCGTCGGGGAGGAGCATTGCATCCCCTCCTCCCTCCGTCGTCGGGGAGGAGCGTTGCATCCCCTCCTCCCTCCGTCGTCGGGGAGGAGCATTGCATCCCCTCCTCCCTCCGTCGTCGGGGGAGGAGCATTGCATCCCCTCCTCCCTCCGTCGTCGGGGGAGGAGCATTGCATCCCCTCCTCCCTTCGTCGTCGGGGAGGAGCGTTGCACACCCTCCTCCCTCCGTCGTCGGGGAGGAGCGTTGCATCTCCTCCTCCCTCGGACGTCATAACGCAATATTGTGTGTTTCTGAACAGTAACGACTCGAACGTTGAAGGACATAGTTCGCTCTGTGTGTGTGTGTGTGTGTATGACACTCGAGTATCGATGCTTCAGAACCGGTTCGGGCTGGTTACGTGCGTCATATAACGTTGGTAATGAAACTTCCCCTGACCTCCCCCGACACGGCGCCCACTCCTGATCCCAGTCCGGGGAGTTCAGGAGGAGGAGGACATGTGATGAATTCGACCCCGTCATTGCTTCCAATATATGTCTATACGAAAGAATTCAAAGAAATGCCAATGATAACAAACCCGTCGATTTATTCTCAGCTGCTTGTGATAATGGACGGGGTCTAGGAGCAAAAGAGATTATTGGAAAGAGAATAGACCAGGAGAGAGAGAGAGAGAGAGAGAGAGAGAGAGAGATAAGCCAGTGACTATGTATATTACATTTGTGGACCAAACGTAGTGGTATTGAACATGTGACCATGAATAAGTCTACTGCCTTATGCCACACCAGGAGGTGACCATGGCAAGGTACACTTTGCCTCTTCAAGCGTTATCTTCCACCTCTCTTTAACAGCAGAGCTTCTGTGGCACAAAGCTTATCTTCCTCCTTGATGACCTTTAGTGTCCTTCATCGTTGAGCACCTTGTCTTCCTCCTTAAATGACCTTTTGTGGTCTTCCCTGTGTGACCTTTTCCGTGTCACGTTTCTAACTCTGGCCTCCGCCGAACTCAGTCGTGGCTTCTGCCATCTCGCCAGGTTTCCGCTTCCACCTCCTCGGCAGCATTTGGCTTCCACGTTCCTCGTGGCAGCCTTGGCTTCCACCTTCGAGCCAGAGGTCAGGCAATCGGTTTTAACCGGCCAGAAAAATCTGCGGCGTCATGACAGCCTCGCATGACGGAGGCTCGAGAGTTTTTCCTAGGCCAGTGCATGACCACCTCCGGTACACGCACGCAAGATGACGTAGCTTATCTCTCTCTCTCTCTCTCTCTCTCTCTCTCTCTCTCTCTCTCTCTATCTATCTATCTATCTATCTATCTATTTATCTGTCTGTCTATGTATCTCTCTCTCTCTCTCTCTCTCTCTCTCTCTCTCTCTCTCTCTCTCTCTCTCTCTCTATCTATCTATCTATCTATCTATCTATCTATTTATCTGTCTGTCTATGTATCTCTCTCTCTCTCTCTCTCTCTCTCTCTCTCTCTCTCTCTCTATATATATATATATATATATATATATATATATATATATATATATATATATATATATAAGGGTGTCTGTGTGTCTGTCAGGCATCCTATTTAACCATATCGCTCCTGCAGGAGCCGTGAACCAAGCCTGTGGTGACAGGTCCTGCTGGCCCGTCCAGCAGTGTGACGCCCTCCACCACATCCCCAGACCAGCAGCCTCCGACCTGGACTGCGTCAGCGTCACAGTTCTGCCTGGGGCTAGAAGTAACCATCAGTTAGGCACATGTATACCACACGTGCTCCCAGCATGCCCGTCTGGTTGAGGGAGCATCAGGAACTGGACATTGTGAAGAGGAGATTCTACCTTTGCTGTTTTCTTTGTCTCTAATTTTAGGAAATGATAATATAGGAGGGAGGATGTTTTTTTCAGCCTACCGCTCTCTTTCCTCTTGGTCGCCACTTGTCTGCTGTCTATATCCATCTTTACATCTATCTATAGATATCCTCGCTCTGCCTATTATCATCATGCTGGTTTAGATATGTCAATAAAGCATCCTTAGTGGCCAAGGCACAATACCTGCATCACGACAGTATTGCCAGGGAGAGCCATTCCCCCAGATCATCACTTGATGATGGATAAAGTCCAGGAGCCTAACGCTCCTCGGGCCCCGCCTCTCACCCTGGCATCGTCATATCATTTAGATTATCCCACGGTAGTCGTATTTACTCTCTCTCTTTTGGCCCAGTTTGCTCCACCACCAGTTCACCAGCTCTGTTGCTGAGAGAATGTTCTCCCACAGGCAGTCGTCCACTGCTCTCGCCCACCTGACGTCCGCTTGCGTCCTCCTGTTCTTAACTTCTTGCATTAACATATCGGTGATTATGACGTCATCATAATCACTTCGGTTCAGCCCACGTCTTCCTCAGGTCCTCCCGAAGTTTTGCCAAAGTCTTCCCTAGGTCTTCCTCAGGTCCTCCCGAAGTTTTGCCAAGGTCTTCCCTAGGTCTTCCTCAGGTCCTCCCGAAGTTTTGCCAAGGTCTTCCCTAGGTCTTCCTCAGGTCCTCCCTAAGTTTTGCCAAGGTCTTCCCTAGGTCTTCCTCATGTCCTCCCTAAGTTTTGCCAAGGTCTTCCCTAGGTCTTCCTCAGGTCCTCCTCAGGTTTTGCTAAGGTCTTCCCTCGGTCTTCCTCAGGTTCTCACCAGGTTTTGCCAAGGTCTTCCCTCGGTCTTCCTCAGGTCCTCCCTAAGTTTTGCCAAGGTCTTCCCTAGGTCTTCCTCAGGTGCTCCCTAAGTTTTGCCAAGGTCTTCCCTAGGTCTTCCTCAGGTCCTCCCTAAGTTTTGCCAAGGTCTTCCCTAGGTCTTCCTCAGGTCCTCCTCAGGTTTTGCCAAGGTCTTACCTAGGTCTTCCTCAGGCCCTTCCAAGTTTTGCCAAGGTCTTCCCTAGGTCTTCCTCAGGCCCTTCCAAGTTTTGCCAAGGTCTTCACTAGGTCTTCCTCAGGCCCTTCCAAGTTTTGCCAAGGTCTTCTCTAGGTTTTCCTTAGGTCTTCACTAGGTTTTATCCAGGTCTTCCTTAGGTCCTTCCCAGGTTTTACCCAGGTCTTCCTTACGTCCTTCCTGGGTTTTACCCAGGTCTTCCTTACGTCCTTCCTGGGTTTTACCCAGGTCTTCCTTACGTCCTTCCTGGGTTTTACCCAGGTCTTCCTTACGTCCTTCCTGGGTTTTACTCTGGTCTTCCTTACGTCCTTCCTGGGTTTTACCCAGGTCTTCCTTACGTCCTTCCTGGGTTTTACCCAGGTCTTCCTTACGTCCTTCCTGGGTTTTACCCAGGTCTTCCTTACGTCCTTCCCAGGTTTTACCCAGGTCTTCTCTACATCCTTCCTGGGTTTTACCCAGGTCTTCTCTACGTCCTTCCCAGGTTTTACCCAGGTCTTCCTTACGTCCTTCCTGGGTTTTACCCAGGTCTTCTCTACGTCCTTCCCAGGTTTTACCCAGGTCTTCCTTACGTCCTTCCTGGGTTTTACCCAGGTCTTCCTTACGTCCTTCCTGGGTTTTACCCAGGTCTTCTCTACGTCCTTCCCAGGTTTTACCCAGGTCTTCCTTACGTCCTTCCTGGGTTTTACCCAGGTCTTCCTTACGTCCTTCCTGGGTTTTACCCAGGTCTTCCTTACGTCCTTCCTGGGTTTTACCCAGGTCTTCCTTACGTCCTTCCCAGGTTTTACCCAGGTCTTCTCTACGTCCTTCCTGGGTTTTACCCAGGTCTTCTCTACGTCCTTCCCAGGTTTTACCCAGGTCTTCCTTACGTCCTTCCTGGGTTTTACCCAGGTCTTCTCTACGTGCTTCCCAGGTTTTACCCAGGTCTTCCTTACGTCCTTCCTGGGTTTTACCCAGGTCTTCCTTACGTCCTTCCTGGGTTTTACCCAGGTCTTCCTTACGTCCTTCCTGGGTTTTACCCAGGTCTTCCTTACGTCCTTCCTGGGTTTTACCCAGGTCTTCTCTACGTGCTTCCCAGGTTTTACCCAGGTCTTCCTTACGTCCTTCCTGGGTTTTACCCAGGTCTTCCTTACGTCCTTCCTGGGTTTTACCCAGGTCTTCCTTACGTCCTTCCTGGGTTTTACCCAGGTCTTCCTTACGTCCTTCGCAGGTTTTACCCAGGTCTTCTCTACGTCCTTCCTGGGTTTTACCCAGGTCTTCTCTACGTCCTTCCCAGGTTTTACCCAGGTCTTCCTTACGTCCTTCCTGGGTTTTACCCAGGTCTTCTCTACGTCCTTCCCAGGTTTTACCCAGGTCTTCCTTACGTCCTTCCTGGGTTTTACCCAGGTCTTCCTTACGTCCTTCCTGGGTTTTACCCAGGTCTTCTCTACGTCCTTCCTGGGTTTTACCCAGGTCTTCCTTACGTCCTTCCTGGGTTTTACCCAGGTCTTCCTTACGTCCTTCCTGGGTTTTACCCAGGTCTTCCTTACGTCCTTCCTGGGTTTTACCCAGGTCTTCCTTACGTCCTTCCCAGGTTTTACCCAGGTCTTCCTTACGTCCTTCCCAGGTTTTACCCAGGTCTTCCTTACGTCCTTCCTGGGTTTTACCCAGGTCTTCCTTACGTCCTTCCTGGGTTTTACCCAGGTCTTCCTTACGTCCTTCCTGGGTTTTACCCAGGTCTTCCTTACGTCCTTCCTGGGTTTTACCCAGGTCTTCCTTACGTCCTTCCCAGGTTTTACCCAGGTCTTCCTTACGTCCTTCCAGGTTTTACCCAGGTCTTCCTTACGTCCTTCCCAGGTTTTACCCAGGTCTTCCTTACGTCCTTCCTGGGTTTTACCCAGGTCTTCCTTACGTCCTTCCCAGGGTTTTACCCAGGTCTTCCTTACGTCCTTCCCAGGGTTTTACCCAGGTCTTCCTTACGTCCTTCCCAGGTTTTACCCAGGTCTTCCTTACGTCCTTCCCGGGTTTTACCCAGGTCTTCCTTACGTCCTTCCCAGGTTTTACCCAGGTCTTCCTTACGTCCTTCCTGGGTTTTACCCAGGTCTTCCTTACGTCCTTCCCAGGTTTTACCCAGGTCTTCCTTACGTCCTTCCTGGGTTTTACCCAGGTCTTCCTTACGTCCTTCCTGGGTTTTACCCAGGTCTTCCTTACGTCCTTCCTGGGTTTTACCCAGGTCTTCCTTACGTCCTTCCTGGGTTTTACCCAGGTCTTCCTTACGTCCTTCCTGGGTTTTACCCAGGTCTTCCTTAGGTCCTTCCCAGGTTTTACTCTGGTCTTCTTCAGGTTTTCCTTAGTTCCTCGTTAGGTTTCTTCACCCAAGTGCACACGGCTTTTTGAAAAATGGTCTTTGGCGACCCCAGAATGTCCTTCGAAGCCAACATACTGAAGCTCAAAACCTTCCACAGATTCTAAAGAACCTCCCTCCAGGACTCCGGTTCAGTCGTGAAAAAAGTAACACAGACACACACACACACGCACACACACACACACACACAGACACACACACACAGACACACACACACACACACACACACACACACACACACAATTATGTATTTTATATGATGAAGTCTGTCTCGCACACGACAAAATACTTTGAATCTATTTCTGATTACGAATTCCCCGAATCTACATATGCAATGTCCTTTGCATCAGTTACACATACCCCTGATAACGGCGAGGTAGGCGGTGTACGTACATACATACATACATAGACAGAAACACTGTTCATTAGCATATTCAGAACTTAACATTACTGAATTATCCACCGGCTTTAAAAATATACGTATGTATATTTCAGGAATTCTTTTAGGTGTTTTCAGAGGCATTTGATATCGCCCAATTATTGTTGTATCTAGGCATGTTGGTCTGCGGGCATGTTAGAATTACATGACTAATTCAGTGAGAGGAAAGGTATTGCCAAATGTGACATGAAGGTCGAACATCAAAGATGCAGTGAAATGTATAGATTAATCACCATCTGCCGTGCATGTGATTACATAAGACAACAAACAAGCAAACAAACTGGCAATGGAGCTGGAAATGTAACATGATTTGTGTCTTAATTGATGTCTTAATTGGTAATTACAGATAAGGTAATTTAAGATCTTTGCCCCTGACTGCTGTGTCTTGAACATAGTGACTGTTTTCCTCAATTAATGGACCAGTTGACCGGATAATGACCAGTTGACCGGGTAATGACCAGTTGACCGGGTAATGACCAGTTGACCGGGTAATGACCAGTTGACCGGGTAATGACCAGTTGACCGGGTAATGACCAGTTGACCAGGTAATGACCCTCGAGCTTCTAACACAACCGTACAATTTCTTATGCTTTCATTTCTTATTTTCAGGTTTATATCATTTGTACATTTGACACTGACGATTACTTTGACGTTTAAGTCTCGTTATATTTCTTCTTCGAAAATTTCGTGATTTCTGTCCTAAAGAGATATATTAACGAGTCGTATGAAGATCTGTTTGGTTTGTGGCCATGTGCGTTGAAGGGCTGGAGCGGTCGTGTAGCGAGGAGGTAGATGAACGAGGAGTGAGTGCATGTATGTTCATCTGCGGGACAGACTCCCCCCTCCCCAGTGATCCATCTGTCGTGATAGAAACATTTAATGGACCAAAACTAATCGCTTTAGATGAGGTATTATTCCTGGTTAATCCCTAACGACGAGAGTAATTTATGTGGTGTACGCGCGCGCACACACACACCCACACACACACACACACTGTAAGCGGCTCCCCCGCGACGGGTCCTGATATTCAAACACATTGGTCCTATGGCCATCCATGGTCTTCTGGACACCTTGCACCACCTCTGGTCACAAAATGAAATGCCATTACCGTGAAGCTTCTCAGTGTAGTAGCCAGGTAGGCCACCATACTCCGCCGCCCCTTTACTCATACCGTCTTGTATCGCTGCTTTTTTTTTTCTCCAGTATGTAAACTCTCAGAACAGCTGATCCACAATAGAATCAAGGCAGACATCCCTCCCTGGCCAACACAACATGGCTTACCAGTTCTCCGATCTCCCTTCTTAATGTGAGGTATGACCTTTGTCCTCTTTCACTCACTGGGGCAATGTATGAAGCAGTCAGACCAGTGTGTATACACACTTCTTCAGCAGGTGTGGGGATGTGTCATCTATACTCTGCAGTCGTCTGCTTGTGTCTTCTCCAGCTGTTTCAGTGCTTTCCAAGGCCTCCTCACCATCCCAGTGTGAAAACACTTTGGAACGTCTTTCAGCTCCTCGCATATTTAGTCATCAACAATTCTTCCCTCTGAATCATTCAGCCTGATTCGCCTGATCACTGATTCACTGTTTACTACTGACGAACTCACAGACGAACTCTTGGATTATCTTCCTTCATTGTTCACATTATTCTTTCACATTTTCTCTCTGTTCCTTTTCCGTTGTGTCGCTGTCCTTGGTTCCTCGCTCTCTTGCACCTGTGCAATGCTCAGTGGCTCTTCCACTGCCTGCATCCCCTCTCACAGTATAGTTCCCTGAGCTGTGTGAGTTTTAGACTTCAAGTGCTGGACGGACCTTCCCTCCATCTCTGTCGTTTCAAAACCCTCCCTCCCTGTTGACCAGCTGAAAGTCCCTATGTTCTCACTCCTGTACTGTAGATTTACCAGATGATGCGCTAAAAATTTTCCCGATTCGTTTTCTCTATGACTGAAATCATCTGTGATTGGAATTTTACCTGCTGTGAGCAGCGCTTGTGTCCTGCTGCTTCCTGCGCGGTCCTAATTGTCCATTTGTTGCTGTCCCTTGAAAGTTTGGCTTCAGGGTCATTAATATTCTCCGGAGGATGATTATCATAACTATCATCATCAACATCAACATCATCATCACTATGCAAATATTTCCTGCTGTGATTCTTCCAATTCCGTTCTCTTTTAATGGGCCATCTACCAGTGTGTCTTGAAACTTAATGCTGTTGTCATTTCCTACCTGTTATGATGTGTTGCCCTCCCGTACACATATAAGTGAGATCTAATCTCTTTGGTATGTTGTGTCTTCACTACTCCAACGGTATCAGATCTTTTATCCCTAATTAGATCCCTGAACTTAACGTATTTTGTTCCAGTGTGCTACCAGACCATCTGCATTTGTTTACATTATTTTCACTGTGATATTCTCATCAGTTATCATTTCTGACCTGTCTCAGATAAAGGTAGAATTATTCTACTCTGTAGTTTTTTTCATGATTTCTCCTGTTTTTAACCTTTGGTCTGTATTCCCCCCAATGCGCTCATGTTCTTCCCCCGGACAGCTATCATCTGTGATCAAAACAGTTCCTCTGAATTTCTCTTTCTTCACAGATTCGCTTTAGTCTCATCAGGCTACTAACTACCATATTGAAGTCCGTCATTACGAGTTAACACCTTAGGTCTTAACCAAATCTACTAATTTTCTTTGTTCTTATACTTGAAATTTAATTTGTTACGTCTGTAACCTGTATTTCTTTTTAATTAGACCCACCATCATCATCAATATTGCTTGAAGAAAGGTTATTATGGCTTTAATTTTCACCATGAATTGCCCTAAACCCACGATGTAATTCAGCTGCTAGAGTTATACACTCACCGTCCTTGTCTTAGATATTAACATGCATCACTGCTCGATGTCACTGGTGTAGACCCACCATCACTGGCTGAGACCCATCTTCACTGGTGTAGACCCACCATCACTGGTTGAGACCCACCATCGCTGGTTGAGACCCACCATCACTGGTTGAGACCCACCATCACTGGCTGAGACCCACCATCACTGGCTGAGACCCACCAGAGTAGACCCACCATCACTGGTTGAGACCCACCATCACTGGTCGAGATCCACCATCACTGGTGTAGACCCACCATCACTGGAATAGACCCACCATCACTGGTTGAGACCCACCATCACTGGCTGAGACCCACCATCACTGGCTGAGACCCACCATCACTGGCTGAGACCCACCAGAGTAGACCCACCATCACTGGTTGAGACCCACCATCACTGGTCGAGATCCACCATCACTGGTGTAGACCCACCATCACTGGAATAGACCCACCATCACTGGTGTAGACCCACCATCACTGGTTGGGACCCACCATCACTGCTTTAAATCAACTATTATTGTTTTATACACACCATCACCTCTTTGGACACCCATCACTAACTTAAATCAACTGCCATAACCATTTATACTCACCGTCACTGCTCCAGACCAGTCGTCACTTCTCGAACAGTGAACTACCTGAGTGTTAGTCTGGCCATCACTGCTGTAGACTCACTGCCATCTGAAGATCTCGACCTACCGCGAACGCTCGAGAGAGATATAACTGAACGCGGCCGTAGACCCATCACTTTTAAACACATTAACAAAGCCTAGTTCATGATACGAGCACAACAGTGGATCTCCCACAACTTAATTTTCCCCATATTTTCTCTCTCTCGAAATAAATACCATGAGAGAAAACGGATGCTTTTAAGTACTACAAACACAACTGTGATAACAGATTTTAGCCTTCCCACTTTCCTTTTTTTTTTCTTTTTTTTTTGTCCTCCAGTAAAATAATAGTAGCTATCTGCACTCGCGCTAGTCTGGAAAGCCTTTTTAAGATATGGAAAATGATGCTGAACTGTTTGAACATTCATTTAATCATGCAGGGAGAGCCAGGCACTGTAATGGCTCCCGCTCAACGCTACGCTAAGTGCACGCGGTCTTCAAACGGAAATTCAAATACAGCCATTTCGGTTTTTTCCACTTAGCTCGCGCGTTCCCTGCTCAGTTGTTGTGGGTTTTTGTTTTGGTTCTGACTGTGTGTGTCTGTGTGTGTGTGTGTGTGTGTGTGTGTGTGTGTGTGTGTGTCTGTGTGTGTGTGTGTGTGTGTGTGTGTAACCTTGTCTTCCTTTGTAAGAGTTCGTAGCTGCCAGATGGTTTGCCGTCACATGTAAAAGGATGTGGTTATGATGTATATTGCCAGGAACTTCCCCGGTAAACTTGGAATACTTAAGAGTCTTGACTATATGAAAGATTAATCCGTCATCCATTATGTGATCAGAAGTTTCAGTTTCAAATTGTATCGTAGCACCGATAAGGCATTTGGTAGTGTGAATTTGCGTTTCCATCGAAGACGACTAAGAGTGGCGGGGACTGGATGGGGCTGGAAACCAACCCCCGCTTTTTATATTTCAGTGTCTAAAAGATGGAACGGAAGAAGGAGCCAAGCGAGGAGTGCTTATCCTCTTCTAAGACCCAGGCTGGTGTGTGTAAACGCGTGTGTATGTACCCAAGATGAGAAGAAAGGAGAGGTAAGTAGTATGTGTGAGGAGAGAAACCTGGATGTTCTGGCAAGTGAAACAAGGCTCAAGGGTAAAGGGGTTGGTGAGAGGACAAGAGCTAAAAGAGGAGTAGCAATACTCTTGAAGCAGAAGCTGTGGAAGTGTGTAAAAGAGTGTAAGAAAGTGAGATCCAGACTGATGTGGGTAGATAGGAAAGTGGATTGCGAGAGATAGGTGCTTATTAGGGCTTATGCATCTGGCCATGAGAAGAAAGAGGGTGAGAGGCAAGTGTCCTTGGGGCAACTGAGTGGAGGAGTCGGCAGTCTTGATGCGAAAGATCGCCTATTAGGGATGGGTGATTTAAATGCGAGAGTCAGTAATGAGGCAGTTGAGAGGATAAATGAGAGACATGAGGCATTCATCAAAGTGAACAGGATTGATGAACAGCTTGAGGAGTCGTGTGCTAGAAATGGACAGGTGATTGGGAATACCTGGTCTAAAAAGAGGGACTATGTATACGTACTGAGTAGGAACAATAGTAAGAGGGCATTATTGGATTACATTATTGGAGTCTTGGATACATATATATATATATATATATATATATATATATATATATATATATATATATATATATATATATATATATATATATATACATATATATATATATGGATTGCACATGACAGCTAGAGACTGAGTGTGAATGAATTTGGCCTTTGTTGTCTTTTCCTAGCGCTACCTCGCGCGCGCGCCGAGGGAAGGGGGTGCCATTCATGTGTGGCGGGGTGGCGACGGAAAAGGATGAAGGCAGCAAGTAAAGATATGTACATGTGTATATATATGTATATGTCTGTGTATGTATACATATGTATACGTTAAAATGTATAGGCATGTATATGTACGCGTGTGGGCGTTTGTGTGTATACATGTATATGTGGGTGGATTGGGCCATTCCTTCGTCTGTTTTCTTTCGCTGCCTCGCTAACGCGGGAGACAGCGACTAAGTATAATAAAGAATGAATATATATATATATATATATATATATATATATATATATATATATATATATATATATATACACACACATAATTATTGTGCGCGTGTATCCTTGTAAAATAAAAGGGTGCTACACCTGTGTTAAGCTGGTAAACATGAGGGACGAAAGCTTTGTATCCAGCCAGGATGTTGCTGCAAAATGGACCAGCCAGACTGAGAGAGACTCCGCCATTAACGTACTTTTTCCCCTTTGTGAAGCGGAAACTCGTAACCTCCCCGGGCAGTGGACTAATTCCCCGCTCGTACGCAAGGGTTTTAGCGATGGTTCTCGCTTCACAAGGGAAACCTGGCTACGACGAAGTGTTGTGAAGACATGGTTGTGACACTGTCAGTCTGATTGGTCGTTAAGGTTAACAAGGGAGAACTACTGTTGTGAAGACATGGTTGTGACACTGTCAGTCAGATGGGTCGTTATGGTTAACAAGGGAGAACTACTGTTGTGAAGACATGGTTGTGACACTGTCAGTCTGATTGGTCGTTAAGGTTAACAAGGGAGAACTACTGTTGTGAAGACATGGTTGTGACACTGTCAGTCTGATTGGTCGTTAAGGTTAACAAGGGAGAACTACTGTTGTGAAGACATGGTTGTGACACTGTCAGTCTGATTGGTCGTTAAGGTTAACAAGGGAGAACTATTGTTGTGAAGACATGGTTTGACACTGTCAGTCAGATGGGTCGTTATGGTTAACAAGGGAGAACTACTGTTGTGAAGACATGGTTGTGACGCTGTCAGTCAGATGGGTCGTTATGGTTAACAAGGGAGAACTACTACTGCTAATACTACGACATGTTGTGAAAGCGTTTGACACGGGGGGGTTGAAAGAGGCAAATCATCACGAAACAGGAACCCCTTTGAAAGAGGGCGAGGTGTTGCCACTTGAGGACAAAGTCTCTTGTTATTAAGCAGATACAGTGCCATACTACTAATGCAGTGCCGTACTACACAGTAGTAGTACCACGACACAGTGCCGTACTGGGCGGGAATATTGCTACACTGTACAGTGTCATATGACACAGAAAGGCTGACCCTTTCCATGTGTCCGTGATAACCATTATGTAAATGGTAAACAAACATGATCGCCACACAAAGTGTAAATTGTATCTTGGGTTTGAATTTCATACGTGAGAACACGATACAAGCTCCCATGACGATTACACAACACGTCTGTACCACACTTAAACCACACTTGTAACACGCTCACACCACACCTGTACCACACTTATATACCACACTTACACCACGCCTGTACCCCACTCACAACAAACTTGTACTTGTAACACACTTTCGCCACACTTGTGGTTACTTACACCACACTTATACAAAGTTAGTATTAAATTTATACCACACTTGGCCATGTACCATACTTACACCACAACTTTGTGACATTTATACCACACTTGCACTGCACCTGCGCCACACTTTTACCACTCTTAAGTAGGCACTTGTACCAGGTATATCACATTTGTAGCACAAACTACATTTATTCCACATCTACACCACACTTTCACCACACTTGTGCTACACTTATACCACACGTGGTCTACACTTACGTCACGCTTGTACCACTTTTACACCACACTTGTGCTACACTTATACCACACGTGGTCTGCACTTACGTCACGCTTGTACCACTTTTACACCACACTTGTGCTACACTTATACCACACGTGGTCTACACTTACGTCACGCTTGTACCACACTTAAGTCACTCTTGCATCAAACTTGCACCGCACTTGCACCACACTGACGCCACACTTGCACCATATTTGCGTCTCAGTCTTTATCACATTCCTACCACACTCAAGCCATACTTGCGCCACAGTGTCACGAAACGTATACCACAGTCGTACCCCAGCCGGCACCACCCCGCGCTGCCGAGAGCTGACGCAGCCCCTTGGGGAAGGGTTGGTGGCATCGCATGGCCCCCTGGGGCCGTCCCCGGAGAAGGGGCTTGGTTAGGGGGGCTAGGGGGGAGGGGGCACGTAAGGAGATAGACTATAAAAAATCATAATTTCTGTGAAATATGTTTATCGCCTACATTTTCTGTTGTTTGGTCGCTTGATTTAACATATATGTTATTTTTTTTCTCACTTCATCTGCTGTCTTGCGGGCCCCCTGAGGGCCCGGCCGGGGCCCCCCGGGGGTTTTGCCCCGGTGTTCCGAGCACCACTTTTGTACCACAGGTAGACCACACACTTGCCTCCTCCCCACAAGTCGTACCACACTTGTACCACAGCTGCACCACACTTGCTCCAGGGGAGAGCCCAGGTTGAGATTAAAAGTGCCACACTTGTCAGCTGGTATTAGCTCTTCTCCAGGCATCCGTCAGCATTTTGTCAGCTTCCATCAGCGGCCGTCAGTTCCTTCCTCCATGCCAGTCACCCTCTGTCAGCGACTTTCGGCTGACGTCGGAGTTTGCCGCCTCTATCAGCGTCTGTGATCACTTTCCAGCGTCTGTCTGCGTCTGAGAGCATCGTTAGGTGATTATCCTCTTCACTCAGTGTTTGTATCCTCCTTCTCCTCACGTTGTTAGATTTTCTTAAGGTTTCCTCAGCTTCTGTCCAAGTTTGGCCGCCATGAGAGGTTTCTGATGACTTGTGTTACCTTTTGACAGTATGTGTTAGCGATTCACGTTTTCTGTTAAGTCTCGTTAACGTCTCGTGTCTGTCGAGTTCAACGTATTTACGTTAAGCTTTGACAGCGTCTGTACACGTTTGGTGAGTCATAATCGGCGTGTGACTAGCTTCTGTTACGTGGGACAGCTATCGTTCGTAGCTAACAGCGTCGATGGCCACTGAAGAACTTCTTTTCTAATCAGTTTATCTTTTTTTTTTGGCCGAAGTTTGACAGCGTCGGTCGGCAGATCTGTCCACGTTTGACAGTTGCTCTTAAAGTTTGACGGCCTGATGTCGCTACTTCGTCGTGGACGCCAGTGTCTGTGTGTCTGTCTGTGGGCGACGGTGATCGTGCCTCAGCCGGCGTCTCGTCTGTAGCAGCCTTCTCAGACTTGTCCCCATTCGATGATATTAGATTACATTCAGCTGTGAAGTGGGAGCGACGTAGGATTTTGACACACACACACACACACACACACACACACACACACACACACACACACATCTTACCTTCGTGCCCCTGGAGTCCTTTTCTTCTTCCCTCGGGCTCCCGCAGCGCTCAGGGAGGTGGCCATGTCCACCGGGTGAAAAAGATATGTCATTAGATGAGGTGTGTGTGTGTGTGTGTGTGTGGAGAGTACAAACAGTTGAAGAGTAAGTATTAGCTTTTACGATTGCTGTGTGGGCATGTAATGTCTTAGGGATGGGCGATGTCCAGAGCATAGAAGGAAAGTGTGACAAGTCCATGTCTGGGGAGTATGGTTTGAGGTGGGTGTCTGTCTGGGTGGGTTGGCATTTAAGACTGAGTTGGTGGAGTGAGTAGTTTCGTAGCGGTTGTCGGGTCATTTCGATGTGAATATTTATTTTTTCCGATATTGTATTTGGTGAGGGCTGGGGTTTGTTGAATATAGACTGTTGTTGGGGTGTGAACAGGGCTCATATTTCTATTTGTCTGGGGATTGGTTGCTGGTTATGGAGTGGGTTGGATGAGAAGGTTCTATTGCTGTTGCAGAGATCTAATTGTCGAACTGACTGAACTGAGATTGTATTTGGGGGGAATCTTGGCCTCACTCTGTAGGTGTCAGGCAGCCAGTGATTGTTCTGGGTGCTCTGGTTAGTGTGGTTTGCTGCTTTGGCGTATTGGCTTTATGACCCGGCCGGTGAGGCGTAGTTTTGGGTGGAGGGGATGTATTATTTATGACGATCATTCTGTGAGATTAATTCTCTTGTCCAAATCTGGTGCTAGTTATTGTCCGAAGGGCATTTAGTGTGTCTGTTGCTTTTGTGGTGAGGGAAGTGAATGTCGTGTGTGTGTGTGTGTGTGTGTGTGTGTGTGTGTGTGTGTGTCGCACACAATGCTCCGAACAGTCGGTGTATTGTTGAGTGGGAGCGACTTGCCTGCCATTGATGGTGAGGGAGGTGTAGGGAGGTGTAGGCTGGATTCATGTCTGTTACAGGTTAAGAAGGTGAGGGAGATTGTTGTGGAGGTGGAGACATTCTGTTCTGGCTGAGCCAGTGAACCGGTTCTGTAATGTAGTTTTCCATGTTCGTTGTTATTCCCGTGACGTCAAGGTGCTGAGATTTCATTAGGACTTTTAAATATGAAAGAACCTTCACACTTTGGTCTTCAGGAGGTAAGTGTGTGTGTGTGTGTGTGTGTGTGTGTGTGTGTGTGTGTGTGTGTGTGTGTTGCCAGGAGTATTTGTTTATTTATGTGTTTAGTTGCGTCCCAATACCATAGTGAATAATATATACATTTCCGGGGCTTACGTGTACTTAGTGCTAGCAGATGGTAATCCTTCTGATGCTTCGTGTGTGATTATGGAGGTAAGCTGCTTACTGCTGAGTGCTCAGTTAGATGTTGGCACAACCACCACTCTGTTCAGTTAGTCACACACTGAGTGCTCACTCAAAAGCAGTCCCGATCACTCTGTTCAGTTAAGCTCACTCTTGAGTGCATGGTTAAGATACTGGCTCAACCACCCAGTTCAGTTAACCTCACTCTTGAGTGCATAGTTAAGATACTGGCTCCACCACCCTGTTCAGTTAACCTCACTCTTAAGTGCATGGTTAAGATACTGGCTCAACTACCCTGTTCAGTTAACCTTACTCTTGAGTGCATGGTTAAGATACTGGCTCAACCACCCAGTTCAGTTAACCTTACTCTCAGTGCTCAGTTAGATGCCATCCCGATCACTCTGGCCAGTGTAACCTCACTGTGAGTGCGCAGTTAAGACACTGGCTCAGCCTTCCTCGTCCTCGAGAGGTCCGTCCAGGTCGGAGGCTGCTGGTCTGGGGATCTGGTGGAGGGCGTCACACTGCTGGACGGGCCAGCAGGACCTGTCACCACAGGCTTGGTTCACGGCTCCTGCAGGAGCGATATGGTTGAATAGGATGCCTGACAGACACACAGACACCCTTTTATATATATATATATATATATATATATATATATATATATATATATATATATATATATATATATATATATAGGTTTGGATGGTATTGCAGTGGAATTTATTAAAAAAGGGGGTGACTGTATTGTTGACTGGTTGGTAAGGTTATTTAATGTATGTATGACTCATGGTGAGGTGCCTGAGGATTGGCGGAATGCGTGCATAGTGCCATTGTACAAAGGCAAAGGGGATAAGAGTGAGTGCTCAAATTACAGAGGTATAAGTTTGTTGAGTATTCCTGGTAAATTATATGGGAGGGTATTGATTGAGAGGGTGAAGGCATGTACAGAGCATCAGATTGGGGAAGAGCAGTGTGGTTTCAGAAGTGGTAGAGGATGTGTGGATCAGGTGTTTGCTTTGAAGAATGTATGTGAGAAATACTTAGAAAAGCAAATGGATTTGTATGTAGCATTTATGGATCTGGAGAAGGCATATGATAGAGTTGATAGAGATGCTCTGTGGAAGGTATTAAGAATATATGGTGTGGGAGGAAAGTTGTTAGAAGCAGTGAAAAGTTTTTATCGAGGATGTAAGGCATGTGTACGTGTAGGAAGAGAGGAAAGTGATTGGTTCTCAGTGAATGTAGGTTTGCGGCAGGGGTGTGTGATGTCTCCATGGTTGTTTAATTTGTTTATGGATGGGGTTGTTAGGGAGGTAAATGCAAGAGTCTTGGAAAGAGGGGCAAGTATGAAGTCTGTTGGGGATGAGAGAGCTTGGGAAGTGAGTCAGTTGTTGTTCGCTGATGATACAGCGCTGGTGGCTGATTCATGTGAGAAACTGCAGAAGCTGGTGACTGAGTTTGGTAAAGTGTGTGGAAGAAGACAGTTAAGAGTAAATGTGAATAAGAGCAAGGTTATTAGGTACAGTAGGGTTGAGGGTCAAGTCAATTGGGAGGTGAGTTTGAATGGAGAAAAACTGGAGGAAGTGAAGTGTTTTAGATATCTGGAGTGGATCTGTCAGCGGATGGAACCATGGAAGCGGAAGTGGATCATAGGGTGGGGGAGGGGGCGAAAATTCTGGGAGCCTTGAAGAATGTGTGGAAGTCGAGAACATTATCTCGGAAAGCAAAAATGGGTATGTTTGAAGGAATAGTGGTTCCAACAATGTTGTATGGTTGCGAGGCGTGGGCTATGGATAGAGTTGTGCGCAGGAGGATGGATGTGCTGGAAATGAGATGTTTGAGGACAGTGTGTGGTGTGAGGTGGTTTGATCGAGTAAGTAACGTAAGGGTAAGAGAGATGTGTGGAAATAAAAAGAGCGTGGTTGAGAGAGCAGAAGAGGGTGTTTTGAAGTGGTTTGGGCACATGGAGAGAATGAGTGAGGAAAGATTGACCAAGAGGATATATGTGTCGGAGGTGGAGGGAACGAGGAGAAGAGGGAGACCAAATTGGAGGTGGAAAGATGGAGTGAAAAGGATTTTGTGTGATCGGGGCCTGAACATGCAGGAGGGTGAAAGGAGGGCAAGGAATAGAGTGAATTGGAGCGATGTGGTATACAGGGGTTGACGTGCTGTCAGTGGATTGAATCAAGGCATGTGAAGCGTCCGGGGTAAACCATGGAAAGCTGTGTAGGTATGTATATTTGCGTGTGTGGACGTGTGAATGTACATGTGTATGGGGGGGGTTGGGCCATTTCTTTCGTCTGTTTCCTTGCGCTACCTCGCAACCGCGGGAGACAGCGACGAGGTATAAAAAAAAAAAAGAAAAATATGTATATATATGAATATGATGGGCTAAAGGTGTTACCGGACTCCATCTCTAGCGAGATTGTGTCCCCGAAAGTTCAGCTCCGTCACAGAACTAATCACTCCGAAGAAGTCTGCATTTCCATGCTACTGGAAGGAGAGCATCCTTGGGCCCCAGGAACCTATAGAAAGACCCTGGGAAACACCAGAACTCTTTCCCAGTAATTGAATAAAGGGCTAAAGACACACACACACACACACACACACACACACACACACACACACACACACACACACACACACACACCATGAGTCAGTCATGAAGTCATCAATTTGCCTCACTTTTTCTCGGGCCGGTTATCATCGCTCCTTTCGCTATAGTGCTTTCTCATTTCCCAGGCTAATCGGGCCGACCCTCTGTTGATTCACGTCAAACTGTGTTCCCTCCCTAGGATCACTCACTCTCTCTCTCTCTCTCTCTCTCTCTCTCTCTCTCTCTCTCTCTCTCTCTCTCTCTCTCTCTCTCTCTCTCTCTCTCTCTCTCCCCCTTCCGGAGGACGGTATTAGGTCTATGAGGCCCAGGATACATATATAACCCGCAAGATGGTGGAGAGAACGCGTGAGACCAGGTCCCGAGCGATGTCCCCCCGAAGCTCCCGTGTTGTGTTGATGTATGATGTGGCTCCGTCATGCTCGTCTGTGTCTGGCTGCCGGTGTGACTAATTGCTCCAGATGGAGGGGGGGGGGGGTGGTCAGGGGTCGAGGTCTGGATGAAAATATAAACTGTTGATCTCCTTGGGTCACGGCGGTACGGCCCTTGAGCACGGTGGTACGACCCTTTGACGACCGGGGTACGGCCCTTGAGCACGGCTGTACGACCCTTTGACGACCGGGGTACGACCCTTGGAACACGGTGGTACGACCCTTTGACGACCGGGGTATGGCCCTTGAGCACGGCAGTACGACCCTTGAGCACGGCGGTACGGCCCTTGAGCACGGCGGTACGACTCGTTGAGGACCGGGGGTACGGCCCTTGAGCACGGCGCCCCGTTAGTACGGCTGTGCGACCCTTGAGTGCGACGATCCGACACTTGAACACATCGGCACGACCTTTGAACACGACGGTGCTACTCTTGGGTTTGATGGTGTGAACTTTGACCTGAGCCTTAAGGGTCAGATCAGAGGCCAGGCTACCATGCACGACGGTCGTACCGTCGTGCTCAAGGGTAGTACCGTCGTGCTCATGAGGTCGGACCATTGTGCTCAAGAGTCGTACAGTCGTGTTCATGGAGTCATACCATCGTGTTCATGGGTCGTACCGTCGTGTTCAAGGGTCGTACCGTCGTGCTCAAGGGTCGTGCCGTCGTGCTCAAGGGTCGTGCCGTCGTGCTCAAGGGTCGTGCCGTCGTGCTCAAGGGTCGTACCGTCGTGCTCAAGGGTCGTGCCGTCGTGCTCAAGGGTCGTACCGTCGTGTTCAAGGGTCGTACCGTCGTGCTCAACGGTCGTGCCGTCGTGCTCAAGGGTCGTACCGTCGTGTTCAATGGTCGTGCCGTCGTGCTCAAGGGTCGTGCCGTCGTGCTCAAGGGTCGTGCCGTCGTGCTCAAGGGTCGTGCCGTCGTGCTCAAGGGTCGTACCGTCGTGCTCAAGGGTCGTGCCGTCGTGCTCAAGGGTCGTGCCGTCGTGCTCAAGGGTCGTGCCGTCGTGCTCAAGGATCGTGCCGTCGTGCTGGTCTTGAACATGGACAGACGCTGATGAATCGGACACATACGATTGTTGCTGGTGTTGGCTGCAGGCGACGCTGTGTTGTTCGTTGTTTTATATAAATACGTTCTCTCTCTCTCTCTCTCTCTCTCTCTCTCTCTCTCTCTCTCTCTCTCTCTCTCTCTCTCTCTCTCTCTCTCACACACACACACACACACACACACACACACACCTTTTTACTAAATTGCTTCCCTCTGCTATATGTTTTTGGTGTAAATGTAGCTGCGATAGAGAGAGAGAGAGAGAGAGAGAGAGAGAGAGAGAGAGAGAGAGAGAGAGAGAGAGAGAGAGAGAGAGAGAGAGAGAATAAAAAAATGACGCATATGAAAAAAAAAAAAAAATCATGAACGCATGCATTCGTTTTCATTTTGCAACAGTGACGGGAGCTCAGTTGTGGAACGCTTCTTCATAACGTCAGAAAGCGAGGCCAGATTTCACTGCTAGCTGGCTGGGCGGGCGGGCGGGCGGGCTAGCTAGCCCCGGGCGGGATCACTGCCGCCCTTCACATATCACAGATATGACCAAAGTCGGTCATCCTCACAGATAAATGGTGAACAGCGGATCATCAGAAACCCAAGAGAGAAAAAAAAATATATATACACCAGGAAAGGCTGTGCTTAAGTTTAAACCGACACATTAATACAACAGTGTAGTATAAGGCATTTCTGATCTCCGCTGACACACCCACACGCTACAGTCACCCTCTCTTGTTTGACCCCTCCACTCCTCCTGCTGATGCTGAGCCGACCTCAGAGTCGTCTCCACCAGTCCTTCGTCCACGACCAGACCGCTGAGGCGGGAGGGGGAGCGACATCCCTCAGGCCGCTAAAGCACTGGGTCATCATCCAGATTCCACTTCCCTGCCCTCACACATCATCCAGCCACACCTGGCAGGCGTCTTGTGGCGACCCACCTGGTGGTATATAATGTGGCTGGCGTCTTGTGGCGACCCACCTGGTGGTATATAATGTGGCTGGCGTCTTGTGGCGACCCACCTGGTGGTATATAATGTGGCTGGCGTCTTGTGGCGACCCACCTGGTGGTATATAATGTGGCTGGCGTCTTGTGGCGACCCACCTGGTGGTATATAATGTGGCTGGCGTCGGCAATGTCTCGAGATTCTGTCTGTCTGCTGCACGTGTCATCTTGTCCAACGTCAACTCTGATTTAAGGGGGAAAAACCGCTGCTTTCTACCGTACGTTGTCCACTTGTTAGCTTACCATGCCACGCCAGAGCTGCCAGACGACACACTTGGCGCGTTGGACGCCGTCCGCTGCTATACAATGAAACATCTCTTCAGTAAAGATATTCTCGTGACGTACCAAATTGTACCTGGCATTCTGTATGTTGTACATAATTCACTACAGACGCTCATCAGCACACAGGAGACACGCTCCTCAGCACACAGGAGACACGCTCCTCAGCACACAGGAGACACGCTCCTCAGCACACAGGAGACACGCTCCTCAGCACACAGGAGACACGCTCCTCAGCACACAGGAGACACGCTCCTCAGCACACAGGAGACACGCTCCTCAGCACACAGGAGACGCGCTCCTCAGCACACAGGAGACACGCTCCTCAGCACACAGGAGACGCGCTCCTCAGCACACAGGAGACACGCTCCTCAGCACACAGGAGACACGCTCCTCAACACACAAGAGAACTACGGTTGATGGAAGTTTCCTTCATGACGTCTTCTGGGAAAACGTTTCCCTGTGTTCTTAATCTTAGGATCTGTGGGACAAGTGTATCGTCTGTCTGTCTGATGTCTCCTCCTTCAATCAGGTCGTCAGATGAATACCCGGAAGGCACTGCCTCGTCCTCGAGCACCACCTCGAACACCACTTCGAGCATCACCTCGAACAACACCAATTTAGTTTTTGGACGCATCAACCTATTCGTCTCCTTCAACCTGCGCGTTGCACTAGTCTTCATTCCTGCCACTTCCGATCCTGAAGCGAAGTGTGACAATACTTGGTCACTCAGAGGAAGCCAGACACCTGGATTTTGGTGAAGTTACGAAGTGTAGGATTTTGGACGAAGAACCACAGGAGCTGCCCTATGCACAGTCAGTCATTTGGGGACGAAAAGACGGAGTGTGTATTTTTCCCCCAGGATTGTACAATAACTACAGCCCACACCAGGGTATGATGAGGAGCTGGGTAAAACTGTGTACACAGGACAGACAAGGATAATCATCCTATCCATTATGACAACTGCTGTGATAATGGTCACTTTTACCGTCATACTCAAGAGAAAATATCAGGTACAAAGTTTTCGGTACATAATTACCGCATTTCACACATAACGTCCATCGTTACATCCAAATATGTTCGTTTGAAGATAGAGTTTGTATTACCGGGAACTGCCACACGGTCCAGACCTGACCGAAACACGTTGATAGCATCTGTGTATCACGTTGGGCGTCGCAGAAGGGCCCTGTCCTCCCTTACGAACTCATGCTACTTCGCTGTACTCTCTACCGTCGACAGCTTCGCCATTCGCTGTGCCATATACGTTATATTTCCGTAAGAGAACGTTTAACTATGAATTATTCTGTGAAAAAGTTTAACACACACACACACGGAGACCCAGTGTTACTGTATTAATATCGCGTAGCAATAATTCATGACCTTCTTCAGGTATTCATAGCTTGTATCCGTGGCACAGGGACGAGATGACGTCATCTTCAGAGATCGTATTCTATCTTTCATATCTATATTTGGTGGGCGTTGTAGTGACGACCACCGCCTCCTCACCTGCCGCTGTACTTCCCAAGGGCGTCTCACCCAGACGGATCTTGGTCTAGAGTTTGTATATAGAAAATATAGAGATAACTAACCCAACAGGCCGTAAACACTTCGGTCTAGCCCAACAACATTGATGATTGCCTCGTAATAACGTAATTCAACTTCTATAACGATATGTAGAGGAACACCTGGTTATATGGGAGAAACGCCACTCTGACGAAACTGGAAAATTAACGTCATCTCAAGAAGAGTCGTAAGCATAAACCACTTCCACGTTTTCTTTTGTCGTAACTGTCGGGAGATGGAGCTTCTATCAGCTGTGTGATACCCGATCCACCGCCAGGGTCTCTCCATGAAGCAGGTGGTGCTGACGAGAGGGTGTTGCGTCCACCGTCTGCCTGGCCTACACTCGTCGAAGTCTAAGACCCCAAGGGTGCCTGCTGGGGGTCGGTGGTGTGTGTGTGTGTGTGTGTGTGTGTGTGTGTGTGTGTGTGTGTGTGTGTGTATGTGTGTGTCTTCCTAGCAGTACTCCAGGTGGAACTCGTTGGGTTAAGCACAGCTCTTCGATCGAAGAACGCGGGACTGCGGCGGCTCCCATACACCAGATTGGTCTGGGACTCAGAGGGATGCTCTGGGACCCACCGCATCCCGAGACACATTATCAGGAGGGGAAGTCTACAAACCCTGAGCCTCTCAGGAGTACGTGCTTTGAGAATGGGACATCGACGTTGGCGTTAACACTGAACTTTCGGTCCAAGAAATTGTGAAGCTGAGTGAATCTGGAGGTGTGTGTGTGTGTGTGTGGCGTAATGTACACTCAGACAAGTTACTGAAACCCTCGCCTTACTGAACTCGATTCAAGTTTACAAGTGAACGCTGGAGTCAGTATCGAATTCCCTCTCTCAAATCAGTGAACTCTCTGTTAGGACTAGGTTCCCATACAACATTGTCGGTGACGCTGTCGAATACACTACCTTTGTTACGCCGTTACAGACGAGATATGTGATCAACTAGATATTTTTGACTCTGATCTACATTAATGTTTTATATTAGATGAAATTTCAGGTCATGTGTAGTACATACGAGACAAATGATTTTTTTTTTTGGGGGGGGTGGAGGAGATTCGGAAGCAGCGCACGTCAGTCATCTTCATACGCTATGTGATTTAAGGACGCTAAGTGATTTTACGACAGTAGACGAGACGCTAAGTTGGGAGAGCTACAGACGATCAGGGAATTTGTGGGGTTATCTGACGCCAGAGTTGGTGGGACATTTATGTAGATCAACAGGAGCCATGTAAACCTCACCTGACCTCTCGAACAGCCGAAATTTGCTCCGTTTTCGATATAGTTTGGAGTACAAGTGACTGTAAAGGCTTCGTGGTAATATTCATCTCGTGTTCGCTGTAATTGTTTAACATCCAGATTTTGTGCGGTGTACGTGTTCGCCTCGTCCCAGCGAAACGCGACCACTTCTGACGACCATTCTTCATCCTGTGGCGGGATTGAACAATCAGCATTAGCGTTCACATATTTCGGGTACACCACTGAAAGTTAGGGTACAATCTCGACTGTTATTGGGAGTTAGGTGAGGCTTTCATTGATTCCGTTGATTTCTAAAAAAAAAAAAAAAAAAGAGAAGTTTTACCTATTACGTTGATTAACCCCACAATTTCGTTGATCTTCTCAGTCCTCTCCACTTCATGTCCTTGTACCTCATCAGCGACCGTCTGGAATCACATCAGCGAGCCTCAGGAACCACGTCTGCTAAGTGTAAGTCGTTTCTATGCTGTCTGTAAAACGTGATATTTACCGAGAATTTCCCCCACAGCGGAGCAGCTGACTGCTCCCACCCTCACCACACACACACACACACACACACACACACACACATGTATAGAGTAAATGTAGTTGATGTTCTAATTACTAAGGTTTAAGTCTGTTGATTCTACTTGGTAAGTTATATGGGAAGGTGGTGATTGAGTGGGTGGTGGCTCGCACAAAACATCAGACTGGACAGCATCAGTGTGGATTCTGAGGTGGTAGAGGAGGTGTGGATCACTTGTTTGCTTCGAAGACTTTGTGTGAGGAATACTAATAGAAACTGGACGTTTTGTATGTGGCATTTATGAATCTGGAGAAAACGTTTGAGAGTGTTGAAAGAGATGCTTCGTGGAAGATGTTACGAATATATGGTGTAGGTAAAGAACTACTGGGAGCAGTGAGGAGTTCTTATCGAGTAAGGCGTTAGTATGAGCAAGAGGAGATGGAGAGCTGCTCCAGGTAAAGATGGGTCTAGGTTAGGATTCATTATTTCATCATTGCTATTCAATCTCTTTATGGATAGTGTGTTGTAAAGGAGGTGAATGTAAGGGGCAGGTCTACAGTCTGTGGGGGATGGCGGGGGGACCTGGGAGGTGAATTACTTAATGTTTGCTGATGACGCGGCACTCGTGGCAGAGTCGAATGAGAAACTGTAGAAACAAGTTTCTGAGTTTTAGACATTGTGTGAAAAGAGAAGGTTGAGAGTAAATGTGAATAGAAATAAGGTTATTACATTTAGAACGGGAGAGAAAAGAAAGAGACATATGAGTTGGAATATGGTTTCCCATCGAGAGAACCAGGAGAAAGTGGAGTGTTTTAGTTACCTGGGAGCTGATACGGCAGTGAATGGAACCTTGGGAGCTAAAGAGGGCCATAGGTTGGATGAGGGGATGCTAAGGTTCCAGGCACAATACGGAGTATGTGGAAAGAGAGGGCAAAGATGGGTATGTCTGACGGTGCAGTAGTCACGTTGGTTTTGTGCGGACACGAAACGTGGGCCCGAGATTGAAAAGAACAGGACAGAATGACTTTGACTGGGGACAGTATGTGATGTGAGTAGCGTTGATTGAATAAGATATGATAGGGTAAGAGAGCGGTGCGATGTTAAGAAGAGTATATATTACAGAGCTGAACAGGGTGCGTTAAAATGGTTTGGACATATGGAGAGGATGACTAAGTGGAAGTGGAGGGAACAAGGAAGAGGAGAAAACAGAGGAGGAGGTAAGATGAAGTGAAAGAAGTTTTTGAGTTATCGGGCCTGAATATGCAAGATGGTGTGAGTTGTGGATAAGATAGAGCAAACTGAAGCCATTTGGTATACAAGGGGCGACCTGCTGTCAGTGGGATGAGCCAGGACATATGCAGCAGTTAGGGGAAATCACGGAAAGGTCTTTGGGGCTTGTTTGTGGATACGGGATTCTGGTTTCGGTGCGCTGTACACGACAGCTAAAGAGTGAATGTGAACGAAGTAGACCATTTCTTCCCTTCTGTTCTTGGCGTTACCTCGCTGACGTGGGAAACGACGAAGTTTTTAAATCACTGAACAAAGAAGAGCCCTGGGATGTTCAGCAACATTTCCTTCCCTTTCCGAAGCTTGTAATAAGATCGCCATGGGTGAGATAACCAAGACCTTCAAGCGAACCGAGGAAAGAGCCTCTGGAAAATCAACAGCCGCTGAATTCACTCACACCGCCATCCGTTTTCTGTCTGTTGAAATGAACACCATCCCTCCCATGTTCAGCATACCGAAGGCTATTCCTACAAGCTTAAAGTCTAGTTTCTGCTCGTGAGGCGGCACACGGCCGGACTGTAATTGAGTTTTCTGAAGGTGTGGGAGAAGGTAATATTGTGCAACATGAACATATACTTGAATTTAAATATGAAGCGAATTTGCTGTGGGACGCGTTTGAGATTTCTGTTATGTTCCGATGATGGCGGGAGGGAGGGAGGGAGGGAGGGAGGGAGGGATGCATGCGACAGCGGCGGGTGGTGGACGACCCGGTGCTCCCTCCCTCACCAAATGGACCGCAAACACCACCGACGACCCATTACATAATGCAACCGACGAACAGGGAAATTCAGCCGAGTCCTCCCGACGCGTGACGTAGATCATTGGAGTCTCTCTCTCTCTCTCTCTCTCTCTCTCTCTCTCTCTCTCTCTCTCTCTCTCTCTCTCTCTCTCTCTCTCTCTCTCTCTCTCTCTGTTTAAAAGTAATGGTGGTCTTTTGCCACAATTATATATATGGTTGCGGGTCGTTTAACTGGTTCGGCTCAGATACATGTTTACTTATTTCTATTTCCTGAATGAATTTTTGTTTGTTTGTTTTCAAGCAACTGGGACTTCCCTAGAAGGCGTTTGTTTGTTCGTTTGTTTGACTTAGTATGTGTTTGTGTGTTTCATCGCTATTTGTGATTATTGTTTGTGTTGTTAAAGGCAGGAAACTCTACGATTGTGTTTGTATACGTAGCATGTCTCTTCCTTTTTAGTGTATGGACACACACACACACACACACACACACACACACACACACACACACACACACACACAGCCCACCTTGATCATAAGCTCCTGTATGATGAGTTAGATAATTACTATCATGACCTGCCACTTCTGTAATGTCTGTAACTCCTCATCTGTGTATTCTCAGCCTAAGGGCTGTCTGCCTGAGTCCAAGAAACCGTTATTCATTTGTTTAGTTATTTACACACCAGCTTAAGCCAGGTGGCCATTGATCGATCAGTCTCGAGGGAGGATGAGCACCTGGGATAAGCTGTGGGCCGAACTGCCGTGCTCAGGATTCGAACCCTTGTAGGCTCAAATCTACGTAAGCCCGTGCTCGCCGAGGCCTAAGAAGAAACGCTGTTTTCCACTCGTTTTTCTGTGCATCGCAGACTAGGAGGACGTCAACGCTCAAACCAGGACCTTGTTAGGGCCATATGGACGATCATGACGATCGTTAGGGCCATATGGACGATCGTTAGCCCTTCATCCTCAGTTCCGCACCTCCCAGTCAGTAGTCCATAGCTCCCAGTATACCATATCCACCGTATGATAAGCGACCGGATTATGAGGCAGGAAATAACAACTCCAACTTCTCTCTCTTACATCTCCGCCTCTCTGGGTCTTACCCTCCCCACCGTTGCGTCCATCGGCCGCCACTTCCCCTCCCCACCGTTGCGTCCATCGGCCGCTACTTACCCTCCCCACCGTTGCGTCCATCGGCCGCCACTTCCCCTCCCCACTGTTACGTCCATCGGCCGCTACTTACCCTCCCCACCGTTGCGTCCATCGGCCGCCACTTCCCCTCCCCACTGTTACGTCCATCGGCCGCTACTTACCCTCCCCACCGTTGCGTCCATCGGCCGCCACTTCCCCTCCCCACTGTTACGTCCATCGGCCGCTACTTACCCTCCCCACCGTTGCGTCCATGGGCCGCCACTTCACCTCGTCGTCAAATAATAAACATTTCCCCAAAACATGTTTGAGGCGCGCGGTCCATCACCATCGACCGCCCGCCGTAAAAGGAGGCGATTGAATGATCACAAATTCACCCCCATTCCTCCCCTGACGTAGAGCTCATTCATGCATGGGGTCTAGAGGAGGCTTCCGTCCCGTTAAGCTGCGCACTTTCCCACACTCTTCTTTCCTTAAGTGTCTCTCAAGACGTTTATGAGCATAATAAGTTTGCCTGAGTGCGTGCATGCTTGAGTGAAAGCGTATGAAATTGTCTGTAGCTTATGTACACAGTGAGTGGGTTTTATGTCCCCGACGATGGGGCTCTATTCAGCCAGAAATAGACCAGGTGTGCGCTATTGGCACTTATGGATAGGCAGGTCCAACAGGCTGTGTGTGTGTGTCAGTGTGTGTGTGTGTGGGTGGGTGGGTGTATGTGGAGGGTGGATGGGTGGGTGGGTTTGTGTATGTGGAGGGTGGATGGGTGGGGTGAGTGTGTGTTTTCGTGCGTATGCTTGTGTTTGTCGGTGTTTGAGCTTGTTTTTTTGTGTATTTGTGTTCGTGTGGGTCTGTGTGTTTGAGGTTTAGTGTGTGTACAATGACCTCCTGTATATGTACGTTACGGGTAGGGATATCTCGTGGGGGCCCCCTGTGTGCTTAATGTACTGTACTCCCGACATACATTATTTCACAGCTCAGTGTACGTATTCCAGTCGTCCACTTCTCTATATAAAGTTTCCTTCCTTGATTTATTAGTATGGACTCTGGTTGTCCTGTCTCTATAGTTCTGGAAGAGCTGTTCACTGTAGACGGATTCGAGTGGTCACACACACACACACACACACACACACACACACACACACACACACACACACACACACACACACACACACACACAGGCACGCACACACACACATGATATGAAGTAATTATCTTGGCTTTAAAGATGTAAATTATTTTCGAATTTAGTCTAGACACCGTCTCGAACATCCTTGCTCGTGTTTTGAAACTTCAAAAATTCAGTGAGTTAATTTCTAAGTCATGAACGCGGTAGGAATCTACCAGAAAGGTTTTTAATATGTAGTCGTGACACATATAACACAGGAAGAGAGTCGCACCCCACATATAACACAGGAAGAGAGTCGCACCCCACATATAACACAGGAAGAGAGTCGCACCCCACATATAACACAGGAAGAGAGTCGCATCCCACATATAACACAGGAAGAGAGTCGCACCCCACATATAACACAGGAAGAGAGTCGCACCCCACATATAACACAGGAAGAGAGTCGCACCCCACATATAACACAGGAAGAGAGTCGCACCCCACATATAACACAGGAAGAGAGTCGCATCCCACATATAACACAGGAAGAGAGTCGCACCCCACATATAACACAGGAAGAGAGTCGCATCCCACATATAACACAGGAAGAGAGTCGCACCCCACATATAACACAGGAAGAGAGTCGCATCCCACATATAACACAGGAAGAGAGTCGCACCCCACATACAACACAGGAAGAGAGTCGCACCCCACATATAACACAGGAAGAGAGTCGCACACCACATATTACACTGGAAGAGAGTCGCACCCCACATACAACACAGGAAGAGAGTCGCACCCCACATATAACACAGGAAGAGAGTCGCACCCCACATATAACACAGGAAGAGAGTCGCACCCCACATACAACACAGGAAGAGAGTCGCACCCCACATACAACACAGGAAGAGAGTCGCACCCCACATATAACACAGGAAGAGAGTCGCACCCCACATACAACACAGGAAGAGAGTCGCACCCCACATATAACACAGGGAGAGAGTCGCACCCCACATATAACACAGGAAGAGAGTCGCACCCCACATATAACACAGGAAGAGAGTCGCACCCCACATACAACACAGGAAGAGAGTCGCACCCCACATATAACACAGGGAGAGAGTCGCACCCCACATATAACACAGGGAGAGAGTCGCACCCCACATATAACACAGGGAGAGAGTCGCACCCCACATATAACACAGGAAGAGAGTTGCACCCCACATATAACACAGGGAGAGAGTCGCACCCCACATATAACACAGGAAGAGAGTCGCACCCCACATATAACACAGGAAGAGAGTCGCACCCCACATATAACACAGGAAGAGAGTCGCACCCCACATATAACACAGGAAGAGAGTCGCACCCCACATATAGCACAGGAAGAGAGTCGCACCCCACATATAACACAGGGAGAGAGTCGCACCCCACATATAACACAGGAAGAGAGTCGTATCCCACATATAACTCAGGGAGAGAGTCGCACCCGCCATAGAAGTATCGCTTTATAGAAACTACATCGAACAGCGTCGACACGTACTCTGAGGAAGACCATTCGTTCATGTAGGACTCGAACCCTGACCCATCTCGGTGAGCGCCACAGCAGGAAGGAGATCGGGTGCAGGGGCGCCCCCTCCGCCCGTCCACCACGTAGTCCCAACCACTGGCTCTCGACGTCACATCGGAAACACTAGGAAAAACCCATTTCCAATACTGAGTGAATTTGCCACTGCAGTTAACTTGATTAGCATACTGATAAATACTGCACACTTCTTCCCTCCTCCCCCACCCGGAGTGGGGATGATGATGAACAGCAGGTGGTATTGATAGTTCTGCGATTGGTTCATTGTTAGGACCTTTGAGAGAGAGAGAGAGAGAGAGAGAGAGAGAGAGAGAGAGAGAGAGAGAGAGAGAGAGAGAGAGAGAGAGAGAGAGAGAGAGAGAGAGAGAGAGTCCCGAAACCACATGATCCTTCGCGAATGCCTTCGAAACCACATGATCCCTCACGAACCTCTTCCAAGCCACATGATCTCCTCACTGTACATCCACTTGGTCCCATGTGAAGGCCTCCTTATCTCATCATACCACAGACGTTATCTCTCCAAACTCGATGGGTTTCTTCCAAAACAGTACACCTCTATTAAGAACCGGTCAGGTATTTGTTTCATATACTGTGTTGGCCCCCATCCTCTCCACTTGTTCATGACAATTAGGTCTTTTCTTCTTTCGATCGAATCCTGGAGGTATGTGCTCCAGACGTCTCTTAACCTCCGATGGCCACCAGAATGAGTCGAGGAACTCACATCTTTTGTGGATGTCAACTTGTTTCTCCACAGTGGATGAAGGATTGTTCAGTTTTCTGGTTGTATTTGGAGATTTTTTTTTTGGGGGGGGGTTCACTTCCGTACCTATTCTTGCGTCAAGTGATATCAGATTTTCAGTTAAAGATATTTAAAGAAAACTTTACTGTAACGTGTCCCTCTATTCGTAGCTACACTCCCGTTCTTGTCTGCCAGTAACCACACATTCCCTTTTCTCGTCCCTTGTTTATAATACTCTTCCAGTGCTATGTCCCATTCTAGCACTGTGTCTTCTGGGTAACTCATGACTGTCTGGCACAAGAGCTAATTCGTCCGCATTTTGGAGAACATTTCGTGTCGCAGTTCCCAAGCCTTGTTGATAACACTCTCCACGTGAATTATGAACACAGTCAGGGATGACAAACGTCCACTTTTCACTCTGGCATTCATCCCAGACCACTCACCTCCACCAGCACACAGCCTTTAAGAGATAAGTAGGTGTTTTTGGTTTGCATTCTGTAGCTTCAGTGGGACACCTCCATTTTGTGAAACATGCCATAAAACTTTTTTGATTATCCTGCCAAAAGACTTCTCTAGGTTCAGAAAACAAACGTGTTTTATGATGCCTTATTACTAACTCTTCTCCAGATACATTCTGAGATCTAGGGTTGGAAGCCTGGCATGCTAGCCATTCTCAAAGTGCAAACGTGTTTTATGGTATTTCACTTCCACTTCGTCTCCAGATGCATCCTGAGAGCTAGTAATTGAAGCCCGGCTTGCTAACCATTCTCAGTGTTCCACCATCATTCTCAGAGTCTGGCTGGAATCACCATTCTGGGGTCCTCTTGAGCTGTTGCTCTTACCACGTCCTCCACATCAGCTGTGATCTCCTGGACTGGCGAATCTTATACGTACAGGTTTGCGATGTACGTACGTGGGTAGCATCATTTTCAAACACTGGTGTTTCGTTATTTGTATGTTTGACAGTTCGAAATATTCATGTTGTCTGATCTTTTTCTCATTTGCCAGGTGTATTTTCTCCCTGTCTCTCCTTGGAATGTTTGATGATTTTATTTACATCTTTACCTTGATAATATCTTGGTAGAGAATATTATAATGTTTTCATTTTCTTTTTTTAAGTCAGTTGCCAGAGCACTACGTACCACCCTCCCTCACACCTCCTGCTTGGTCTACCCTCACACAGCGATGGGCGACGCTCTGGCGTTGTGTTCTCTCTCTCTCTCTCTCTCTCTCTCTCTCTCTCTCTCTCTCTCTCTCTCTCTCACACAACTATTCTTACGTCTGTTCCTCCGAAGTAGTTCTTTTCCCCTTACATTCTTCCGACCATTCTAATTTGAGTAACTCAGAAGCGGGTTCACATTTTAATCCCTCAGTCACCGGCTTCATCTCAACACGTATATTTTATCCTGTATGTTTGAAATCTGTCTTTCACGTTAATAATTTTCTCACCACATAACTTCATCTTCGAAGTTCTGTACATGAACTTTACTAGCAGCGTCTTACTTTACTTCTGGCTTCAGTGGCTCGTGAGTTAAACTGAAATCAAATACTGTGGGAACGGCTTAATAAATACTGAGGGAACTGCTCGATAAATACTGTGAGAACTGCTTGATAAATACTGTGAGAACAGGTTAATAAATACTGAGGGAACTGCTCGATAAGTACTGTGAGAATAGCTTAATAAATACTGAGGGAACTGCTTGATAAATCTTACGGTAAATGATTTCTTGAAAATCACTTGACCGATTTGTGGTTTTCGATGGTACGTTTGTGTGTGGTATTACCCCGTCCATACCAAGTGTGGTGGTGGTAGTCTTCACGACCGATACCTGTGCTTAGCTCTCTCCCTGTGACTCGCCACACAGTCATGAGGGTAACATCGCCAACCAACTGGCTAGTTTGAGGTTCCAGCTTCTCCTGCCTTGTTCATTCCCCCCCCCACCCCCCCAGGACTTAATTGATATTGAAAGAGGTTATTGAAAGGGTAGAAGAAGAGACAAGAAAAAGCATTTACGCATTTAAGAGGAAGTGGAAAACCTGTCTATTAATAGATGCCCGGTCGTAGTGATAGAGAAAGACTTGAGTGGGTAGAGAGTTCCAAAAGCCTCGAGGGAGGTGTAGGGAAAGAAACAGGTCACCTATGTATATGAATGCTTCATAGCCATCTATGTACTGCCTTCTGTTTTACTCTCCTGGCTCTACATCATATAACACTGAGCTCAGGACACTATTACCATCCTGCAGCAAGTAACCTCGTCATAGACCATCAGGTTTCCTTTTAGATATTCATCATATATATATATATATATATATATATATATATATATATATATATATATATATATATATATATATATATATATCATACAAACCTCCAACAGCCAGGATCAAACCCGGGACCCCTGTTCAACAGGCGGGAGCGCTACCGCTAGGCTATGATCGCCCCTAATGGGGAAATGACTATTCGAATACTATGTACTCGATACCCTTCGTCTCATGTTGGTGAGCAACGGGGTCTACACCGGTCATTTAGGGGAAAAAATGTGTTGTCGTTGAGCAGGAAGTCTGTGTCGTCATTATCAAAGGTATGAAGAAGAAAGGTGGCCGTAGTGAGAGGTTGTACCACTGAACAATGCCACTCCGTCATTCTCCCGCAGGAGCAAGCAGCTAGGGCCCAGAAGGGCCGAATCTGCTTTTAGGTATGAAGTGTATTGGATATGAAGGATGTCAACAGCTCACCGCCAGGAAGGCAAGAATGAGGAACGTACGGTAAACGCAAACCTTAGAAAAATGATTTAGATTTGGTTAGGTTAGGTTAGGTTAGTTGGTTAGGTTAGGTTAGGTTAGGTTAGGTTAGGTTAGTTGGTTAGGTTAGATTAGTTGGTTAGGTTAGGTTAGGTTAGTTGGTTAGGTTAGATTAGTTGGTTATTTAGCCATTAGACTCATCGAATGTCACATAGGGTCTCATTGCACATATGGATCTTGAATGATATGCACACCGTATTGTGTATTGTGTTTCATGTGTAGTCAAGAGACTGACGATGAGAGAGCCAGGAAACACTATTAAGTAGTGTTTCGCTCCACAAGTCAACTCCATGACACTGTGATTGTATGCTCAGGAAGATGGAATTATATGTGAACAAGGGAGTTAAGAAGAGGAAAACGTCTCTTGTCACCGTCTACATAGTGAGTACAAGTGGGGGTTATTAGGGTAGTTATGAGGTAATGAGGGTAGTTATGAGGTAATAAGGGTAGTTATGAGGATATAAGGGTAGTTATGAGGTTATAAGGGTAGTTATGAGGTTATAAGGGTAGTTATGAGGATATAAGGGTAGTTATGAGGTTATAAGGGTAGTTATGAGGATATAAGGGTAGTTATGAGGTAATAAGGGTAGTTATGAGGATATAAGGGTAGTTATGAGGTTATAAGGGTAGTTATGAGGTTATAAGGGTAGTTATGAGGATATAAGGGTAGTTATGAGGTTATAAGGGTAGTTATGAGGTTATAAGGGTAGTTGTGAGGTTATAAGGGTAGTTATGAGGATATAAGGGTAGTTATGAGGTTATAAGGGTAGTTATGAGGATATAAGGGTAGTTATGAGGTTATAAGGGTAGTTATGAGGTTATAAGGGTAGTTATGAGGATATAAGGGTAGTTATGAGGTTATAAGGGTAGTTATGAGGTTATAAGGGTAGTTATGAGGTTATAAGGGTAGTTATGAGGTAATAAGGGTAGTTATGAGGTTATAAGGGTAGTTATGTGGTAATAAGGGTAGTTATGAGGTTATAAGGGTAGTTATGAGGTAATAAGGGTAGTTATGAGGTTATAAGGGTAGTTATGAGGTAATAAGGGTAGTTATGAGGTAATAAGGGTAGTTATGAGGTTGTAAGGGTAGTTATGAGGTTATAAGGGTAGTTATGAGGTAATAAGGGTAGTTGTGTTGCACTGATACTTTTCCCATTTCTGAAAATCTTCAGACGAAGGAAGGTGTAAGACAAGTAGTCACTAATGGACGAAGAATTAAGTTGTACTTCATTGCCTCACTTTGACGTGCATAGCGCGCGCGCGCACGTGTGTGTGTGTGTGTGTGTGTGTGTGTGTGTGTGTGTGTGTGTGTGTGTGTGTGTGATTGCTATTTGTATGTGCTAAGGAGAGTTTACATTCGTGTTGCTCTATTTCATAATCTTTTTGTATGAACTTCGTCTACACACACACACACACACACACACACACACACACACACACACACACACACACACACACACACATACATACATACATACATACATACATACCCATTAATGGCTAGCCCCGAGGGGAGGATGAACAGCTTGGTTGGCTGTGATCCTACCGCCAGCGCGCAGGATTCAAACTCTGTTGAGCCTAAGCGTGCATCATGGGCCAGCAACGCTGACACGGAGTCTGTAGACTACCAGGCTCATTAAAAGCCATCTTCCTCACGTTACAACTACCAATCAAATCATTATGAACATATTCAACAGGTGGTCAACATGATTATAAGACCATACACGTTCTTAAAATCATGTATGGCATTTCTGTTCATTATATACAGGCTTGACATATGCAGCTACACATACCACGAACCGTTTAAGAAACTGAATTCGTCTGTATTGCAAAATTAGCCAAAGATTTGAAAACGGTGAGTAATAACCCTCTATTATGTTAGTATACAGAGCATCTCCTACAGGGATCAGTACACAGAGCACCAACCGTAAGTGTGAATACACAGACTATGTAACCAGTATACTTTGAATACACAGACTATGTAACCAGTATACTTCGAATACACAGCATCTGCCATACGCATCAATGCACACACTGTTTACGACAAGCATCTACTACAAGCATCAGTACATACACCATCTACCACAAGCATCAGTACACACGCCATCTACCTCTAGCATCAATATACCCACACCATCTCCCACAAGCATCAATACACACACCATCTACCACAAGCATCAATACACACACCATCTACCTCTAGCATCAATACACACACCATCTCCCGCAAGCATCAATACACCCACACCATCTACCACAAGCATCAATACACCCACACCATCTACCATAGCATCAATACACACACACCATCTCCCATAGCATCAATACACACACACCATCTCCCATAGCATCAATACACACAGCATCTCCCACAAGCATCAATACACACACCATCTACCTCTAGCATCGATACACACACACACACCATCTCTCTCAAGCATCAGTACACACAACATTTCCCAGAAGCATCATTACACACAGCATCTCCCACAAGCATCAATACACACACACACACACCATCTCCCACAACCATTAGTGAGACACAGTTTTCCTTCGTGGAACCACAGGCAGTACACGCTGTATTCATCAAAGGAAATCAGGTCTGCATTTCGTCTTAATAACATTTGCAACTCGGCCAACACTAATGCGTTTCATTCCCCCTCCCTCCCGTCCCTCCCTCCCTCGTACTAAGCATTACACATACCCAGCCGTGGCTCCTCGTTCAAAAGCAAGTTGACAGCTTGTGTGTGTGTGTGTGTGTGTGTGTGTGGGCTGGTTTAAGGGGCGAGCTGATGAAAGTGAACAATGGTAAGAGATAGTCATTTGCAATTACAGTTTGTTTCCTTTGAAATGACTCGTGGTCATGATAAAGAGCGTTTTACCCCAGCCATCACGCGAGGCAATATTATCAGGATTGTGAATAGGTTTCTCTCTCTCTCTCTCTCTCTCTCTCTCTCTCTCTCTCTCTCTCTCTCTCTCTCTCTCTCTCTCTCTCTCTCTCTCTCTCAATGTGCAAGAGAGATTTGATGATAGAATTTTGGTGTAGAATTGATTTAGCTATTTGCATTGTGAATTGCATATATATATATATATATATATATATATATATATATATATATATATATATATATATATATATATATATGTTGGAAAGGATCGCAATTTTGCGCGTGATCAAGATATTCCTATGAGTCCACGGGGAAAATGAAACACGAAAAGTTCCCGAGTGCACTTTCGTGTAATAATCACATCATCAGGGGAGACACAAGAGAGAAATATAATAGTCAGTTGATATACATCGAAGAGACGAAGCTAGGACGCCACTTGACACTTGGACAATTACTTATTTACCAAATATGAATGCAGGAGGGTGAAAGGAGGGCAAGGAATAGAGTGAATTGGATCGATGTGGTATACCGGGGTTGACGTGCTGTCAGTGGATTGAATCAGGCATGTAAAGCGTCTGGGGTAAACCATGGAAAGCTGTGTAGGTATGTATATTTGCGTGTGTGGACGTATGTATATACATGTGTATGGGGGTGGGTTGGGCCATTTCTTTCGTCTGTTTCCTCGCGCTACCTCGCAAACGCGGGAGACAGCGACAAAAAAAAAAAAATTATATATAAAAATATATTATATATAATATATTTATATATAAAAAATGGTTGTTTAATTTGTTTATGGATGGGGTTGTAAAGGATAGGTAAATCCCAAGAGTCCTAAAGGGGCAAGTATGAAGTCTGTTGGGGATGAGAGAGCTTGGGAAGTGAGTCAATTGTTGTTCGCTGATGATACAGCGCTGGTGGCTGATTCTTTGTGAGAAACTGCAGAAGCTGGTGACTGAGTTTGGTAAAGTGTGTGGAAGAAGAAAGTTGAGAGAAAAATGGGGAATAAGAGCAAGGTTATTAGGTACAGTAGGGGTGAGGGTCAAGTCAATTGGGGGGTGAGTTTAAATGGAGAAAAACTGGAGGAAGTGAAGTGTTTTTAGATCTCGGGGAGTGGATCTGTCAGCGGATGGAAAACCATGGAAGCGGAAGTGGATCATGGGGTGGGGGAGGGGGCAAACATTAGTTGAGACAAGTTTCCTTCGAAACCAAGGATGTCACGCTGTATATAAAGGAAATAGTCTGCATTTCGTCTTAAACATTTCAATCTCGGCCAACACTAATGCGTTTCATTCCTCCTCGTCTCTCCCTGTCAAGGCATACACTACCAGCCGTGGCTCTCGTTCAAAAGCAAGTTGACGCTTGTGTGGTTGTGTGTTGTGTGGGCTGGTTAGGGAGCTGAGAAGTGACAATGTAAGAATAGTCATTTGCAGTTACAGTTTGTTCTTTGAATGATGTGGTATGATAAAGACGTTTTACCCCAGCCATACGCGAGCAATATTATCAGGTTGTGATGGTGTTCTCTCTACTCTCTCTACTCTCTCTCTCAACTCTCTCTCTCCTCTCTCTCTTCTCTCTCCTCTCCTCTCCAAGGTGAAGAGAGATGTTGGATGATAGAATTTTGGTGTAGAATTGATTTGCTTTGCATTGTATATGCATGCAGGAGGGTGAAAGGAGGGCAAGGAATAGAGTGAATTGGATCGATGTGGTATACCGGGGTTGACGTGCTGTCAGTGGATTGAATCAGGCATGTAAAGCGTCTGGGGTAAACCATGGAAAGCTGTGTAGGTATGTATATTTGCGTGTGTGGACGTATGTATATACATGTGTATGGGGGTTGGTTGGGCCATTTCTTTCGTCTGTTTCCTCGCGCTACCTCGCAAAACGCGGGAGACAGCGACAAAAAATATATATAAATATATAAAAAAAAAAATATATATATATATATATATATATATATATATATATTCTTTTCGTAATCATTTTTTATAGACACTGATCACTAATTTCACAGATTAACTGACATTATATATTACAATTAACCTTACCAGCGTTTTGGTAGGTCTTTGACATACTTTGGCGTTCGGTTAATCCTCCGTCATTACGCACAGGATATTACTGTCTTGATAGCCATTTTCTCGGGGATTTCTCCTAAGATGGCTTGGCCTTTGACCTGGCCTTCAACAGGTTCGCACCGTCGTTTCTCAAGGGACGTACAGGTCGTGTCTAAAAGTCGTACCGTCGTGTTTCAGCGTCGAAGCGTCGTGTTTAAGAGTCGTACCGTCGTGCACCATGGGTCGCACCGTCATCGCGACGTGTGAGAAAGACAGGAGGTGAGTAAGACCTCCTCCTGCTCACACAGTGTGTACTCACCCGCTCTGCCTGCATCGTATACAACCTTCTTGATCAGGGCTGTCTCATTAACACTCTCTCTCTCTCTCTCTCTCTCTCTCTCTCTCTCTCTCTCTCTCTCTCTCTCTCTCTCTCTCTCTCTCTCTAAATTCTTGTAGGCACACGAGGTTGAAAGCTATGGCACATTCCCCTTTATCTATATATTTCTTTTGATTTACAGTTTCTTCTTCCCGTACAATTTTTCGGTGTCCCTCACCCATACATTGGAATGACGCGTACCAGACTATCAAGGCACCTCAGCCCTCACCTACAGAATGGAGCCATCAAGAATCATTACGCCACTATATATATATATATATATATATATATATATATATATATATATATATATATATATATATATATATATATTTCTTTCACACTATCGCCATCTCCCGCATTAGCGAGGTAGCGTTAAGAACAGAGGACTGGACCTTTGAGGGAATATCCTCAACTGGCCCCCTTCTCTGTTCCTTCTTTTGGAAAATTTAGAAAAGAAAAAAAGAGAGGGGAGGATTTCCAGCCTCCTGCTCCCTTCGCTTTTAGTCGCCTTCTACGACACGCAGGGAATACGTGGGAAGTATGTATTGCTATGAGTCAACGGGAAAATGAAACACGATAACTTCCCACGTGCACTTTCGTGTAATAATCACATCATCAGGGGAGACACAAGAGAGAAATATAACAGCCAGTTGATATACATCGAAGAGACGAAGCTAGGACGCCATTTGGTAAACATGCGATTGTCGCATGTTTACAATCGCCTGTTTACCAAATGGCGTCCTAGCTTCGTCTCTTCGATGTATATCAACTGACTGTTATATTTCTCACTTGTGTCTCCTCTGGCGAAGTGATTATTACACGAAAGTGCACTTGGGAACTTATCGTGTTTCATTTACCCCGTGGACTCATAGGAATATCTTGATCACGCGCAAAATTGTGATCCTTTCCCATATATATATATATATATATATATATATATATATATATATATATATATATATATATATATATATATATATTAACGTATTTCACCATGAAACTGTAATGGACCAGTGATAAATTTAGCATCAGATTTGTGTGATACTCTGGTCTTACTTAGTGTAGGGAGGAGAGAGAGAGAGAGAGAGAGAGAGAGAGAGAGAGAGAGAGAGAGAGAGAGAGAGAGAGAGTGAGTCCCTCATGAGCGTTATTTCCCCTGACGCAGAGGAAGGTCCATGTGTGTGACCCCTGACATCTCGCAGTGTTCGCCCGTAATACACAAGCGTAATTCTCATAAATAATTGACCAGCTCACAGGGATTAACGTTTTTACCTTTCTTCTCTGCCTCTGCTTTGACGTTTGTATATATATATATATATATATATATATATATATATATATATATATATATATATATATATATATATATATATGTAAATATATATTATCCCTGGGGATAGGGTAGAAAGAATACTTCCCACGTATTCCCTGCGTGTCGTAGAAGGCGACTAAAAGCGGAGGGAGCAGAGGTGCTGGAAATCCTCCCCTCTCGTTTTTAATTTTCCAAAAGAAGGAACAGAGAGGGGAGCCAAGTGAGGATTTCCCTCAAAGTCTTAGTCCTCTGTTCTCAACGCTACGTCGCTAACGCGGGAGATGGCGAATAGTATAGAAATGGAATATATATATATATATATATATATATATATATATATATATATATATATATATATATATATATATATATATATATATTTTTTTTTTTTTTTTTTTTTTTTTGCTTTGTCGCTGTCTCCCGCGTTTGCGAGGTAGCGCAAGGAAACAGACGAAAGAAATGGCCCAACCCACCCCCATAAACATGTATATACATACGTCCACACACGCAAATATACATACCTACACAGCTTTCCATGGTTTACCCCAGACGCTTCACATGCCCTGATTCAATCCACTGACAGCACGTCAACCCCGGTATACCACATCGATCCAATTCACTCTATTCCTTGCCCTCTTTTCACCCTCCTGCATGTTCAGGCCCCGATCACACAAAATCTTTTTCACTCCATCTTTCCACCTCCAATTTGGTCTCCCACTTCTCTTCGTTCCCTCCACCTCCGACATATATATCCTCTTGGTCAATCTTTCCTCACTCATTCTCTCCATGTGCCCAAACCATTTCAAAACACCCTTTTCTGCTCTCTCAACCACGCTCATTTTATTTCCACACATCTCTCTTACCCTTACGTTACTTACTCGATCAAACCACCTCACACCACACATTGTCCTTAAACATCCCATTTCCAGCACATCCATCCTCCTGCGCACAATTCTATCCATAGCCCACGCCTCGCAACCATACAACATTGTTGGAACCACTATTCCTTCAAACATACCCATTTTTGCTTTCCGAGATAATGTTCTCGACTTCGACACATTCTTCAAGGTTCCCAGGATTTTCGCCCCCTCCCCCACCCTATGATCCACTTCCGCTTCCATGGTTCCATTCGCTGCCAGATCCACTCCCAGATATCTAAAACACTTTACTTCCTTCAGTTTTTCTCCATTCAAACTTACCTCCCAATTGACTTGACCCTCAACCCTACTGCACCTAATAACCTTGCTCTTATTCACATTTACTCTTAACTTTCTTCTTTCACACACTTTACCAAACACAGTCACCAGCTTCTGCAGTTTCTCACATGAATCAGCCACCAGCGCTGTATCATCAGCGAACAACAACTGACTCACTTCCCAAGCTCTCTCATCCCCAACAGACTTCATACTTGCCCCTCTTTCCAAAACTCTTGCATTTACCTCCCTAACAACCCCATCCATAAACAAATTAAACAACCATGGAGACATCACACACCCCTGCCGCAAACCTACATTCACTGAGAACCAATCACTTTCCTCTCTTCCTACACGTACACATGCCTTACATCCTCGATAAAAACTTTTCACTGCTTCTAACAACTTGCCTCCCACACCATATATTCTTAATACCTTCCACAGAGCATCTCTATCAACTCTATCATATGCCTTCTCCAGATCCATAAATGCTACATACAAATCCATTTGCTTTTCTAAGTATTTCTCACATACATTCTTCAAAGCAAACACCTGATCCACACATCCTCTACCACTTCTGAAACCACACTGCTCTTCCCCAATCTGATGCTCTGTACATGCCTTCACCCTCTCAATCAATACCCTCCCATATAATTTCCCAGGAATACTCAACAAACTTATACCTCTGTAATTTGAGCACTCACTCTTATCCCCTTTGCCTTTGTACAATGGCACTATGCACGCATTCCGCCAATCCTCAGGCACCTCACCATGAGTCATACATACATTAAATAATCTTGCCAACCAGTCAATTATACAGTCCCATAGCCTAGCGGTTAGCATGCCTGCTTCTTGCACAGGGGTCCCAGGTTCGATCCTGGCTGTTGGAGGTTTGTATGTTCTATGAAGGTGCGCGTTCATATGCACTTTATTCGTATTCATATACCTCCGCGTTGTACAGTTAGGTTTAGTAAAACGCTATCAGCTGGCTATGTGCGTCTGTTCGGAAACTAGGCCTGCCTCTTGCACAGGGGTCCCAGGTTCGATCCTGGCTGTTGGAGGTTTGTATGTTCTATGAAGGTGCGCGTTCATATGCACTTTATTCGTATATATATATATATATATATATATATATATATATATATATATATATATATATATATATATATATTCTTTCTTTCTTTTTCATACTATATAAATTTATGTATTTTTTCATCGAGGATGTAAGTCATGTGTACGTGTAGGAAGAGAGGAAAGTGATTGGTTCTCAGTGAATGTAGGTTTGCGGCAGGGATGCGTGATGTCTCCATGGCTGTTTAATTTGTTTGTGGATTGGGTTGTTAGGGAGGTGAATGCAAAAGTTTTGGAGAGGGGCAAGTATGCAGTCTGTTGTGGATGAGAGGGCTTGGGAAGTGAGTCAATTGTTGTTCGCTGATGATACAGAGCTGGTGGTTGATTCGGATGAGAAACTGCAGAAGCTGGTGACTGAGTTTGGTAAAGTGTGTGAAAGAAGAAAGCTGAGAGTAAATGTGAATAAGAGCAAGGTTATTAGGTACAGTAGGGTTGAGGGACAAGTCAGTTGGGGAAGTTTGAATGAAGAAAAACAGGAGGAAGTGAAGTGTTTTAGATATCTGGGAGTGGTTTTGGCAGCGGATGGAACCATGGAAGCAAAATTGAGTCACAGGGTGGGGTAGGGGACGAAAGTTCTGTGAGCGTTGAAAAATGTGCGGAAGGCGAGAACATTATTTTGGAAAGGAAAAATGGGTATGTTTGAAGGAATAGTGGTTCCAACAATGTTATATGGTTGCGAGGCGTGGACTATAGATAGAGTTGTGCGGCGGAGGGTAGATGTGCTGGAAATGAGATGATTGAGGACAATATGTGGTTTGAGGTGGTTTGATCGAGTAAGTAATGATAGGGTAAGAGAGATGTGTGGTAATAAAAAGAGTGTGGTGCTTTCCGAGATAATGTTCTCACCTTCCCCACATTTTTCAACGCTCCCAGAACTTTCACCCCCTCCCCCTCCCTTTGACTGACTTCCGGTTTCATGGTTCCATCCGCTGCCAAATCCGCTCCCAGATATCTAAACACTTCACCGCTAGGCTATGATCATAGCCAAGCAGTAGCGCTCCCGCCTGTTGCACAGGGGTCCCAGGTTCGATCCTGGCTGTTAGAGGTATGTATGTTCTATGAAGGTGTGTTCATATGCACTTTGTTCGTATATATATATATATATATATATATATATATATATATATATATATATATATACATATTTTTCTTTTAAACTATTCGCCATTTCCCGCGTTAGCGAGGTAGCGTTAAGAACAGAGGACTGGGCCTTTTTTGGAATATCCTCACCTGGCCCCCTCTGTTCCTTCTTTTGAAAAAAAAAAAAAAAAAAAAAAGAGAGGGGAGGATTTCCGGCCCCCCGCTCCCTCCCCTTTTAGTCGCCTTCTACGACACGCAGGGAATACGTGGGAAGTATTCTTAATCCCCTATCCCCAGGGATGATATATACATATATATATATATATTTTTTTTTTTTGCTTCGTCGCTGTCTCCGGCGTTTGCGAGGTAGCGCAAGGAAACAGACGAAAGAAATGGCCCAACCCACCCCCATACACATGTATATACATACGTCCACACACGCAAATATACATACCTACACAGCTTTCCATGGTTTACCCCAGACGCTTCACATGCCCTGATTTAATCCACTGACAGCACGTCAACCCCAGTATACCACATCGATCCAATTCACTCTATTCCTTGCCCTCCTTTCACCCTCCTGCATGTTCAGGCCCCGATCACACAAAATCTTTTTCACTCCATCTTTCCACCTCCAATTTGGTCTCCCACTTCTCCTCGTTCCCTCCACCTCCGACACATATATCCTCTTGGTCAATCTTTCCTCACTCATTCTCTCAATGTGCCCAAACCATTTCAAAACACCCTTTTCTGCTCTCTCAACCACGCTCTTTTTATTTCCACACATCTCTCTTACCCTTACGTTACTTACTCGATCAAACCACCTCACACCACACATTGTCCTCACACATCTCATTTCCAGCACATCCATCCTCCTGCGCACAACTCTATCCATAGCCCACGCCTCGCAACCATACAACATTGTTGGAACCACTATTCCTTCAAACATACCCATTTTTGCTTTCCGAGATAATGTTCTCGACTTCCACACATTCTTCAAGGCTCCCAGGATTTTCGCCCCCTCCCCCACCCTATCATCCACTTCCGCTTCCATGGTTTCATCCGCTGCCAGATCCACTCCCAGATATCTAAAACACTTTACTTCCTCCAGTTTTTCTCCATTCAAACTTACCTCCCAATTGACTCGACCCTCAACCCTACTGTACCTAATAACCTTGCTCTTATTCACATTTACTCTTAACTTTCTTCTTTCACACACTTTACCAAACTCAGTCACCAGCTTCTGCAGTTTCTCACATGAATCAGCCACCAGCGCTGTATCATCAGCGAACAACAACTGACCCACTTCCTAAGCTCTCTCATCCCCAACAGACTTCATACTTGCCCTTCTTTCCAAAACTCTTGCATTTACCTCCCTAACAACCCCATCCATAAACAAATTAAACAACCATGGAGACATCACACATCCCTGCCGCAAACCTACATTCACTGAGAACCAATCACTTTCCTCTCTTCCTACACGTACACATGCCTTACATTCTCGATAAAAACTTTTCACTGCTTCTAACAACTTGCCTCCCACACCATATATTCTTAATACCTTCCACAGAGCATCTCTATCAACTCTATCATATGCCTTCTCCAGATCCATAAATGCTACATACAAATCCATTTGCTTTTCTAAGTATTTCTCACATACATTCTTCAAAGCAAACACCTGATCCACACATCCTCTACCACTTCTGAAACCACACTGCTCTTCCCCAATCTGATGATCTGTACATGCCTTCACCCTCTCAATCAATACCCTCCCATATAATTTCCCAGGAATACTCAACAAACTTATACCTCTGTAATTTGAGCACTCACTCTTATCCCCTTTGCCTTTGTACAGTGGCACTATGCACGCATTCCGCCAATCCTCAGGCACCTCACCATGAGTCATACATACATTAAATAACCTTACCAACCAGTCAATAATACAGTCACCCCCTTTTTTAATAAATTCCAGTGCAATACCATCCAAACCTGCTGCCTTGCCGGCTTTCATATATATATATATATATATATATATATATATATATATATATATATATATATATATATATATGATTATCCCGGGACCAATTTCTGTGAAAGAGTGTTAGTGTAACTCGGGACATTTTTTTAAAGTCTTATGCTTCTCAAAGCTTCTCTACTTCCAGTAACAGGGAAGTGTAGACTCGTATGGAATGGGTAGTTCTCTGACGACTCCCGTATTCCCAGTGATACACAGCCTCGCCAAAGGCGACTTTTTGACTCGCTCTGTAACCTCGAGCGGGCGTAGCAGCAGTCCGGTAACACTTATGTGATTCCAGTGGAATTTTGATTCACAGTATATGTTTGTTGTGCACGACTGGTGATTCTAAGCTCGTGAATCTTCACTTGGAATGACAGACCAGCGGAGACTCGCTAGGGAGAGGGAACGTGCAAGGGGTTGTGGTGGTGACCTGGTGCTGGGAGGAGCTAGGGAGAGATATTTGGTGTGTCGGGAAGTGCTAGGGAGAGGTTTGGTTGGTGGAAGGAGCTAGGGAGAGGTTTGGTGGGGAGGAAGGTGCTCGGGAGAGGTTTGGTGTACTGGAAGTGCTAGGGAGAGGTTTGATGGGGTGGGAGGAGCTTGGGAGAGGTTTGTTGTACTGGGAGGTGCTAGGGTGAGATGTGCTGGGAGTTGTGGTGTGCTGGAAAATGCTGAGGAGAGGTTTGATGTGCTGGAAGATGCTGGGGAGACATTTAGTGTGCTGGAATATGCTGGGGAGAGGTTTGGTGTGCTGGAAGATGCTGGGGAGAGGTTTGGTGTGCTGGAAGATGCTGGGGAGAGGTTTGGTGTGCTGGAAGATGCTGGGGAGAGGTGAGAGTGCTGGGAGGTGTTAGGGAGAGGTGAGAGTGCTAGGAGGTGTTAGGGAGAGGTGTGATGTGCTGGGAGATGTTAGGGAGAGGTGTGATGTGCTGGGAGATGTTAGGGAGAGGTGTGATGTGCTGGGAGTGTAGTTTAAGTGCTGGGAGGTGCTTGTGTGAGGCGTGATGTGTTTAAGGTCATAACAACGGAACGATCACAAAAGGCGCTCTACAACCCAAGGGTTATCACAACAGTGGAACGATCACAACAACGGAATGATCCCTACAACGGAATGATCCTTACAACGGAATGATCACTACAACGGAATGATTACTACAACGGAATAATCCCTACAACGGAATGATCCTTACAACGGAATGATCCTTACAACGGAATGATCACTACAACGGAATGATCCTTACAACGGAATGATCCTTACAACGGAATGACCACTACAACGGAATGATTACTACAACGGAATGATCACTACAACGGAATGATCCCTACAACGGAATGATCCTTACAACGGAATGACCACTACAACGGAATGATTACTACAACGGAATGATCACTACAACGGAATGATTACTACAACGGAATGATCCCTACAACGGAATGATCCTTACAACGGAATGACCACTACAACGGAATGATCACTACAACGGAATGATTACTACAACGGAATGACCACTACAACGGAATGATCACTACAACGGAATGATCCCTACAACGGAATGACCACTACAACGGAATGATCACTACAACGGAATGATCACTACAACGGAATGATCACTACAACGGAATGATCACTACAACGGAATGATCCTTACAACGGAATGACCACTACAACTGAATGATCACTACAACGGAATGATCACTACAACGGAATGATCACTACAACGGAATGATCACTACAACGGAATGACCACTACAACGGAATGATCCTTACAACGGAATGACCACTACAACTGAATGATCACTACAACGGAATGATCACTACAACGGAATGATCACTACAACGGAATGATTACTACAACGGAATGATCCCTACAACGGAATGATCCTTACAACGGAATGACCACTACAACGGAATGATCACTACAACGGAATGATCCTTACAACGGAATGACCACTACAACTGAATGATTACTACAACGGAATGATCACTACAACGGAATGATCCCTACAACGGAATGATCCTTACAACGGAATGACCACTACAACTGAATGATTCCTACAACGGAATGATCACTCCAACGGGATGATTAATGATCTTTATAACGGAATGATCACTACAACGGCAACTCAGTCTGTGTAGCAGAGTGAAGTTGGTGAGGATGGATGGAACCCGTCGCACCACCTGCACGTGGTCATGAGTTGATCCTATAATATGCACGTGATTACTGGCAATTTAATGCATTAACTTTGTTCCAGTCAATTTGCATTGTTGACTGTAGAGGAATATTAAATAAGAACGCCTACTTGCTACGGCTTAAGGTGATTATAGAGAAAATTATGATGGAATGCATGGAGAGATAAGGATGGAGAATATTTTTTTCTTTCGTCAGAAAATTGGCTCCTTGTCCTCAGTCATCAAAGACGAATCATTTGCCTTTATTTCATGGGAGGGTCGTCTATGCAGTCAGTAGGGTCGAAGAATTTGTGGTCACTGTGTTTATTCTGACGGTCTTTAGAGGCGATTTATCGATTGTTTTAGCAAAAGATGTTCACTCATGTACATAGAAAGATAATGTTATTCTCCATGATTTTTATTTGCCCTCTTTTTCAACCCCTGCACCTTTCTCTTGACCTCCTGCCTCTTTCTCTTACACATCTACCAATCAAACGCTTCCATTTTCTCTTTCAGTGGCAACTTTACTTCATGACACTTTTACTACTCCTTTCTAATCTGCCCACCTCCCACCTTTCGCATGCCACATGCAACTTTTGCACATGCCATCGCTGCTTCCCTAAATATTCTCTTCGCATCATTTACCTTCATCTTTTGTTATTTTACAGTCAATCTCTCCTGGTATTTCTTCACACAAGTTTGTTTTCCACTCTCACTTGCTCTCACCACAATCTCACCCTCTCACTCTCTTCTCCCCCCCCCCACATTGTTTTCTACGGTTCTTCAGCCTCGCCTTCATAAGATTGTGGTCAAACATCCCACCAGCTGCCCCTCGTAGAGCACATTAACATCCAAAAGTCTCTCCTTTACACGCCTATCAATTAATAGATATTCCAGCAATGCTCGCTAATCATCTCTCCTACTCACATGCTTATACTTGTGTATGTCCTTTTTAAACAAGGTATTCCCAATCACCAGTCTTTTTTCAGCACAGAACTCCACCAGTTGTTCAGCATTTCCATTCATAATACTGAAAGCCCCCATGCGCTCCAATTATACCCTCAACTGCCACTCTACTCAATCTTTCGATTTAATCACTCATCACTAATATTAATCCGATCTCGTGCAAGCACATTCAGCTGCTCCTAGAAACACTTTCTCTCAAGATCTTTCTTCTCGTGACCAAGTGCATAAGGACTAATGATCACCCATGTCTCGCCATCCACTTTCAGTTTTACTCAGATCAATCTGGAATTTACTTCCATACCCTCTCACTCCTACGACATTCCCAAATCATGGTTCGCTTCTACAATTGAGCTTTGTTTCACTCATAGCCAGAGCATCCAGGTATCTTTCCTCATATATATATATATATATATATATATATATATATATATATATATATATATATATATAATTTTCTTTTGTTATACTTTGACGGCGTCTCCCGTGTTAGCGAGGTAGTGCAAGGATACAGACGAAAGAATGGCCCAACGCACCCACATGCAAATGTACATACATAAACGCTCACACACGCACATATGCATACCTATACATTTCAACGTATACATACATATACATGTATAGACATATGCATATATACACATATGTACATATTCATACATGCTGCCTTCATCCATTTGCGCCTCCACCATGCCACACATGAAAATGACACCTCCCTCCTCCCGCGTGCGCGCTAGGTACCGCTAGGAAAAGACAAAGGCCACATTCGTTCACACTCATTCTCTAGCTGTCATGTGTAATGCACCGAAACAACAGCTCCCTTTCAACATCCAGGCCCCACAAAACTTTCCATGGTTTACTCCAGACGCTTCACATGCCCTGGTTCAATCTATTGACAGCACGTCGACCCCGGTATACCACGTCGTTCAAATTCACTCTATTCCTTGCACGCCTTTCACCCTCCTGTATGTTCAGGCCCCTATCGCTCAAAATCTTTTTCGCTCCAGCCTTCCACCTCCAATTTGGTCTTCCACTTCTCGTTCCCTCCACCACTGATACATATATTCTCTTTGGCAATCTTTCCTCACTCCTTTCTCCATGTGACCAAACCATTTCAAAACACCCTCTTCTGCTTTCTCAACCACACTCTTTTTATTACCACACATCTCTCTTACCCTTTCATTACTTACTCTATCAAACCACCTTACACCACATATTGTCCTCAAACATCTCATTTCCGACATATGCACCCTCCTCCGCACAACCCTATCTATCGCCCATACCTCACAACTATATGACATTGTTGGAACCGCTATTCCTATAAACATACCCATTTTTGCTCTCCGAGATAACGTTCTCGCCTTCCACACATTCTTCAACGCTCCCAGAACCTTTGCCCCCTCACCCACCCTGGACTCACTTCCGCTTCCATAGTTCCATCCGCTGCCAAATCCACTCCCAGACATCTGAAACATTTAACTTCCTCAAGTTTTTCTCCATTCAAACTTACCTCCCAATTTACTTGTCCCTCAACCCTACTGAAACTAATAACCTTGCTCTTATTCACATTCACTCTCTGCTTTGTCTTTTCACATACTTCACCAAACTCAGTCACCAACTTCTGCAGTTTCTCGTCCGATTCAGCCACCAGCGCTGTATCATCAGCGAACACCAACTGACTCACTTCCCAAGCCCTCTCATCCACAACAGACTGCATGCTTGCCCCTCTCTCCAAAACTCTTGCATTCACCTCCCCAACAACCATCGGTAAACAAATTAAACAGCCATGGAGACATCACACACCCCTGCCGCAAACCGACATCCACTGGGAACCAGTCACTTTCCTCTCTTCCTACTCGTACACATGCTTTACATCCTCGATAAAAACTTCACCGCTTCTAGCAACTTACCTCCCACACCATATACTCTTAATACCTTCCACAGACCATCTCTATCAACTCTATATGCCTTCTCCAGATCCATAAATGCTACATACAAATCCATTTGCTTTTCTAAGTATTTCTCACATACATTCTTCAAAGCAAACACCTGATCCACACATCCTCTACCACTTCTGAAACCATATATATATATATATATATATATATATTTTTTTTTTTTCAAACTATTCGCCATTTCCCGCATTAGCGAGGTAGCGTTAAGAACAGAGGACTGGGCCTTTGAGGGAATACCCTCACCTGGCCCAATTCTCTGTTCCTTCTTTTGGAAAATTAAAAAAAAAAAAAAAAAAAAACGAGAGGGGAGGATTTCCAGCCCCCCCGCTCCCTCCCCTTTTAGTCGCCTTCTACGACACGCAGGGAATACGTGGGAAGTATTCTTAATCCCCTATCCCCAGGGAATATATATATATATATATATATATATATATATATATATATATATATATATATCATTCATTCATACGCTGGTATGCTTCAATTCTTTGAAACTAACCTGAGGACGTGAAGAACCTTTGTTCTCCCGCCTGCGAACGCGAGGGCTCAGTAGCAGTACCGCACCCACGAGAACATATGCCTGTCTAATTGACCCGATGTTTTCCCATTCATTCCATCGATGTTTTCTGTCTCTGTTTCCGCTGTCACAGATGACCGCTTCTGATATCTCTCTCACTTCTCTCACAGACTCGTCTATCATCTCTCTCACTTCTCTCACAGACTCGTCTATCATCTCTCTCACTTCTCTCACAGACTCGTCTATCATCTCTCTCACTTCTCTCACAGACTCGTCTATCTGACGACGTACCATTTAATTCCTTTCATGTCTCCACATTCTTACCGGGAAGCCATATGACATCGCCTCTCACGCAAACTGAGGTTGACATGAGTATGACAGACAATACGACTGGAGTTGTCTGGCTAATAAAAAGAAAATAGGAGTTTAACTTGACAAGAAAATGTAATTCCGTTCAGGAGTTTTCTTCTTTTTTTTCTAGCTATCACCGACTCCCCGCTGCTGCACGTTAGCCATCTAGTCTCCTCGTTACCATACAAAACGGGTGGTTGTCTTGGTAGTGGTTTTTTTTTTCTTTTTTTTTGGGGGGAGAGGGAAGCGGGGGTGGAACATTTTCCATTCTGAATGATATGGGATGCTATTGTCAACCAGCCACATCCCATGTCCCAGACCGTCACGATCTCTTTCCTAAAGCTGTGGGTCTGTTGTGTCTCCCCGTAATCCTTCGCGCTGTAGCTACACAGTTTCCCTCCTGATTGGCTCATTCCACCACAATCTTGACTCGCCGCTCCTCCTCCCCCTCCTCCTCCGGCTGACCGCCAATATTGGCACTTTAATAGCCGTGGTTGGTCCAACTTACCAAACTTTTTCTTTATCTTCCGTGGGTAGATTACTGTCTTTCTCTGGGCGATACTACTTTTGTCTTCTCTGAGTGGACGGGAGAGGTTATTGCAGCAGGAGTGGTGGTATATATATATATATATATATATATATATATATATATATATATATATATATATATATATATATATATATATATAGTGACATTGTACAAAGGCAAAGGGGATATAAGTGAGTGCTCAAATTACAGAGGTATAAGTTTGTTGAGTATTCCTGGTAAATTATATGGGAGGGTATTGATTGAGAGGGTGAAGGCATGTATAGAGCATCAGATTGGGGAAGAGCAGTGTGGTTTCAGAAGTGGTAGAGGATGTGTGGATCAGGTGTTTGCTTTGAAGAATCTAGGTGAGAAATACTTAGAAAAGCAAATGGATTTGTATGTAGCATTTATGGATCTGGAGAAGGCATATGATAGAGTTCATAGAGATGCTCTGTGGAAGGTATTAAGAATATATGGTGTGGGAGGCAAGTTGTTAGAAGCAGTGAAAAGTTTTAATCGAGGATGTAAGGCATGTGTACGTGTAGGAAGAGAGGAGTGTGATTGGTTCTCAGTGAATGTAGGTTTGCGGCAGGGGTGTGTGATGTCTCCACGGTTGTTTAATATGTTTATGGATGGGGTTATTGGGGAGGTGAATGCAAGAGTTTTGGAAAGAGGGGATTGTATGCAGTCTGTTGTGGATGAAAGACCTTGGGAAGTGAGTCAGTTGTTGTTCGCTGATGATACAGCGCTGGTGGCTGATTCGGGTGAGAAACTGCAGAAGCTGGTGACTGAGTTTGGTAAAGTGTGTGAAAGAAGAAAGCTGAGAGTAAATGTGAATAAGAGCAAGGTTATTAGGTACGGTAGGTTTGAGGGACAAGTCAACTGGAAGGTAAGTTTGAATGGAGAAAACTGGAGGAAGTGAAGTGTTTTAGATTTCTGGGAGTGGATTTGGCAGCGGATGGAACCATTGAAGCGGAAGTGAATCATGGGGGGGGGGGGGGGGGGGGAAGTTCTGGGAGCGTTGAAGAATGTGTGGAAGTCGAGAACATTATCTCGGAAAGCAAAAATGGGTATGTTTGAAGGAATAGTGGTTCCAACAATGTTATATGGTTGCGAGGCGTGGGCTATGGATAGAGTTGTGCGGAGGAGGGTGGATGTGCTGGAAATGAGATGTTTGAGGACAATATGTGGTGTGAGGTGGTTTGATCGTGTAAGTAGTGAAAGGGTTAGAGAGATGTGTGGTGATAAAAAGAGTGTGGTTGAGAGAGCAGAGGAGGGTGTTTTGAAATGGTTTGGGCACATGGAGAGAATGAGTGAGGAAAGATTGACCAAAAGAATATATGTGTCAGAGGTGGAGGGAACAAGGAGAACTGGGAGACCAAATTGGAGGTGGAAAGATGGAGTGAAAAAGATTTTGAGTGATCGGGGCCTGAACATGCAGGAGGGTGAAAGGCGTGCAAGGAATAGAGTGAATTGGAACGATGTGGTATACCGGGGTTGACGTGCTGTCAATGGATTGAACCAGGGCATATGAAGCATCTGGGGTAAACCATGGAAAGTTGTGTGGGGCCTGGATGTGGAAAGGGAACTGTGGTTTCGGTGTATTATTACATGACAGCTAGAGACTGAGTGTGAACGAATGGGGCCTTTGTTGTCTTTTCATAGCGCTACCTCGCGCACTTGAGGGGGGAGGGTGTTGTTATTTCATGTGTGGCGGGGTGGCGATAGGAATGAATAAAGGCAGACAGTATGAATTATGTACATGTGTATATATGTATATATCTGTGTGTGTATATATATGTATACGTTGAGATGTATAGGTATGTATATTTGCGCGTGTGGACGTGTATGTATATACATGTGTATGTGGGTGGGTTGGGCCATTCTTTCGTCTGTTTTCTTGCGCTACCTCGCTAACGCGTGAGACAGCGACAAAGCAAAATAAAATAAATAAAGTAAGATGATATATATATATATATATATATATATATATATATATATATATATATATATATATATATATATATATATATATATATATATATAAATACCCTCAGTGGTCATTGCTAAAAAACGAATCATAAAGGCTCCTTTATCGAAAGGAAGTGTGACAGCCACTCCTTTCCTTCTACTGGAAGGCCTTTGTGACCCTCAGACGACATCATCCAAAACAACTTTCCTTTTCCTTCGCTTTTCCATTTCGACGATATTATACCTGTCTCTCCCACTGATAACCTACGTCGCAGTACCCTTCTTTTGCCGTCCCATTCCAACGATTGGCTCTCTCTTCCCCTCTGACGCACCTCTTACTGATTTGACGACCCGTTCTGTAATCCCCCCCCCCCCCCTCCCCAGTGCACTTCACAAAGCACATCTCCCTCTAGACACAAATAAGGCGTATGAGCCAGACGGCATCTCTCCTCATGTTTTGGAGGAATAGTGTTCTGAACTTGCGCTTGTGCTTGCTGGTCTGCTTTGCCTCTGTCTAAAACCGTAAACTTTTCCTTTTCAAAAATATCTCTGAATAGTTGACTTCAAAGAAGACTCTCTGATCTTCGTTATGGCTTTTTTGATAAGAAATCCAGCAGTTGTATCGTACCCTAAATTACTGCTGTTTGGCCATCCTCTCTCAGAGACTCTTCAGAGTCGTATGTTGTCGACCTTGGTATGTGTAAACATTTTGACAGCATGTGGCATGAAGGTTTTATCTCCAAGTTCCTCTTATCTTTGGCTTTCCTCCCTCCATTGTACTCTCTCATATCTAGCTTCCTTTTTGGTCGATTTGTCTCCGTAATTACCGAGAGATCATCTTCCTCTTCTCTTACTTGTAATACTGGTATCCTTAAAGCTTCTTGCCTGCCTGTTACAGTTTTTTTTTTTTTTTATTTTGTCAACGATTTTCATTCTTCGCGTGATAACCAAATGCACCCATACGCTGATGACTTGACACTGCAAATTTACACTTCTTTTACACTGGCTCTGTCGTCTCATTCTCGAGCTACGTCACGTCCCGTCATAGTTACCTTCATGTACTCAAATATGGACAGAATTTTTAAGTGGAACAGACGTAAACTAGTTAGGTTTAATGCCTCAAAAACCCAGTGTTTTCTTATTTCATTTTCAAGCCTTTCCACAACCATCCCATCTTCTTTGATGATTCCTTCATTCCACCACTTAGCACGAGAAACATATTTGGTATCATCGCTAAACCTAATCTCTCATGGAAAACCAACATTAAACAAGCGGAAAAATCTACCTTAAAGAAAATGGGAGTTTTATATAGATGCCGGACAGTCTTTTCCTCAACATTTGTTTCGCTTATACAGTGGATTGATTCGTCCTTGCTTGATGTTCTTTTATCTGGGGAGTGTCGAACTCTACATGTTTTCCTAACAAAATCGAGTCTTCAGCGATCCATCTCATATGCTCAGTTTAATCTGAATTCAAAACCTGACACACTTGTCGGAATGTTCTTTTTTCTTCCTCAGTGGATATTACTTCGATTTCAACTCCCGAGTATTGGGTACTTGTGGCCCCCACCAATTACCAGTTACTAAACCACGTCATACTCGTGAAACGAGTGCTTCACAAAATTATAACTCCATGATAAGCCTTTGTGATGTCTATTTCCTTCCTTACACCGCTGAGCTTTGGTGTTCCTTACCATCTAATGTCCCTCCTAACAGGTGTAACCTGACCTCTTTTTCAAAGACCTGCTTTCCATATGCTCCAAAACTAGTTGTTTCTTTTCTCATTTTCCTTTTATTTCAAAGGCCTTTTCAAGGCCTGGCATCGATGAGAAATTTATTCTGCCATGTCCACGTGGATGTTTTATCTGTTTATGGACTGGATAGTGAAGGTGGTGAATATAAAGGTCTTGATGAGCGACGGAGGAGGAGGTAGGAGGTGAATCATCCACTGTTTACGGATGATAACACCACACTGACAGCCAGAACCTCTCGTGTAGGGATTACACAAGTCCAGTTGACACTCGACAGCGCTTGAAGTCCTAGCTCACTGCTTGGCAGCTACTAACCCTTCCTCTGTCTAGGTGGATAGTACCGGTAGTATACCTCTCTCTCTCTCTTGAGAGAGAGAGAGAGAGAGAGAGAGAGAGAGAGAGAGAGAGAGAGAGAGAGAGAGAGAGAGAGAGAGAGCTGCAGCCGCATCGGTTCAGTCAGACAAACGTCTGTACGGAATTACTACGCCTTTAAATCCCTTCCCACTTTTCTGGATGTGACGGAGGGAGAAAAGTCCTAATCAATAAAGGCGATTAGGAAGATGGAAAATGTATTACAGCCATGATAACCGCAGTCGTAAATCTTCTTTCACAGTAGTTGTGCAACTGACGCTCAGTTATTTGCCGTCTCTGAGGTAATTGTGGATAATTACTTTGATCAATAATGAAATAAACATTTTTAGTAAGTAAAGACTGATTATAAAGACAAAAGTGAATGAACATTTTTGTTTTTCTAATCATATATATATATATATTATATATATATATATATATATATATATATATATATTTTTTTTTTTTTTTTTTTTTTTTCTTTGTCGCTGTCTCCCGCGTTTGCGAGGTAGCGCAGGAAACAGACGAAAGAAATGGCCCAACCCACCCCCATACACATGTATATACATACGTCCACACACGCAAATATACATACCTACACAGCTTTCCATGGTTTACCCCAGACGCTTCACATGCCTTGATTCAATCCACTGACAGCACGTCAACCCCGGTATACCTCATCGCTCCAATTCACTCTATTCCTTGCCCTCCTTTCACCCTCCTGCATGTTCAGGCCCCGATCACACAAAATCTTTTTCACTCCATCTTTCCACCTCCAATTTGGTCTCCCTCTTCTCCTCGTTCCCTCCACCTCTGACACATATATTCTCTTGGTCAATCTTTCCTCACTCATTCTCTCCATGTGCCCGAACCATTTCAAAACACCCTCTTCTGCTCTCTCAACCACGCTCTTTTTATTTCCACACATCTCTCTTACCCTTACGTTACTTACTCGATCAAACCACCTCACACCACACATTGTCCTCAAACATCTCATTTCCAGCACATCCATCCTCCTGCGCACAACTCTATCCATAGCCCACGCCTCGCAACCATACAACATTGTTGGAACCACTATTTCTTCAAACATACCTATTTTTGCTTTCCGAGATAATGTTCTCGACTTCCACACATTCTTCAAGGCTCCCAGAATTTTCGCCCCCTCCCCGACCCTATGATCCACTTCCGCTTCCATGGTTCCATCCGCTGCCAGATCCACTCCCAGATATCTAAAACACTTCACTTCCTCCAGTTTTTCTCCATTCAAACTCACCTCCCAATTGACTTGACCCTCAACCCTACTGTACCTAATAACCTTGCTCTTATTCACATTTACTCTTAATTTTCTTCTTTCACACACTTTACCAAACTCAGTCACCAGCTTCTGCAGTTTCTCACATGAATCAGCCACCAGCGCTGTATCATCAGCGAACAACAACTGACTCACTTCCCAAGCTCTCTCATCCCCAACAGACTTCATATATATATATATATATATATATATATATATATATATATATATATATATATATATATATATATATATATACCTTCTGTGTCTGGTTTAGTCAGGTACAGAACAACCTTATTGGGTTATTGGGATACAGCATTCAGTAAATCGTAAATAAAGGAAAGCGAAATTTTTGAAAAGGAAATACAAAGGAAATGTGATTTTTTTTTTTTTTCTTCGATTTGGAGAACTTTCTATTTCCTATAGTTTCGATTATATGCTTTGTAATAATTGGAGTTCCAGAGCCTCGCTGTGTACGAAAAGAAGTTGAAGTTACAACGGGCGACCCTTAAGTTGCAACACGGTCGCCCAGTCATCAGGTCGATGCAGTAGCTTGTCGAGTATATTGTAAGGGCTCGTGATGTGTTCACGCGAGCAGCCAGCCATCTCTCGGACGCAGAGATAGATGGGGAAAGGGGATTGACGGTGGGGTAGGGACGTTTGGTTAAGTTTTGCGGTGACGCCGGGAATAGATGAAGGAATGGCCTCATTCGCCCACATCCAGTGCCCAGCTGTCGTGTGGGAGTGGATCGTGGTGGAGTAGGTGTTTCGAGGTGGATTTTCTGAACATTTGAAGTACTGTTTTCTTGAAGGGTGTGGTTAGTTTGTGGCTGATTACCTGTATTTTCAATACGTTTGTGTGTCCTCAGGTAACTGTCGTTGGGCTGGGTTAGGATTGGTACGTGTGTGGTGCTCACTGGTGATTCGAGAGATGTGAGTTCTCCTCATCATTTGTGAGCAGAGTTTGGTGCTCTACGTTGTTTTGCTGATTACGTTCGAGTAGGAAAGTCAGTTCGCTGTTTGATTTTCAGTGGTTAGGTTAGTGATGGCGGTGGCGGTGGTGCATAGAATTTGAATCTGTCCTGTGGTCTGTATTGATTGTAAGTGGTTTCGTGTTGAGTACGCTTTATTGCTTTATGAGGTGTACCCGTTGTGGGGAGGAAGTTGGGTATATTGCATATTGTGTCCGTGTGGTATGTGATTTTTTTTTTTTTGTTGCTGGCTTGGTCAATGATATAGTTGGAGTGTGAGATGGTGATATGGTCTTGGGATTGGAATTTATCGATGGTGAAGTTTTGAAGCTTCGATCTCGTATTGAGGGAATGATGGCCAAGTTTTCTCTCCTATAGTGTGTGTGTAATGTTTCCTTAAAGGTTGTATGTGTTGGATGAAGGAGAGTAGTTAGAATGAACAAGTGGTCAGTTCAGTCACTGTGAGCCATCTGGTCTTTGTATTCAGTGTTGTGCAAGTTGTAGTATCTGGTGTATTGGGGGTATTTGGAGCCTAATTTGCTTGTTTAGATTTAGGATATTGAAAGCGTGCAATGGACGGACGAATGGTTTCAAGCGGAGGATCTTCAGTATGGTTCTTGATTAGAAGGAAAATGAGCATTGAAGTCTCTGTATAGGTAAGTGTTGGGTGAGTCAGTAATGTGTTTCAGTTGGGAATCATATCTGGCAGGGCAGGTTGTAAGAGGTGGGTATGTAAATGTACATTAAATCGCAGTATGAGTTGTGTAACATCTTTATGAATGATATTTCAGATTGTTGTAAGTGATTGTGGCCTGTTTCTATACTGAATGGTTCCTTTGGATGGGATCTTGTGTATAAGTGTTATCAGTCCCCCTTACCTAAGGGTTGTGTAGTTGTAGACGGTAAAAGGAGGAAGAATCTGGATGCAAGTCTGGTTTCTTGGATGAGATGTGTGCGTATGCCGTGTGGTATGGACTGTGTAGGATGTGGTGGATGTGTATTGTGTCCTGCCGCTTGGTGGGTGTTTATACCGGGGGTGTGGAGATCTAAGTATACTATGAATAGTGCTGTATGGGTGATTACTGCACACCCATTGACCCTAATGGTCGTTAATGGAGGTGATTGTTGGGCCGCAGAGATGAACATACTTAAAGGAAGGTGACAACTGTATGTAATATTGTTTTCTGGATATGAGGGTTGCATGTAATGGGGCAGCTGTGTCTTGTATGTTCCAGGGTTTCTCTTGATAACTAGTCAGGTGATCACGTCTTGGATATTAGTCTCCAATGGTGGAAAAAAATAAAAGATTGTAGATGACTATCTCAGGGGAGGCACTCACTCTGCGATGTTCTCCCACGCAAACGCACGTCAGTTGGTTTTCAACATCTGTTGTCACTCCTTGTAGGTCACCTTGCTGGTGCTGCCGTGCAGGACCGACACATGTAGGCAATGCCCGTTGACGCATATATATATATGTGTGTGTATATATATATATATATATATATATATATATATATATATATATATATATATATATATATATATATATATATAACATACAAACCTCCAACAGCCAGGTTCGAACCCAGGACCCCTGCGTGGTAGGCGGGAGCGATACTGCTAGGCTATGGTCGATCTATGGAAGTGCACGTTCATATGCACAATATCTGTATATAAGCATATATATATATATATATATATATATATATATATATATATATATATATATATATATATATATATATAACCATATGTTTTTTACCTTAGGGAATCAAAACACCATCATAACTTTCATACTTTATTGATAATGATCAACAACACTTATTGCTGCTCTGGGCTGGTCTTAGTACTAGAGTGAAGCGGTTATGGTACGCGAGAATGATGTACTCTGTTGTAGGCAGTTATAATAACACACTGACTTGGTACACAACCTAAACTTGCAGTGTCAAAAATATCTTGCAGTGTGATGATGATGCCAGTATTGGTGTATAAGGTCTTAGAAAACTAAGAAGTTATGTACAAGGATAAAATATCTGGAGTCGAACAATGTAATATGGTAGAGAGTAGGATGTGAATCTTTTGATTTGTCCACCAATTAACTTTTTTTTTCTCCTTACACACCCAGGATATTAGCTGTATTATTATTATTATTATTATTATTATTATTAGTATTATTATTATTATTATGACGAAAGGAAAGGATGTCGATAGAGGAATCCCACCCGAAGCGTCAATAAAAATAAAAGAGGAATTCGCCCGACCTTAACGTGACACAAGAACTTGTAATGTCTCCCAACGTGACGTCACGGTAGGGAACATGTTTCATACACCCCCCAACCCTCCCTCCTTTGACCTGTAGTGCTTCACAGTAGCTTCCTGTGATGAAGATAAGAAGCCGACGAAACGTACGGAGGTTATCACAAAAGAAAAGATATGATATCTTTATATTGACAGTGTGCTGGTGATAACCATGACAGTAACATTATGAACTGAAGGCTTCTACTAAGTTGCTTTGGCTGAATATACACAAGGTTTTCTATATTTTTTTTTTTTCTCATCTTTTATCGTGGATGTTAAATTTCCTCCCCTGGGATACGGGTGTACCTGACAGTATACCGTAATTTCTCCCTCGTTATTGGCTATATACTTATATTTCCCCCTCCACGGTCATAGCCCCATGTCTATGTGTTTTAAGAAATCCCGATATATATATATGTATGTATACTTTTTCAAAGCTTGCATACTCATTTCATATACCTTTCGAGAACCAGTTTCATCATCAGTGAACTTTCTAGAAACACAGACATGTTTATTGGATCAGAATAGTTGCATGAGATCGTTCTGATATTCTAATTGTGTTGATTGTGATTGTGTGTACTTGCCTGAGTTACAGTTTGTACACTGATGACAAGGATGGTGCTTGATCCCTTATGAAAACTAGATAAGGAAGCTTTGAAGAAGTTGTCCTCATCTGTCTTGGCCCTGATATTTAGACTGAGACTCTCTTTTGGGAGAGAGTCTATCGTCTATGATATATGTAATCTTCCATGTCTCTCTTGGTTCGTGATGTAGATGGATATTCTCTCGCTAAGGTTACTAAGTGAAGAGTCATTCATCCGCCTCCTGTGTGGTGGGGGTTACGTCTGGGCGGGTGTGCAGTGATACGTCGTGAGGGAGGAAGTGTCCAGGGACAGAGGGATGATACGTGGCGAGGCCGTTGACGAACTATAGGTGCTGAGTGCATGACCGGCATGGGAGTTAAGCAGGCAGGTTGTGTCCGGTGAAGAATAGTATGAGATAGGAAAGTGTCCGGGAAGGGTGTTGACTTGTGAGTCACTTTCCAGAAAGGCAACACATGATTAGGTAACTTTCCGGGCAGGCAAGTGTCGTGAAGTAGACTGGCCCTGTGTGTGTGTGTGTATGTGTGTGTTTGTGTGTGTGTGTGTGTCAGTAGCAAGGGAAGGACACTCCCTTAGGGGACACCGGTGTGTTTGGGGTCACCTGGTCTTGCCTGGTGGTGAGGCCTGATGAGGAAACTCAAGAAGGAATGTGAGCGGCTTGTGGAAGGGTCATGATGAAGCTATTAATTGTCCACCACGGTGTCTCGTGTCACGTGTGAGATACACATCAAATGTCTCTACACTATTATATCACTGTCTCGCGATGGCCTCTCAGAACGTCCATGTCTCATGGGACTAGTAATATCTGAGTTCCAGGGGATCAACATATATGTTCGTTTAACTCCAAATGATGGCATTTGGAAGTTTCGGAGGTTCCTGCAAACAAAGACAGATTAGGTGTTTGAAGGCCTGGGGACGATATCTTTGCATCCGGAAACCCTTGCGAATATCATGCTATCAAAAACAAGTAAGGTGTTTGGGGAGAGAGGAAAACTCTTCATCTCCAGTTCTTGCAGTCTGCAGTGAGGAGGACGCGTGCCACCTGTGGTTCTGGAATACTGTATCCCGAGTCCTTCTGCAGGCTTCTGTTGCAGGAACACAGTCGTGTTGGAGGAAGTCACGAGACGCGTCCTCTGCTGCCTGCAGGAAGAGGTGGTGGTGTTGGTGTGGTGGTCGTCCCGCGAGAGAGAGAGAGTGGGGTTGTGGCCCGTTGCTTCTGCTGGACCACCCCGCCCTCCGCGTTCTGGAACGTACCAACAACCCCAACCACAAGTTCTGTCTCGTGTTTACTCCAACAGCGCAACACTTATTTTCTTTTTTTTTTTCCCTCCTCCTCTCACTCCTTCGTGGAACTGCAGGAAACCATGGTTTTGTGTACACTTTCGTGAGTGAGTTCCGTCAGTACGTGTTTTGTTTTCTTATTCGTAATCTTTGCGACAACACCAGATTCAACCACTGACCTTGTCTAAGGCAGGCAATCCAGACACATTAATAGATATTCATATAAGGATAGCGAAACCCTCCACTCACGATAGGAGTAAACACTGATCACGGGTTGGTTTTAAAAAGCCGACATAAAATCCAGGAAAGTTTTGAGTTTTGGCGAGAGCGGGAGCACAGCGGTCAGGTGGGCGGGTCTCTGCCTATTGGTGTGTGGGGGGGTCCTGACCACGCCTCCCTCGCCTGCCACATCCTCGCCGTGTTTACAAGACGCCGCTGAGATCTTCCTCGTCAGCTACAGAACCCAGAGTCTCGATGCTGCATCTGGGATCGAGATGAAATGAAAAACCACAAGAATGTTTCTAGTAGAGTTCTCTAAGTTACCCCATTCAGCAAGGCGCACGCGCACCCCCCGAGGGCACGAATGTCTTCCGGGGTCAAATGAGGGTTTCTGCGTTGCTCTCCTCTCCGCAGGAGGCGAACTGTTCATAGGTGGCAAAAGGTGGGCAGGCGGTGGCTCCTCGGAGACGTCATTGTGGTCGAGGTGGAGGAGACGCTGTTCCGCCCTCGAAGCCACTACCTCCACGTGTTTGCTGAGGGAGAGAGAGAAGATCCAGTCAAACATGGAATACTTTAAATTTTGACGAGGAAGAAGAACCTACAACATCTTAAATTTTGACAAGGGAGAGAAAAGGTCCAGTTAAGCATACAATACTTTAAATCTTAATAAGGTCGATTTAAACATAGAATATCTTAGATCGTACCATTTTGATGCTATATATACTTTTAACATTGAGTGGAAGAATGTCCGAGATTGTGGACCTACGTCATGAACCAACTATTGCAACAATTTACGTCATGATTATGTGCCGGCTGGGGCTAGCTAGGGGTCGTGAGAGGAACCATGTGTGACCCCTTGTCATCCTTGTACACTTGCCCATCACAGGACAGACATGGGGAGCAGAGTACACCGTCTGGCTGCAATACCTGCCAAACTCAGTATTAGGCGTTCAGTGTGACTCCTCCTGACACGTCTCTTCCTTGATAGAAGATTCAAATCGTGGAAGAATGACGTGGGTTTTTGATGTTGATCAAAACTTGATGTTAGCAGCAGACGTTTGATGAGCTGATATATTCTGTTGAAATAATCACTTTGATAAACTTGATCAGAAGAGCACGGAATTGAATACCTGTCACGCACACCTCAGACGCTGAACCATAAGTCTGTGATACACCCTGTGATACAGTCGGTGTTACGCCGTGTGATACAGTCGGTGTTACGCCCTGAGATACAGTGTTACGTCCTGTGATACAGTCGGTGTTACGCCGTGTGATACAGTCGGTGTTACGCCCTGAGATACAGTGTTACGTCCTGTGATACAGTCGGTGTTACGCCGTGTGATACAGTCGGTGTTACGTCCTGAGATACAGTGTTACGTCCTGTGATACAGTCGGCGTTACACCCTGTGATACAGTCGGTATTACACCCTGTGATGCAATCGGTGTTACACCTTGTGATATAATCTCTCCTGAAAAAAAAAGGAATTACCGTGTTGTATCCCTAGTCCTCCCGGCTATGACCTCACACTGAAGATGTTAACAACACAGCAGACGACAGTTTCCATTTCCAATTCATAATTATCTGGCGTAGATTAATCCAAGTCACATAATGATACTTTGTACCTTTGTCAATGAGAGAAGGGGGAGGGGGGAAGACCTGTCTGGTCGTTACCTGACTGATTAGCAGGTGTGTGTCTGTGTGTGTGTGTGTGTGTGTGTATGGTTGTCATTACTGTAGGACGACCCATCGAGGGAATGAGCATACCTTAATACCTTCGCCGGACGTATATTGGCTACGCTCATAAACGTACGTAAGTAGTAACCAGCAAACACACCACCCCTTCCTGAATTGTACTAATGGGAAATACTTAATCCCCATAACACACTGTGGGATGTCATCGTTCCCAGGCGCCCCTGTGTGTGTGTGTGTGTGTGTGTGTGTGTGTGTGTGTGTTTTATGATTGCCCATCTGTGCAAACGGAGAGGGAGTCTTACCCTTGCGGAGTCCCACCTATTATCCATGTTATTTCCTCGTGTCAGTGTCGAGTTGTTCGATACCCTGGCATCTGCGTCCACCAGGTCTCCACACCTCCGTTGTTGAGGACATGGTACTTCCTCACGTCTCTCCCCTGTCATACACCTGTCTTGCCTCACTCTCACTTGTTTCCATTTGTGTCGGACGCTCTGCTTGCATCAGAATCAGTACTGTTCGATGTTAGCGTCCATATGACCTCTTGGGAATTCATATGTAGTTATTGTATCTCTCATTGATTTTTTTTCTTCCTTTAGTAGCCAGATGAAGAGAATCGCTCCTCTCCTCGTTACTCATTGTGATCAGGTCTTGTTACATTCCCTTAGAACCTGTCCGGCAGTTGTCTGTGGCTACCTCAAGTAAGGAGATCAATTCGTTGCCGTATATTCCAGCTCAGGTCGACTCTATGTCGCGATCTGTGTCGCGTAGATCATGCTAAACATACCGCTTTCCTTATACTCTGATTGGCCTTCCCCCACGATCGACCGAAGCTTCTCACACGATGTTGTAGTCACAAGTTCCTCGTCATATCATCCTCGTCGGGTACAGACCTCAGAGGAAGAGGACCATAGCTGGAGGGAGAGATAAGAACGACCACACTTCGTTAGGTGAGGCCGCACCGATGTTTACTTCGAAGAAGAAGAAGACGAAGACGAAGAGAAGTTTTGGTGTGTTCAGCAAGTTCGTCTCTGCATAGAGAGCCTTTTGTTAGTGTTTATGATAATAATCTTGAACATAGTTGACGTAATTCCATCAAGGTAGATACTAAACATAAACATTTTGTTCGCCTACGATAAAATCACAGAAAATGAATGAAGTACTTTATGAAGATTTCGGGAAATTTGATCACGTTTGTAAAAATCTCTCACAATAGCTCATTAACGATGAAAAAAATCCAGTAATCTTTTTTCTTCCATTAGCTATTTTAGTAAGTCAGTGTTTCGCAAAAAAAAAAAGAAAAAAAGGACTGCTTATATGATGTAGCATTATATAAGTTACGATAATTAACCATGTCCTACAGATGCATTAAGGAATCACCAGATGCATTTCTGAATGATTTTGATGCCAGAATGTTGAGACTGACCAATGTTGCAAGTTTATATATATATATATATATATATATATATATATATATATATATATATATATATATATATATATATATGTGTGTGTGTGTGTGTGTGTGTGTGTGTGTGTGTGTGTGTGTGTGTACACCTCACCCTCCACAAGAATAACAGTAGATGGTCTGCCACCTTCACAGCCGCCTACCAAGCTACAATCACTCACACAAGCTTCAGCTCGAATACCCGTACATGCGATGGATTACCCCAAGGAACAATTCTTGCTCTACCTCTCTGTTTAATCTCTTTCCCTGACCCATTGCTTCCTGCAGACCACAGTATGAAGGTCGTCTGCTGTGCAGGTGACCCTACCATCCCATCACAGAACACCGACACCACAGGAGCAACACAGAAGTCGTCAGTCACTTCGTCTGACCACACAGACACACACGTGCCCAACCTGCAGCCTCACCTCGCCTCAGAGAGCCAACCATCCCCACCCAGGAAGGCAACACATACGACATACTCATGTCGGTCACTCTCTACACTACAAACCTCAACATTATAAATAACTAAATGCCTTCAGGACAGGAACCGGATTTAGGCAAAACAAATGCTTTAGGTTCCTCTACAAACACTTCATCCATTGCACCCAGAACTACGTCTCTCCTTCTTGGTTATTTACTCAATTCAATATACAACATAAAAGCAGCAAAGCAGACGAAACAGATGGTGTAAGATAGTCAGTGTCTGCTTAGCGGCAGCGCACTGGGGGGTACGCATCGTTCACATCGGAGGAAAATATCCTTAGATGATGATGCCACTTCAGTATGCTTGACACTCAACTGCTTCCCGACATTACCAGACACCCCCTTCCCGTCCACACCACTACACAACTAACCACCAGACTCCAGGTGGACAAGGAACGCTCACTCCCTGCCTCACACTTCAGACGCCTTTGCACCGATGTTCTTCCATTGCCCTTGGTCAAACACATTACCGATACAACATAAACACACCGACATACCTTGATGAGCAAAGATTAAGACAGCCTCCCAGCCAGTCTGTCTTGAGCATCGCCCCGCTTGTCGTACACCCAATCTGAAACCACACCTCCTCATACATACACGAGTCACACTTTCTCGTCTACGCTCTGTTGATGAGACTTGCTCCTCGTCTTAATTTCAAGGCGTCATACAGGGGGATAAGGAACCCGGTGCGAGATGGGACTCTCTTGTGTCTTTAGATCTTATTTTCTATGATGAGGGCCTCTGCATAAGGCGACACGATAGAAGAAAGAAATGCTCCCACTTGCGTATACTGACCATATATAGTCACCAGGTAGGTAAACAATTAGCTGGGTACTAAGCTGGTCGTGGGATGGTAGTTGTCAGCGAGTCATTTATACATTATCCAGCTGGTGCTGACCCAGGGTTAAGCCTATTATCTCGGCCTAACATATGCGATATTAACGCCACTCGCTACTGCTGTAATGGACGTGATCAATGTTTCACCCCCGTGCTGCAGTGACGGACTCGCTGGCCCGGCTGGTTGGTGTGGCCCCCTCTCACTGCAGTGACTTGCCATGTAGGGAGAGGGCTGGTGTGTGTGGCCCCTCTCACTGCAGTGACTTGCCATGTAGGGAGAGGGCTGGTGTGTGTGGCCCCTCTCACTGCAGTGACTTGCCATGTAGGGAGAGGGCTGGTGTGTGTGGCCCCTCTCACTGCAGTGACTTGCCATGTAGGGAGAGGGCTGGTGTGTGTGGCCCCTCTCACTGCAGTGACTTACCATGCAGGGAGAGGGCTGGTGTGTGTGGCCCCTCTGACTGCAGTGACTTGCCATGCAGGGAGAGGGCTGGTTTGTGTGGCCCTCTCACTGCAGTGACTTGCCATGCAGGGAGAGGGCTGGTGTGTGTGGCCCTTCTCACTGCAGTGACTTGCCATGTAGGGAGAGGGCTGGTGTGTGTGGCCCCCTCTCACTGCAGTGACTTGCCATGTAGGGAGAGGGCTGGTGTGTGTGGCCCTTCTCACTGCAGTGACTTGTCATGTAGGGAGAGGGCTGGTGTGTGTGGCCCTTCTCACTGCAATGACTTGCCATGTAGGGAGAGGGCTGGTTTGTGTGGCCCCCTCTCACTGCAGTGACTTGCCATGTAGGGAGAGGGCTGGTGTGTGTGGCCCCCTCTCACTGCAATGACTTGCCATGTAGGGAGAGGGCTGGTGTGTGTGGCCCTTCTCACTGCAATGACTTGCCATGCAGGGAGAGGGCTGGTGTGTGTGGCCCCTCTGACTGCAGTGACTTGCCATGCAGGGAGAGGGCTGGTGTGTGTGGCCCCCTCTCACTGCAGTGACTTGCCATGTAGGGAGAGGGCTGGTTTGTGTGGCCCCTCTCACTGCAGTGACTTGCCATGTAGGGAGAGGGCTGGTTTGTGTGGCCCCTCTCACTGCAGTGACTTGCCATGTAGGGAGAGGGCTGGTGTGTGTGGCCCCTCTCACTGCAGTGACTTGCCATGTAGGGAGAGGGCTGGTTTGTGTGGCCCTCTCACTGCAGTGACTTGCCATGTAGGGAGAGGGCTGGTTTGTGTGGCCCTCTCACTGCAGTGACTTGCCATGTCGGGAGGGGAGATCGAGCTGGTGTCTGTCGACATGGACTGTGTGAGGACGTTTGAACACTGGCCAAGTGAAAGAAAGAAATAGGAGGTTAGGCATCACGGGTGTGAGGATGGCGTCACTGTTGTAGAACTGAATAGCCATCGATAACCCATGAACGCCCACTAATGGGCTTGTTCCACGCACGACGGTACCCTCCTGTCCTATACTATCTATCTATCTATCTCTATCTATCAGTCGATCTATCTATCTGTTTATCTATCTATCTATCTATCTATCTGTTAGTCTATCTGTCTATCTACCTACGTATATATATATATATATATATATATATATATATATATATATATATATATATATATATATATGAATTGCTAAAGGCCTGTGAATATTTAACATTCACTAGCTTTCAGTTGGTTTGTCCAATTTTTCCCGCCACACTTTTTTATGTTGTCAGGTAAAGTGTGAATGGCATGTCCTATATTCATTTTCACTTTATTCTTGAAACCCACGAGATGTTTTGGGCACACGTACACTGCTCATCTTCAGTCAATTTGTTCATGAATGTTACAAGACAATATAGAGTACAAAGCAGGAAGGAATCGCATCTTCATATGCTACGAACGAGAGTCGTGACGTAGATATGTTGATTGGTGGACCGTGTTCCCTCGGAGATCATGCGTGGTAGTGTGGTGGGCAGGGGTCAACCTCGTTACGTCAACGGTGGAGGGGGGGAGGTTGCCTGAGGTGTCCGCCCTGGGTAAGGCCGGTGGATGTAGACCTCAGGGAAACCCTCCCACCGTTGACCGAACGAGTTTGACCCCTGACCACCACACTACCACGCATGATCTCCGAGGGAACACGGTCCACAGATCAACATATGCACGTCATGACTCTCATTTGGAACGTTTCAATATGTGATTCCTTCCTGTTTAGTTCTTTATACTGTGTTATATATGTAGTCAATGTGACTGAAGATGGCCAGTGCTCGTGTGCCCGAAACGCCTCGTATACTTCGAGAATAAAGTGAAAATGAATGTAGGACATTTGATTCACACTTTATCCGATGAAGCAATAGGTGTGGTGAGAAAAATTGAAATAACCAACGTCTTAGGTGCTCCTCTTCTTTGTATATGAACTGACTGTTCTGCGTCTTCTGTGTCATTCTTGTATCTCCCCTGACGATGTGAACATTACATGAAAGTGCACTTGGGAACTTATCGTGTTTCATTTTCCTCGTGGTTGTCAGCAAATACTAGATCACGCGCACCACTGTGACCTCTTGCAATATATATATATATATATATATATATATATATATATATATATATATATATATATATATATATATATATATACATATGTGTGTGTGTGTGTGTGTGTGTGTATGTGTGTGTGTGTGTGTGTGTGTGTGTCTATGTGTGTGTGTGTGTGTGTGTGTGTGTGTGTACATAAAATGCTTATATAAGTATATTATAAGAGTTGACAATGATACAGCAGAAGGTATGATAATAAAGAAAGGCTAACACACATAAACAGACGGACAGATACATTCGTCAACATACCATCACAGCCTCAAAATGTCCGCCTCTCCCACACTGTTAACACAGGCCCATGTTTACAGGGCGGTGAGCGAGGGTCAGGGTAATGCCGGATTATCTGTAACTTCCGCCGAATTTAATTTAGCTCATGATAATCACGTTAAACTTTCGTCCGTGATAATTTGCGTCATTTTCCACATTTAGCTTGTGTCTGTAACGCCGGTGTGTGTGTGTGTGTGTGTGTGTGTGTCAGAATGTTTACGTACGAAGGCCAGAGTCTCTCTCTCTCTCTCTCTCTCTCTCTCTCTCTCTCTCTCTCTCTCTCTCTCTCTCTCTCTCTCACACCACACACACCTTTCATCTCCCTGATCATTACCACCAACATAACATTTCCAAAGAGGCATCAGGGCCTCCCCTCCCCCCCACCGCCCCCTCCCATGAGCGAATGAGGTTAATTTACAACGACTAAGGGACGACCATCGGCGCCCCCTGACAACAACACGGGGACCCAGGTTCGAGTACGAGGCACCAGCAGCAGGCGGGTGGGTTCCCACCCTCTTCTACCCTACCCCTCAATGACCTCTCTCTCTCTCTCTCTCTCTCTCTCTCTCTCTCTCTCTCTCTCTCTCTCTCTCTCTCTCTCTCTCTCTCTCGACGGCATCCTCACTCATCTTCGGCGGGTAGGACCTTACCCTCCTCCACGTCACCCCTGGGCGTCACTCGCCCTTTGTCTGCCGGTGTTTGAGCTGCGTATTTTTCCCCCCTCGGGTGGCGCTTGTAACAATAATTGGACTGGGGGATTTCTCGAGTCTCCCCTCGACCATAACTTTGGAATCACACTGTCACCTTCGCCGTCGTGTGATATTAACCTTTTATATACGTCGTGTCGTACCGTTGTCCACAGCCGGGTTCCTCATGGAGGACCCGGCTGGCATAAGCAGTCTACTTCCTCAACGGTTTGGAATAAACGATTTTTTTTTTTTGAGTAGATAGAGAAGGGTTGTGACTGAGCTGGGCGGATATATATATATATATATATATATATATATATATATATATATATATATATATATATATATATATATATATATATATTCCTATGAGTCCACGGGGAAAAATGAAACACGAAAAGTTCCCAGGTGCACTTTCGTGTAATAATCACACACACACACACACACACACACACATATATATATATATATATATATATATATATATATATATATATATATATATATATATATATATGGCTTCGAATTCTGAGCGCCTTCTTTCGGCCCACACCCAACCCGGGTGCTCATCCTTGCTTTGGCCCGGGCTGTAGATGGGTATACCTGCCTTGGGTTGGTGTGTATACACCTTTTTGTACTGTATTGGGAGGAAGGTTTACGCTCGTGTGGGGCCCTCACCTTCTGAACATTTCCTGTCGTCATCCATCTACTTCATCTTCTGTTTGGTGTCTGTATTAACCAGTGTCCTCAGTCATTCTATGCTCCATTGATCCACCTACTTTTGTACTACAGAATCACTACGTCACGTTTTCTTTTTAACAAGTTTCACGCTTAATTTCACGTTGTGTGTTCTGTTCGCATCTGTCCCTAGATCTCTTTATGAATTCTTCACTGTCCACTTCATTGATCTCTTTTATAAACTTTTAAAGTCGTGATCAGGTCACCCCTCACTTTTCTGTCTTCCAAGGGGAGCACATTTAAAGCCTCTAGTCTCACCTCGTAACTCAGCTTTCTTTATCATAACATCATCTTTGCTGCCATCCTCTGGACCTTACCTATTCGCCCTTTGTCCCCGTTTGTGTGAAGGGCGACCAAAGTTAAGGAGTCTGTTCTACTTTTGGCCTTGAGTATTAACAGCTTGCTAATTTGCCATTAGGGACGATGTCGACTCTCAGGTCCTTCACACACACACACACACACACACACACACACACACACACACACACACACACACACACATACAGTCCTGAAGCTTATACCTTTCAGGGTGATAATCACATTTAGCTTCTCTTTCGCTTTGTCCCATCCTCTGTGTATGTCGGTCCTTTTCTCTAACGAAACAGCTGCTGGTATTGTTGCTCCCAGAGCACATTTCTGCCCTCAGTTCTCTGTAGATTCTGTGTGTCGTCTGGTCCTTATCTGTAGCTGAGCAGCATCTGCTGTTATTGTTCCAGCACTTCCCTGGCCAATGTTGTCAGTAGATTATATAAGCGTTTTAATCCTCTCCTCCCAATGAACAGACTCTAGCTCGTCTAGAAAAGACCCATCAGACCTGATTTGATTTTCAATGGCTTCGAAGTCTTTCCTGTTATCTTATATCTCCGAAATCCCCTTCACTAAACTGGATTTTGTATCAGACAGATTGATCTATATTTTCAAAATCTCTTAGATTCTCTATGACCTCATGATTCCCTTCATGATTCTTAGGTCGTCTATGACCTCATGATTCCCTTCATGATTCTTAGGTCGTCTATGACCTCATGATTCCCATCATGATTCTTAGGTCGTCTATGACCTCATGATTCCCTTCATGATTCTTAGGTCGTCTATGACCTCATAATTCCCTTCATGATTCTTAGGTCGTCTATGAACTTATGATTCCCTTCATGATTCTTAGGTCGTCTATGAATTTATGATTCCCTTCATGATTCTTAGGTCGTCTATGACCTCATGATTCCCTTCATGATTCTTAGGTCGTCTATGACCTCATGATTCCCTTCATGATTCTTAGGTCGTCTATGACCTCATGATTCCCTTCATGATTCTTAGGTCGTCTATGACCTCATGATTCCCTTCATGATTCTTAGGTCGTCTATGACCTCATGATTCCCTTCATGATTCTTAGGTCGTCTATGACCTCATGATTCCCTTCATGATTCTTAGGTCGTCTATGACCTCATGATTCCCTTCATGATTCTTAGGTCGTCTATGACCTCATGATTCCCTTCATGATTCTTAGGTCGTCTATGACCTCATGATTCCCTTCATGATTCTTAGGTCGTCTATGACCTCATGATTCCCTTCATGATTCTTAGGTCGTCTATGACCTCATGATTCCCTTCATGATTCTTAGGTCGTCTATGACCTCATGATTCCCTTCATGATTCTTAGGTCGTCTATGAATTTATGATTCCCTTCATGATTCTTAGGTCGTCTATGACCTCATGATTCCCTTCATGATTCTTAGGTCCTCTAAACCTCATGATTCCCTTCATGATTCTTGAAACGTTTCCTTCTCTTTATTTTTCCCTTTCATCCTCCGGGCTCCGGCTCTCGATGTGTTACCCTCTCGTTTTGTTCCTTAGCCAATTCCCAATGTTATTCTCTGGTGTTTTCATCTCATTTGTTGTCTTCTTTGCCCGTCTGGTTTTGCGTGACTGATCTTGGTACGTTCCAGTTAATTGAGTTCTTGCCAGACTTCTTGGTTCAGGCAGGGCGAGAGGTCTTAAGATTCTCCTTCCTAAAGTAATGAGTAAGAACGGTAAAGAAGATTAACATAACAAAATATACCCTGAAACCTGAGGGGAGGTGAGGTCCTTAGCTTACACACTGTGCTGCCTTTTTGGTCACACCTAAACTTTTGACTCGCCCTTTGGCAAGCCAGAGCTGCGCTTTTATGTACGGTAACTTAACTACACTTACTCACTTCACTCTAGTACAAATATGGGTCTCTTTAGAAGGGAAAGAAAAGGAAAGACGAGAGATTGAATCTCTTTAAGTTGGTAACTCTCTCGCATACGATTACAACCAGGGGAGCTGTCCATTCCCAACCCGTATTTAAACTCCCAAAAATATGGCACACTGTCACCACACTTTGTACAGCTCAGCTTTATGGACCTCTGTTGGCTCTGTTGCTGTCGAGAGCACAGATTGGTTCCCTTCTATGTCAAGTAACGCTGGATACAGACGCCAGTTCCTCAATTTCGTAGGAGCGGGGGGAACCTCACATGTTGTTGGATGATGCCTTGAGAACCCCCCTTGCCCTCCTGTGGCGCACAGACTATAAACACTACAAAGTATTCAGGCACGTCGTCTTGGCATAGAATCCTGTTAGCAGGCGTCTGGAGCAGTGAATGCTATTCAGGCGGTTTTGTCACTGGAGTTAAAGGAAACAGAGTGTAAGGGTTGAGAGTACTGTTGTGAGAGGCAAAAATCAAGGGGTTTTCTTCACAGTGGATCACCTCTGCTCTGAATTGAAAATAGGAACTGACGGAGCAAGTGTGTGTGTGTGTGTATGTGTGTGTGTGTGTGTGTGTGTGTGTGTGTGTGTGTTGTGTGTGTGTGTGTGTATGTGTGTGTGTGTGTGTGTGTGTGTTGTGTGTGTGTGTGTATGTGTGTGTGTGTGTGTGTGTGTGTGTGTGTGTGTGTGTGTATGTGTGTGTGTGTGTGTGTGTGTGTGTGTGTGTGTATGTGTGTGTGTGTGTGTGTGTGTGTGTGTGTGTGTGTGTATGTATGTATGTATGTATGTATGTATGTATGTATGTATGTATGTATGTATGTATGTATGTGTGTGTGTGTGTGTGTGTGTGTGTGTGTGTGTGTGTGTGTGTGTGTTGTATGTGTGTGTGTGTGTGTGTGTGTGTGTGTGTTGTGTGTGTGTGTGTGTGTGTGTGTGTGTGTGTGTGTGTGTTTTATGAGAAGAGGGTTTTACACTCATGTTCTCATGTCTCTTAACCTTGTATATATGCACTATACCTAGAACCGTTAGTACCTTACTTTGAACAGCCGGTTCTGAACCTGTACCTGCCGGCACCTGGCGGGCCAACACCTTACTTAGAACAGCCGGTTCTCTATCATGAACAGACGGCACTGTACTTAGAAAAGCCGAGTTTGTATATAAGATCAACCGGCACCATCCCGAAACGGGCGGAATCCGGTAACACACACACACACACACACACACACATACATACATACATACATACATACATACGTACATACGTACATACATACATACATACATACATACATACATACATACATACACACACACACACACACACACACACACACACACACACACACATACACATATATGTGTATATACATATGTATATCACACGCTAGGTAAACCATTTTTCGAGTCTGATTAGTGCGAGAGATTATGAACATAAATAATTCCACTGAACTGAGTGGGTCTTTGTTGGTGTGAAGTGAACTCTAGATCTGTGAAGCACAATACTGCTGGGCGGGATAACAGCTGATGTGCAATACGCCGCAAAAACACACACGCGCACACACACACACACACACACACACACACACACACACACACACACAACTGAGGTATTAGCCTCATCTCCCGGATTTATAGAGACGACCATTGAAAAACGCGGGTAATCTTCCGTTTCTTTTTGATCTATCTGCCGTTGTTGTTTTCCCCTGATATTAATACAGCTTTCCACAATCCCATGAAAGGGAGAACAGTTTTACCAGTCGATTTAGCCCGCTACAAAATAGGTATTCAGTTTAGAGGACGCTGTATAATGGAGAGTGTGTGTGTGTGTGTGTGGGGCTGTGAGACAAAGGGGTCGGCGTGACGGTAATCCTCCTCTGCTCCTCTTGTCTCGCTCATGTATTTACATTTCGTGTCAAAACCTCTTTTTTTTTTTTTTTGAGTCTCCATTGTTGCCTTCAGATAGTGTGTGTGTGTGTGTGTGTGTGTGTGTGTGTGTGTGTGTGTGTGTGTGTGTTTAAAGTCTGTCTGATGTCACACGAAGAGTGAAAAGTCACCCATAGTGAAGCTGTGTCATCCTCAGTTATCGAAAAGGATATAGTCTCGTCAGGTAACTTTTCATCCCAAAGAAAGAGTTCACCGCCTCTATATTATTTCCTTACAGGTGATTGTATCACAGTCTTGAGGCTCCAGCAGCCCTCATAAAAGGGGTACTGAGATGACACGATATATGTACTGGGGAGTGTGTGGAAAGAGACCTCACTGTCGGTTAGGGCAAGAATGGGTATGTTTGACGGTATAGTAACCCCGACGGTGTTGTATGGACGTGAGGCGTAGGATCGTAGCCTTAAGTTGCTTCATTGATATTCTGTATTTCAGTAGAATTCATACTGTACCTTGCGTTATCCTTCTTACTACCGATGTGCAAAACTCTGCATTTCAGATATGAATTATCATTTGCCAACTACGAGCGTAATCCATCAATTTACATACGTCGATTTCAATCTGTAATCGTATAATATTTGCCGTAGTTTTATTTCCCAGCTTAAGTTCATCTGCAGATTGTGACATCTTACAACGCATCGCATTCTCGGCCTCACTGATACGTCTGAGAAACCGAACCGGACCCAAGACAGATCCGTGTGGCACACCACTTGTGACGCCCAATCATTGTGAGACTTGATCGTTGATGAATGTTCTTTGTGCGCGGCCAGTCACCGACGTTTCAAACCATCTAAGTACAACCCCATCTTGACATTGTGACATAACTTTTGCTGGTAATCTCACGTGTGTCCATGAGATATCCACCCACGTTCCCTATCCTGCCGGATTAGATATGATCCAGCCAAATGCAATGGCACTGCTTGATGCTTCTCCTGCTAGACGAGACGAAACACAAAAGTGAGGAGAGTTTTCTTGCGATGATTTAAAGATAGACACCCACCTGCGCGTATGTGTACATTTATAAGACCTTTACATAAGAAAAGATTCACCGTATGTCGTGTCTATCTTGGATTCCTATGTGTGTACCTTAGATACATGATGCAGACACACGTCCAAAGAGACAGAGAGAGAGTGGCAGACACCTGGACAGCATTATATCCCAAAATACATACATGTGTCGAGCATCACCCGCCACTTAGACTAAATCGGAAAACTTCCTCCCCCAAATGAGGTAAAACTTACTCACACAAATGACTCGACGCCACATAATCACTGAGTAATTTACCTCTAACGAGAGGAAGTCTGCCGCGAGAGATTTCATCAAAGAAAAGAAGACATTTTTGTCTGCGAGTAAATGGAATTAAGTTGCTCGGTGAACTGAGGGCGTGGGGTGGGTGGGGCAATATATTGGTGAATTAAAGTGGCTCTCCAATAGTCGAGGAGGAGGAGGAGCAGGAGGAGGAAGTGGAGGAGGAGCAGGAGGAAGTGGAGGAGGAGTAACAGCAGAGGTGAAAGGAGGATGCTGTCAGGTCATTCCAGCTTTCCTTTTCAAATGGAATCAGACTGGAACACGTTTTATTTTTTTTCCCTGGTGTTGAAACTTTGGGATAAAACACTTATGCTTTCCAGTGGCGACCCATGTCACGATACCCCTCAGTTACACCAGTTGAAAATACCTGCAGGAACACAGCCAGTAGTCCTGTGTCAACTTTGTAAATGTTTGCGCCATCGCTCACCCTGGGCGATTATATGATGAAAACTTTGACCACAAGAGACAGTGGTCTCTAATCGAGTTAGAAATTCCCTCCACACACACACACACACACACACACACACACACACACACACACACACACACACACACCATCTCTGAGAATACGACAGAAGGATTACTACCCACGTATCTCTTACGTGTCGCATAAAGCAACTAAGGGAATCGCAAGCGGGAGGCTGGAAATCCACCCTCCCTTTGTTATTACTTTCCAGAAGAAGGAGCAGTGGAAGGAGCCAGTCCAGAAATTCCCTCTTAAGGCCAGTTGTCTGTTTCTCAAGATACTTCGCTAACGTAGGAAACTTGCGAGTAAGCATGAAAGATGCAATATATATTATATATCTTAATATATATATATATATATATATATATATATATATATATATACGAATAAAGTGCATATGAACGCGCACCTTCATAGAACATACAAACCTCCAACAGCCAGGATCGAACCTGGGACCCCTGTGCAAGAGGCAGGCATGCTAACCGCTAGGCTATGGGACTGTATAATAGGAAACAACTATTCGAAATACTGAGTACTCGAATACCCTTCGTCTCACAATGGTGAGCAACGGGGTCTATACTTGGTTGTTTCCGAACAGACGCACATAGCCAGCTGATAGCGTTTTACCGTTTTACGAACTAACTGTACAACGGAGTTTACCGTTTTACGAATAAATATTATACAGTCCGATAGCCTAGCGGTTACATGCCTGCCTCTTGCACAGGGATCCCAGGTTCGATCCTGGCTGTTGGAGGTTTGTATGTTCTATGAAGGTGCGCGTTCATATGCACTTTATTCGTATTCATATACCTCCGCGTTGTACAGTTAGGTTCGGTAAAACGCTATCAGCTGGCTATGTGCGTCTGTTCGGAAACAACCAAGTTTAGACCCCGTTGCTCACCATTGTGAGACGAAGGGTATTCGAGTACTCAGTATTTCGAATAGTTGTTTCCTATTATACAGTCCCATAGCCTAGCGGTTAGCATGTCTGCCTCTTGCACAGGGGTCCCAGGTTCGATCCTGGCTGTTGGAGGTTTGTATGATATATATATATATATATATATATATATTTATTTATTATTGCTTTTAAGCTATATTTTTAGAGGATTTATGTTCGAACATTTGTCTTTAAGAATCACTTAAAGGATTTAAGACCCTCTCTTAATGGTCCTTCGCACTTAGACTTAAAAACTCATTTCTGTTGATGTTTTTATTTATGCATTAATTGTCCTTTCTGTGTCTGAGGAATTCACCACAAGAGAAACCTGTCCTCCATACACAGTAACATGGGTCAACCTGACACCTGTATTACTCCCGTTTCCCCTTCCAAGGCACCATGGTCAACGCTGGCAGTACTCGCGTTCACTCTCCTCCGTCAACGCATCGTAACAGCTAGACTCCTCCACACTTGCCTCCGCGTCACCCCCCTCTAGCCATGTACCCTTCACCCGTACTCTCACTCGATGCTGTGTTTGCCCATTACATCTGACGAATTAAGTTGTGAAGTTGATACTACGGGATACTCAACCATCAAGGAATTACTCATTGTTTAAGACGACTTGAGAGGAATTCACAAAATTCATTCCAGCAGGAGTTACCTCCGACAAGACATAGCTGTAGTCTCCATTCACTGATGGTACGTGTGCCATTCTTCAATTTGAATCATAAGATATTCACGTCTTTCATGGCATGAGTCAGGCATACTGGGCCAATCTTCGATCATCGCATTGCCCTTCCTCCCTGCACCAGCAAGTTATAAATATGCATCAAAGGAGCTTCCGACGTCGGGGGGACCAAGCAACAGACGAACTTGGGAGCAGGCAAGCAAGCAGGAGGAGGAGGAGGAGGAGGAGGAGGAGGACAGGCATGCAGAGAGGACGCGGAGGGCCTCCCCCACCACCACCACCACACCAAACCGCACCACACACACACACACACACACGCCCGTCATGGCACCACACGTCCATTTGTTAGCAGCGACTGAATATTGCATGACTCAATCACCGGATCAAATACGAGGTTAGCTGACGGAACCTGCAGCACGCACTCTACCGGCCCCGCCGGGCGATGCCAACGCTGAGGGAATGTTTGCGCGAGGAGGTCGGGTCGGGGCGGGTCGGGGCGGGGTAACGCTGTTTATCTGCAGCAGTAATGTCGTCCAGATCACAAATGATAGAGCGGAGCGTAGCCATCCCCATGCATTTTGTAAGGCCTGAGACTGGACATCACCGTGGGTCATGTTGATACTGTTTGCCTTCCCCTCCTGCTGTGTGGTGGGAGGAAAAAGAGCGCAAGGTGTCATGTCCGTCAGGGTATACCTTCCCTCGCCCTGTACCTAGGCATCCTCCGTGGCGGTGGCTGAGCTTCCCACCCGGCGGGATACTGGGACGTCCCGCCTCACTGGTCGATCCCAGGACAGCTGTGACGGCGGCAGACACCACCACACCACCTTGTGGTGGGAACAAGTGTTCGAAACCCCCACCCCCTGGCTCCTCGTATTCGCCATAGGATCCTGAGCTGTACTCCACCACTGCAATTCTTCCTCGCCGCTCCTTTATTCCTTTTATATCCACCAGTTTATTATTATTCTATTTTCTCTACGTCTTTCACCGCATCCTCCCGATTACTTTACTTATCCTCTTATAATCAGTTTATCTTTGGTATACAGCTCTCTCATTCTTCCTTTATCAAATCAAAGCAGTTTCTATTTTTTTTTTTTATGTTTATTGACATTTTCTTTTTACCATTTCATCTTATGCTGTGTTTGATGTCCTTAAGCAGATGCCGTCTGGTTATTTCTCCACTTACTTCACTGGTTACCAGGTCTTTTGGGCCTCTGCTGGTGCCGAATTAACGCCAAACACGACAGCCACTTTCTTCATTGCTACACTGGACGGCCTGTGGAGTCGAGGAACGTATCGCTATAGAAGTTTTGGAGGTGAACCGATTATACTCAGTAGCTCCGTGTAGATCAGGTGGGTGGGTCGTGGCTGTGAACGTGGCCCACGTCGCGGGGCCAGACACTGAACACGTCAGATACACATCTGAAGTAATTCATGGGGTAATTTACGGTGTGTGTGTGTGTGTGTGTGTGTGTGTGTGTGTGTGTGTGTGTGTGTGTGTGTGTTTAAACAAGAATAACATTACTGCAGTTGGACGTGTTCGCCTGGTAACCTCAAATGAGTGCAACATTGAAGCGTCGTGGGAGCAGTTGGACGTGTTCACCTGGTAACCTCAGATGAGTGCAACATTGAAGCGTCGTGGGAGCAGTTGGACGTGTTCACCTGGTAACCTCAGATGAGTGCAACATTGGAGCGTCGTGGGAGCAGTCGAGACGAACCTCAACATATTGGTTGAGTGACGTGTGGGGTTGAGGGCAAGGTCAGCTAGCTACAAGGTGCTCACATCTCTGACTCGAATAACAAAGCAAGCGACCTTGTTCCACGTACTGCGGCGCTACTTTTAGCCAAGACGGCGGTGGTGGCGACGGAGATTGATGAAATTTTCATGGGAGGTCGGAGCGTGTGACATGCTGCTGGGAACAGATCTGTGTCCGAGGAAGATCTCCCGTGTACACGTGTTTTACAGTTTTACGTTTCGTAACAACGCCAGACTCTGGACGCCTCGACGTGTTCTGAGAGTCAGACGAGAATCTTTTGTCTCCTTCACACGCGGTTGTGTCATGTATGTCTCAGGGATGGGGTGGAGTCTCATCATCATATCTCAGCGCTTCAGGACTGGAAACACAACTGGTATGAGCGCTGGGAAAAGACTTGGAAGGTGACCACAACGAGTGTTCTCTGTAGACTATTTCCATACGAGTGTTTCAATGGTCGTTGGCGCCTGAGGATCCTTGGGTGATGCCAGGGGAAAATACAGTCGTGTGTGAGGTCGACTCTCAGCAGCGTGAGGATGGGAGATGATTACAGTGTAAGAAACTGCCACCTGTGGTCGTCCTGACTACGTCTGTGGTGACACTAATACTGACTCGCCCTCTGCGATGATATTAACTTGACTGGTGTGATGGTGCTAACTTCCCATATATGTAGTGGCATTAACATTAACGTGCCATCCGTACTGGCATTAACATGCCATCCGTAGTGGTATTAACTCACCATCCGTAGTGGTATTAACTCACCATCCGTAGTGGTATTAACTCACCATCCGTAGTGGTATTAACTCACCATCTGTAATGGTATTAACTTGCCATCCGTAGTGGTATGAACTCACCATCCTTAGTGGCATTAACTCACCATCCGTAGTGGCATTAACTCACCATCCGTAATGAAACCACCTCCCTCCTACATGGTACATTTCACACCACATGATTGCCGTCGCCTCGTCGGCTGAACACCAGCAACGGCGGATCATTGTCTAATTCACGGAGCTTTGACGAGGAACCTTTGAACTGTACCCCTGGCGCCACAGTCGCCAAGAAACCTACTCGCATCAGGTATTCCGAGTGTCATCATGTTTTGTGTGTACAAGCTCACGTTCTGACGAAACCACTAGCTTACTACAGAGCCAGGCCGTCGTATCCAAACCCATGGATACGACAACCTGGCTTTTCATCCATGCTTTAAGAGGCCAGGTCAGAGGCCAGGCCAATCGTGCCAGTAGGTCGTATTAACGACATCAAGTGAGGGGGGTGAGGAGGATAAGTTTGTGATGAGACGTGGCTGGAGATGAGTGCTGCTGGTGCGTGCAGTTGACACGTGGTCGGGCTACCACGCGTTCCTAGCCATAAATCACACCCCGTCCTGCCAAGCCTTCAATCCTGGACCCCCCAAAATCGACCCATAAAACAACCGACCTGGTTAGTCTGCCATTGGATCTGGTCGACATTTTGGTACCTGGTGTTAGCCTAGGGTATATATATATATATATATATATATATATATATATATATATATATATATATATATAGAAAGGGGGAGTGTATTAGATGGAAATGATTAGAGTATTCAGTTGACTGTGTCATATGGACTACCGTAAGAAAGTAATGAAAAACAGAATGTGTTTAGATCGCAACACTGTGGTGTATCCCTGTGGCCAGTACAGCTTGTGTGGTAGGACCTACCCACACACCTACCCACCTGCCTGCCTGCTTGCCTGCTTGCCTGCAGGTGGTGAATGACGGGCGTTTATGTCTTGCAATCAGCGTGCGTGTCAGACGCTGTTTTTAACCTGCTTCTGTCTTTGTGTCAGGGGGGCAGGGAGGGTAGGGAGAGGTGGGGGTAGCATGCGTGCGTGTGTGTGTGCGTGTAAACATGCACGTGTTGACATGGTCCAGGGAGACGATGGACTTGATTTACGCAGATTTTTTTTTTACAGGGACGGTCGTCCAGCGGCAGCGGGCAAATGCCATTTCGGCCTACGCTGCCGGCCTTACGATGTACCCGAACCTCGAGTGTGTGAACAGATCACACATACGCGGGATAGCAATTTACAATGCGTGACCATTTTTTTTTTTCTTCTAGATTTTGGAAAGTGACTCCAGCAGGCTGTAATGATAACATTGACCAAGAGTCTAACTGCTCGTTAACTGCCGCATACGAGTCTTTAATGGCTCATAAAATCCCAGTACAGAGGATAGAACTAGCTATTTCATCTGAATATAGAGTTTAACAGACGTTTGCTAACCATATGTTCCGTCAGGGGAACAGCTGTGAGGTGGGGGTTGTGCGGGGGAACAGCTGTGAGGTGGGGGTTGTGCGGGGGAACAGCTGTGAGGTGGGGGTTGTGCGGGGGAACAGCCGTGAGGTGGGGGTTGTGCGGGGGAACAGCTGTGAGGTGGGGGGGGTTGTGGCACTGGGGAGGTGGGGGATGCCTTGCATGTCTCCCTGCCACGGATCATCAGCAAACTGTTATTGTCTCGTTTGGCACAGTCTTGCTCGAGGAGGAAGTTGTAACCTCCACCTCTTCGCTACTTTCTCAACTCTTCGTGACCTAACCTCGAGGGTGTGAAGATCTAACGCTATAGTATAAATGGTGTCGCAAGAAGCGCAGCTTCTGTAAATAGACACACACACAAACACACACACACACACACACACCTATATTTATCGGGCTCAACAAAGGCACCAGTTGCATGAATAAGCAAGCGCTACTTTATCAGCGGCAACAACGAGGCTTAAGCTCCTAAGACCGCGTCATGTCATGAGCGTCTGGCTGGCCCCAGCAGCGGTGGTTCCTGGTCTTAACTGAGATCCAGGATTTGGTTTATGTCAGGATACAGCCTCGCTGCTCGCATCACACACACTGGCATATATATATATATATATATATATATATATATATATATATATATATATATATATATATATATATATATATATATATATATATATATATAACATACAAACCTCCAACAGCCAGGATCTACATATATATATGTAGATATATATTTGCCATTTCCCACGTTAGCGAGTTAGAATGGGGAGCACGCTAAGGTATAGCCTCATTCGCTCACATTCAGTTTGTAACTGTAATGTGTTATGCCACGATACCGATGCCCACTATACACGTCCAGGTCCCACAGACCTTCCCGTTGTTTTCCCACGACCGCTTCACATACCCTGGTTCAACCCAATGACAGTACGTCGTCCCCTGTATACCACATCGTTCCAATTAACTCTATCCCTTGCACGTCTTGTACCCACCTGCATGTTTGGGCCCCAAACTTTCAGAGCATCTTTCTGTCTATCCTTCTATCTTCTCCCTGGTATCTCCCCTTTTCATCCCCCCACCCCTCCCCACTTCTTACATGCATACCCACTTAGTCAACCTTTCCTCATTACTCCTCTCCATATGTTCAAACCATTTCAGCACACCCTCTTCAGTTTTCTCATACATATGTCTCGTACTACTACACCTCTTTTTTACCCTAACATTTCTTATTCGATCCACTCCCCCCCCCCTCCCTCACACCACATATTTGTCTAAGGCCCACGTCTTGCACCCATACAGTATCGGCGGAATTACTGCCCCATCAGATATACCCACCATTACCTTTCAATACATACCCTGTGCGCCCAGTCCCTTTGCCCCCTACACCCGTCTTTTGGTCTCACTTCAGCTCCCATGGTTCCATTCGCTGCCCTGTCCACTCATTGGTATCTAAAACAATCCACTTCCTCCAAGTATTTCTTTTTTCCAGATAACCTGTCTCTTTTCATTGCTCAACGTAATAACTTTATTTACATTTACCCTCAACTTTCTCCTTTCACATACACACACTCCGAGTCTCAGACACCAACCGCTGCAGTTCCTCACTCGAATCTGCCACCAGCGCCGTGTCATCAGCAAACAACTGGCTCACCTCCCTAGCTCTCCCTTCCCCCCCTCCAGCACCAGACAAACTAACTACCTGCCCCTCTCTCTCTAAGACCCTTGCATTCACCTCCCTCACCCTCCCATCCATAGACAGATTGAACAGCCATGGTGACGTCATACATGCCTGCACCTGCAACAACTCGCCCTCCCTCTGTTACTCACTCGCACCCTCGCCTTACTCTGTTAACAAAACCTCCTCACTGTTCCTGATAGCTTTTCACTTACACCACATACTTGTATCACCTTCCGCAGACCATCTTTCTCAACCCTGCAGTACGCTTCCTCCAGATCCAAAAAATGACTCTTCAGATCTTTGTTTCTCTATTTTCAACACTCAATCTTCAAAGCAGTTACCTGATCCACATATCCTCTACCAATCCAGAAGCCACATGGGTTGAAAATATGATTGAATGAGAAATAAAACATATTCAAGACGTTGACATTGTTCTCAGACACTTTAGTCTTATCAGTGGCCTTTCTCAAATGGTAATTTTAATTACATGTAACTACGATGAGATTAGGCTAGACGACGGGGCAAACGCAGAGTTACGTGTTGTCAAGTGTTGTGTGTGTGTGTGTGTGTGTGTGTGTGTGTGTGTGTGACAGTGATTTGGTATATGTGGCCTTAAAAAATCAGTCGCCTGGAAGGAAAAGACAGCTCCTTGGGACAAGGGAATGACACTTGACAGCCACTGAAATGATGGCTTACTGCTCATCTGTCACTTAACCCCGCTCAATAACAACGCTTAATATTGATGGATAGCTTTTGATCACTGATTGGCACCATAGACGCACATGACTGCCTTTTTTTTTTTTTCACTTTGCGACCCTTGAGTATGATATGACATGACCTCTTTCCTAGGCCCACCTTCGAGGTCAATCATACCTGAGAGGGTCGTTGCACCGTCGTGAATAAGGGGTTCAGCGAGGCGGGACATCCATCGCGATGAGTGACCACGACGAAGCCAGGTGATGGGAAGGTTCCTGTGTGTCCCAGGGATAAAACTGACCCAGAATCCCAACCCCAGGCAGGCAGGCAGGCAGGCGGGAGGGAGAGAGAGAGAGGGAGGGGACTCCGACCGAACCACCCGTGTGTTTGAAAAGAAGAGAATGACTCTGTTTACCGCCATTGTTCGTGGGTTGGGATGGCCAAGTTCGCCGTTAGTATCAGCTCGCTGACCTCCAGGCCAAGTTTTTTTTGATCTCAAAAGTTAGATAAAACTTTTGAGTTTTATAATTTAGATAAAACTTTTAAGTTTTATAATTTCGTGTTTCACAAACTTCTTCATAAGTCTTGTGCTATCCTTCTGCTCTACAGCTCTCAGTCTTTATGTCCACGTCTCCCCCGGGTCGTCTTCCTGGTGCAGTGTTTTACATTCATTATTTACAATTTACAATGTATTCGCACATGGCTTAGAACTTTGTATTTTTGCCAATGCTTTAAAAGGTTTCCTGTTTATTCTCGTTCATTCATTTATTGTCTGAGATTATTATGTATTTATAACTTTCATTTAATTATAGCCGTTTTATTAACACAATCTGGATACTTCGTACTCCATCCTCTGCCTGACTGTGTGTGTGTGTGTGTGTGTGTGTGTGTGTGTGTGTGTGTGTGTGTGTGTGTGTGTGTGATATGCAAATAAAAAGATTTGATCAGACAAAAAATCATTGAAGGAACGAACGAAAACCCGGAAGATAACGAGAGGTGACAAAAGATTGTGTCATGTGGTGTTTATTAAGGTTAAATCGCCTTGTGTACACAACCTGGAATAGATGAAGACAAACATGGCTGCCACACAGACAGCACTACGTAATTATGGATTAAACCGATGTAATATTTACTTTATATCCAACCCTATTTATTTATGTTTACAGACCTCAGTTTACTGTGTTTAAAAACACATTCTTCTGTGGCAATAAATTCTAATAACAAGATGATATGACTATGACTGATTTACCGGAGCCGATGGGCAATCTATGAACTCAAATATATAATCAGATAGGCAAATGATATTTGCATTATTAATGAGTGAATGTTATTTTAATGACAAGATCCGCGGATTAACTCCATAACTGATGTATCAGCTAATGTAATAACGGCTTTTGCCGCAGTCCATGGCTTCAGTTGGTTCTGACCTCAGTTGCTAAGGCGTCAAATGTGTCCAAAGTGATCAGGAAGGAGCTCTATTCTGATTGGTCATGCAGCAACCCTTTTCCTGATTGGTCACGTGATAGCCCTCTGCTCTGATTGGAGTTCAGTTTTGTGTTAGATATTCTAGATAGTCTGTGTCTTCAGTGCTTCATTCTGACTGGCCTTTGATTAGCCACCTTGTTCTGATTGACTGAGAGGTCAGTTGTGTCTGCTTGCTCTGTTCTGATTGGCCATAAGGAGTCCTTGCTATGATTGGCAAGGAGACCACCCTGTCTGAAGTGATTAAAAGGGAGTTGTCTTCCTGATGGTCAAGAAATATAAAGCACTTCTCTCCTGATTGTGTGGCCAACAGTCCTGTTCTGATTATCAGAGAGGGATCTCTGGCCCGAGTGGTCAAGGGACGGCTTTTGTCCTGATCGATCGAGTGGTCTGTTTCTCCCTAAGGTGTCAGGAAAGCAATTGGATCCTGATTGGTGAGGAGTTACCTTCTTTGTCGTGAATGATTGAGAAGCAGTTGTTTTGCTTGCTGCTTTTGGCCCGAAGTCTCTTTTTTTCCCCTCCAGAGCGACGAGCTGGGCCAGGCTGGGCCAGGCCGGGCAGGGGGAAGCTTGGCCGCATCTGTCTGTCATCATCTCAAAGAGTTTTCGATAACATCGTGAAAAGAAGATCAGTTTTCTCCCAGTCTAAATGTTTCGTACCACCCGTACAGAACCGATCGCTCATACGTCCCGTCCATATATGTTCGAGTGCTTGAAAGTAGATTAATTTCATGGCAAGTATCCATCTTATCCGGAAATATATATATATATATATATATATATATATATATATATATATATATATATATATATATATATATATATATATATATATGTTCTTCCCCGAAGTTCGTAATATATTCGATCAGATGGGAAGCTCTGAGATATCTCGCTTTATAGCTTGTCGTTAGTGTTGGGTAATGTGTCATTTCTTCCCAAACAATATCTATATATATATATATATATATATATATATATATATATATATATATATATATATATATATATATATATATATATGTATATGAGATACCGTGTCAAGAAAAAGAACTAAACCGACGTAGTAATAAATCGTAGTAAATACAGATGAAAGATAAGTATGTAGAGGGACGCCAAAGAGAAAAGCTACAGTTCGCTGAATTCCGAAAAGATGGAAAGAAAGGAAGGAAGAAAAAAATAAAGACTGGAAAGACTTGTTGCAGGGTCAGGGCCACAGAAAATGTTTACATCTTGCGATTTCAGCAAAGCCGAAACTCAGAAGCCTTATGACCAGGAAGACCAACAGAAAACGTTTACTCTCCTTACGTTTGAAAGCAATGCAGAAATTGGAGAGGAGCTCTCGTACTTGTAAAGCACGGGCGGAAACTTGCTCTTCTTGAGGCTTCAGCAAGCAGTATCGAAGCTCAAAGGTCTCTTGACGACCAATAGCCTCTGATGGAAGACGTTTGCTTCCACGAAGCACAACAGAGTAAAAGTGAAATCACTTTCATCCACATTATAGTCTCATCCGTTCAGACCCCCTGTGGTTTGAGAGCTGAGCTGAAATCCCTCCGGGTGACTTTCTGAAATGGTGAAGCTGGGAAATCTCTTCCAGGGAACTAATTGGAAGGAATGTGTTTCATAGACCGCAACATTTCCAGGCGAAAATTGACTAGATCACTTACCAGGAGCCTCGCAGTTTTGAGACCAGATTGGCTGGAGAGGTTGGCTATTCCAGGTAGAAATATTCACTTCCAAAGAATAGGTTTATAGAGGCTACTTTCCAGAAGGTATCTAGAGAACATTTAAGTGGAGACCAGGCAGGTAGGGCTTATGCACAGAAAGATTGACCATCGAGAGAAGAAGGTGGATGGGCTGTACTAGAGAGGAAAACCCCCAACATCTAGAACACAGGCTGGAAGAGTTACTTACCTGGAACCTCGCCTTCCAGAGAAGAGGTTGAATACGCTACACACCAGAAACCTCGTCATAATGAGAACGTACTACACGTACTTCTCAATAGAAACCTTGCCATCTTGACACCAGGTTGAATGTGGAAGTTACCAGAAACTCAAGCTTCCAGAGACACACCCTCGTCTTGAAGACAACAGATTAAACGTATTACTCACACAAACCCTGTCTCCAAGAGAACGCACCGGACGTACTGCTCACGAAAGAAAATCTGGTTCTCGAGGGAAGAGACAGTGGGTTACTCACCGGTATAGTACATCTGGCGGGCCATGGAGGGACAATTGAGGTGTCTGCTGTTGGTGAAGTCGATGTTGGTGCGCACCGGCCGATGGTACATCTGCTGCGTCGGTCGGAAGTTATTCACCATGCGGGCCTTCGGCGTCTTCTTCGTCCCCTGGTGGAGCTTCCGGAGGGCGTGCAGCTACCGGCAGGAACAACAACTTGAATATTTGATGAAGACTTAACCCTCCCAGTCCAGGGGCGATGCTATGGCTGGCTGGCTCGCTCGTGGAGGTGGTGGAGGGTGGAGTGGAGGTAGTTGGAAGGTGGAATGGGTTAGGGTGGAGTTGAGGTAGAGTGGATGGGAGATGGAGTTGAGGGGTATTGTGGAGGGACTGGTAGGTAAGGAAGGGGTTCACGAGGGAACACAGAAATGGCAGGGGAGATTGTCCTCTGCCGTTTGCATGTACCCCTCCAGGTATACATGAACATGAATGATAAATGATATGCAGACATCAAACACAAAATCTGGCTCCGGGAACATAGAGTCATTCAAGTTATTCATTGAAGAATCTTAGAATTTTGAATATTCAATCGAAACAACGTTCCCTCCTTACTCTCATATGAGCCAAATGGAAATACCCTGACACAAACGTCTCTGAAACACTGTTCTTTAATGACAGTGAAATATAGTTTGTCTGGTATTGCACGAGGAGAACAAGTTGTTCTAGTTCTAATTCCCCCTCTGCTCTAATAGTCTTGTGCATGATAAACCAACCAGCTCACCACAGGTACACAACTCGGCTTCAAAGTAACCTGCAGAATATTGGCAAAGGTTGTGGTCTCGGGGTAAATTGATGGATTATTACTGGCCAGCGTATCAAGAAAAGAAAAAAAAAAACATTGCCCCTCCGTGCTGTCTCTGTCTGTCTGTCTGTCTGTCTGTCTGTCTCTTACTGCCGCTCAGTGAGATAGCACTTCAGTGGTTGTCAAGTGTCACGCCTTTGAGCTAGTTACGTATCTTTTCCTTCTGACTCACCCGTACGTGGGCAGCTGGCATACAGCCCACAAACGCACGATCTCTTCCCTCCCACACGTAACACTTGCCAATGCGTACCTCACACTACTCGTCTCTCGTTCCTCTATATTTTCCTGCGGTGTGGGCTACGCGTGAGCCCTACTTGTTGGTAAATATGTCGTTGCCAGTGGTCGTAAATAAGCTTACCTATATCCCTATCCCTGGGCCCTGCTCAGGACAGCCTAGCCTTACCCATCACACTCCCCAAGCCTAATGATATATAGTGGGTGAGGTATTGTCTTCTGGACCGTGAACGTAGGCCGGAGGGGCTGTCGGCCCTAGCCTCACGAACACCTGTAGCCAGCCACCTTATGGGAGGAACGGCCTTTGACCTATTGCTCAGAATAAAGACTGTCTGTCCCTGGGCGCAGACACACACACACACACACACACACACACACACACACACACACACACACACACACACACACACACATATTTAAAACGTTGACATGGAGGATTGCAGTAGTGGTCCATATAAAGAAAAGAGATCAGTGTTATACAAAAGGGTTTTGATCTAGATCATAAAACCCCCTTAAGGATTGCCGTACGACCCTTTAAGACGGAGATGCGAACCCTGAGCGCCATAGTACGACCTTTGAGAACGACGGTACGACCATTTAGCACGTGGGTACGACCCTAGAATTCGACGGTACGACCACTGGGTCATGTTAAAGGCCAGACCATCATACTCAAAGGATTGAATCGTCGGGCTTAAGGGATTAAAGTTGCCTGTGTATAGATGCTGTTGTTAGAGGCGGTCTCAGCCAGGATAACCTGAGGCTACCAGTTCCAGCCACGTCTGGAACGCTGGAATGTATCAGAAACCCAGACTGTGCCGCCTGCCCAACACGAACCTCCCTCGCGATGACACAACATCGTTTGTTTGTTGTTTGTCTATAGATGAGAGTTATCAACGTGTGCGCCCAAGAGAAATATACATATTGTGTTCTACCCAGACTTGTGGCGATGAGGCGGAAGAAGCAGAAGGCGATGAAAGGACGACTTTTAAACGTTTTCTAAATTTCATGTTGACTTGTATCCAGCCAGCCTTTTGGGTGTGGCGGTTGTGTCAGTCGACCTCCTTCAGCTGTGTGGGTGGTGAAGGTGGCGGCGGTGGTGCTGAAGCTTCAGCTTTACTGGATCGAATGGTCAAGTGGTCATTAGGCCTGAATGCGTTCGGTTGTGTCATACACGCGTTCAACACACATTCCCAAACAGAACCGTATCGCAGGCCACAACTGTGTGTAATAAGGAGGCAGAGGAGCGTGGGCGTTTGGAATAGGGAAAAACCAGTAAACGTCCCGTAAAGGTAACAGGATAAAGTATTAGATTATCTTGGCCATGCCCAGGTTAGAGGATCGAGTAAGGTAATGCCTGTAGTGAGGGGGCGTTGAGACGACACAGACAACACCAGAGATAGCGACAGATGAGACTGAGAGGCTGGAAGAGGTACGATCGACAAGCGTAGATAGAGGATGGACCAACTCACTGTACTGATAGATAATTATCTCTGGAAGTTCCTGCTATTACGAACAGAGAAACATACAGTACGAAAGAGAAAACAAACATAATTTCACTAATACCGTCAGTATGTGGTCTTCGAGATCCCTCAGAACTATACAGTAATGTAAGTATATACTGAAGACTGATACGACTCCTTTTATTCACATTAAATCCTCTGATCTTATTACCTGACTCCGTAACAGTGGCGAGTTTGCGCTAATGTAGGAATTAAAGCAACACTCACGGTAATGAAGACTTAAATCTCCCACTTCCAATTCATTATATAAATTACCTTGAATAAACACTGCGCTACATCTAGAACGCTAATACAAATGTTTCCACTTGATAATTTAATCAAGTTTATGGGTTATCAGTAATTTTGTCGGATGGAAGATGACCCCAAGAAGGGTGTTGCCAATAACGGTTTCTCATTTGACTAGTCATTTTGGTACTTGAGGCAAAAGCTGCTGGTAACACTGAAGACTTCGATTTAAGAGCGTATATATATATATATATATATATATATATATATATATATATATATATATATATATATATATATATATTTTTTTTTTATACTTTGTCGCTGTCTCCCGCGTTTGCGAGGTAGCGCAAGGAAACAGACAAAAGAAATGGCCCAACCCCCCCCCCATACACATGTACATACACACGTCCACACACGCACCATATATATATATATATATATATATATATATATATATATATGGTTTGGTCACATGGACAGAATGCGTGAGGAAAGATTGGCGAAGAGGATATATGTGTCAGAGGTGGAGGGAACGAGGAGAAGTGGGAGACCAAATTGGAGGTGGAAGGATGGAGTTAAAAAGGTTTTGAGTGACCGGGCCTGAACATGCAGGAGGGTGAAAGGCGAGCAAGGAATAGAGTAAATTGGAACGATGTGGTATATCGGGGTCGACGTGCTGTCAATGGATTGAATCAGGGCATGTGAAGCGTCTTGGGTAAACCATGGAAAGTTCTGTGGGGCCTGGATGTGGAAAGGGAGCTGTGGTTTCGGTGCATTATTACATGACAGCTAGAGACTGAGTGTGAACGAATGTGGCCTTTGTTGTCTTTTCCTAGTGCTACCTCGCGCACATGCGGGGGGAGGGGGTTGTTATTTCATGTGTGTCGGGGTGGCGATGGGAATGAATAAAGGGAGAATATGAATTATGTACGTGTATATATGTATATGTCTGTGTGTGTATATATATGTATACGTTGAGATGTATAGGTATGTATATGTGCGTGTGTGGACGTGTATGTATATACATGTGTATGTGAGTGGGTTGGGCCATTCTTTCGTATGTTTTCTTGCGCTACCTCGCTAACGCGGGAGACAGCGACAAAAGTAAGATAAATAGATATGAATAAATATATATATATATATATATATATATATATATATATATATATATATATATATATATCTT
>NC_092281.1:25067218-25069718 GCF_036320965.1 Panulirus ornatus | reverse complement strand
AAGCGTTTATTTGGGGGCTTTTTAAAAAAAGAAAGAAGCAAAGGGGGGGTGTCCGGGGGGGGGCCTGCTGGAGGAAGTGGAGGGGGAGGGGAAGGAAGGAAAAAGGAGGGTGGGAGGGAATAGACGAGGGGGGCAAAAGGGAGGATTGGTAGCGTGGGGCGGGTTTCGTGGAGGGCAGGGGTTGGGGGTAGATTTGACACCGTGGGGGGGATAGATAGATAGATAGTTTAAAAGAAAGAAGAGAGAAGAGAGAGAGAGAGAAAAAAGAGAAAGAGGGGAGAGAGAGAGTATCTTTAGGATGGGGCTGGGCTAGCGCGTAGTCCCACCGCAGGGAAAAACTAAGAGAACCGAAATTTTTGTGAGGAGGAGAAAAAATTATTGGTTTGGGGGCCGAGAGAGAGAAGGAGAGAAGAAAAGAGAGAGAGAAGAGAGAAGAGAGGAGAGAAGAGCGGCGCACAAGGTACAATCCGTTCGTAGGGTGGGGATATTTTAAAAATATATAAATATAAATAAAAAATATATATAAAAATAATATAAAATTAAAATTATTTTTTGGGTTGGGTTTGTTTGGAAAATAGATTTTTGATGACAATGGTTTGTGAGGGGTTTTATCGAGTAATAAGAAAGGTAAGAAGATTGTTGGAAATAAAAAGACGGGGGTTAGAGAGCAAAAGGTTTTTTGAAATTTTGGGGGACATAGAAATGAGGAGGAAAATGACCAAGGGGATATATTGTCGGAGGGGAGGGAACGAGGAGAAAGAGACCAAATTGGGAGGGGGAAAAAAATGGAGTAAAAAAGATTTTGAGTATGGGGGGCCTGAACAGCAGGAGGGTTGAAAGGCGGGAAAAGGAATAGAGTGAATTGACGTTTGGGGTATACCGGGGGTTGACGTGCGTCAGTGGATTAATCGGGGGGCATGTGGAAGCGCTGGGGTAAACCAGGAAAGTTGTTGGGGCCTTTTGGGAAAGGGACTGTGTTTCGGGATTATGCATGAAGCTAGAGATTTGAGTGGAACGAAGGGGGCCTTTGTTTGTTTTTTCCCCCCTAGCGCAAAAACCTCGAAACACAGGGGGGGGGGAGGGGGAGGGGATTCCATGTTACGGGGGTGCGAGGAAATAAAAAGGCGACATGTAAATTTTTGTGCTGGGTATAATGAATTTTCGTGTTGGATATATATGTTACATTGAGATGTATAGGTATTTATATTGCTGTGGGACGTGTATTAAAAAAAGTGTTGGGGGTTTGGGTTGGGCCATTTTTTTTTTCGTCTGTTTCCTTCCAAAAAACCTCCAAACCGGGAGACAGGACAAAGCAAAATAAAATAAAAAAAAAAAAAAATAAAAATATATAATAAAATAATATAATAAAATAAATATATAGGCGTTGTAGATCACAAAATATTAAAAAATTTTTAAAATGATTCTTCCTGAAAAAACTTTTCGCAAAAATTTTTTTAATTTTTTCCGCTAATTTTTTTTTTTTTTTTACATGATAAGTTTTTAGACAGAGGGTTAATTTTTTTTTTTTATTAATTTGAAAAACCAAAACGCTCCCTAAAAAACGGGTTTTTGGCGCAACTCTACTACATTTTTTCGCAAGTTTGGGTAATATTTTGAAATCAAAAAAAGCTCTTTGGATCGCTATTTTAAAGTTTTTTTTTTTTTTTTTTTTCCAAAAAAAAAAAAAGGGGGGGGGCGAAATTCTGGATGTTCTTTTTCAGAATATTTCAAAAAGTATAATAATAACGGGGGAATGACTTTGGTGAATTTTTGATCGGGGGAAATGTGGGGGGGGTCAGACAAGACCAGGGAATTTCGGGGGCCAACGGAAAAAGAGGCTTGTGGAAACAGGTTTCTCCGTTGCCGTTTACAAAAACAACAACAACAACAAAAACAACAACAACAATAACAACAGCAACTAAAACAACAACTAAATTAACAAAAAACACAACGTTGGCTGCGCACCTCACTGTGGTCACCAGACCTTCACCACCTCCCACCCTTTCCCCTCTCACCAGACCTTCACCACCTCACCATCCTTTCAAGAACCCCTCAGAGCGGTTGAGTCCATTTTCAAAGTTTTCCAACTCAAGGTAAATTTGATATATATATAAAATAAAAAAATTATAAAAAAAATATATAATTTTTATTTTTTTTTTTTTTTTTATATTTTGTCGCTGTCTCCCGCGTTTGCGGGGTAGCCAAGGAAACAACAAAGAAATGGCCCAACCCCCCCCCCCCCAAAACACATTATTACATACGCCCCCACACACGCAAATAACATACCTACACAGTTTTCCTTTGGGTTTACCCCCCAACGCTTCACATGCCTTGATTCAATCCAACTGACACACGTAAACCCCCGGGTAAAACCACATCGCCCCAATTCAAATTTTCATTCCTTGCCCTCCTTTCACCCCCTCCTGCATTCAGGGCCCCGATCAACAAAATCTTTTTTTCACCCTCTTTTCCACCTCCAAATTTTGGGCTCCCTCTTCCC